>NC_074681.1:45078602-45385808 GCF_029448725.1 Salvelinus fontinalis
TTATGGCTTGGGGGTAGAAGCTGTTAAGAAGTCTTTTGGACCTAGACTTGGCGCTCCGGTACCGCTTGCCATCCAGTACCGCTTGCCATCCTTGCTGGAGTCTTCAATCATTTTTAGGGCCTTCCTATGGTCCTGGATGACAGGAAGCTTGGCCCCAGTGATGTACTGGGCCGTTCGCACAACCCTCTGTAGCGCCTTGCGGTCGGAGGCCGAGCAGTTGCCATACCAGGCAGTGATGCAACCAGTCAGGATGCTCTCGATGGTGCAGCTGTAGAACCTTTTGAGGATCTGAGGACCCAAGCCAAATCTTTTCAGGCTCCTGAGGGGGAATAGGCTTTGTCATTCCCTCTTCACGACTGTCTTGGTGTGTTTGGACCATGATAGTTTGTTGGTGATGTGGACACTAATCAACTGGAAGCTCTCAACCTGCTCCGCTACAGCCCCATCAATGAGAATGGGGGAGTGCTCGGTTCTCCTTTTCCTGAATTCCAAAATCATCTCCTTTGTCTTGATCACTTTGAGGGAGAGGTTGTTGTCCTGGCACCACATAGCCAGGTCTCTGACCTCCTCCCTATAGGCTGTCTCATCGTTGTCGGTGATCAAGTCTATCGCTGTTGTGTCATCAGAAAACTTAATGATGGTGTTGGAGTCGTACCTGGCCACGTAGTCATGAGTGAACAGGGAGAACAGGAGGGGACTGAGCATTCACCCAAGGGGCCCGTGTTGAGGATCAGCGTGGTGGAAGTGTTGTTACCTACACTTACCACGGGGTGGCCCATCAGGAAGTCCAGGATCCAGTCGCAGAGGGACGTGTTTAGTCCCAGGGTCCTTAGTTTAGTGATGAGCTTTGAGGGCACTACGGTGTTGAACACTGAGCTGTAGTAATTTGGCCAGGTTACCTTAGTGTTCTTGGGCACAGGGACTATGGTGGTCTGCTTGAAACATGTAGGTATTACAGACTCAGTCAGGGACAGGTTGAAATGTCAGTGAAGACACTTGCCAGTTGGTCAGCGCATGCTCAGAGTACACGTCCTCGTAATTCGTCTGACCATGGGGCATTGTGAATGTTGACCTGTTTAAAAGGTCTTACTCACATTGGCTGAGGAGAGCATGATCACACAGTCTTCCGGAACAGCTGTTGCTCTCATGCATGTTTCAGTGTTACTTGCTTCGAAGCGAGTATAGAACAAATCTTGCTTGTCTGGTAGGCTTGTGTCCCTGGGCAGCTCACAGCTGTGCTTCCCGTTGTAGTCTGTAATGCTTTGCAAGCCCTGTCACATCCGACGAGGGTCTGAGCCAGTGTAGTACGATTCGATCTTAGTCCTGTATTGACGCTTTGTCTGTGTGATGGTTCGTCGGAAGACATAGCGGGATTTCTTATAAGCTTCTGGGTTAGAGTCCCGCTCCTTGAAAGCGGCAGCTCTAGCTTTTAGCTCAGTGCGGAAGCTGCCTGTAATCCATGGCTTCTGGTTGGGGTATGTATGTACAGTCACTGTGGGGACGACATCAACGATGCACTTATTGATGAAGCCAATGACTGATGTGGTGTACTCCTCAATGCCATCGGAGGAATCCCGGAACATATTCCAGTCTGTGTTAGCAAAACAGTCATGTAGCTTAGCATCTGCTTCATCTGACCACTTTTTCATTGATCTAGTCACTGGTGCTTCCTGCTTTAATTTTTGCTTGTAAGCAGGAATCAGGAGGATAGAATTATGGTCAGATTTGCCAAATGGAGTGCGAGGGCGAGCTTTGCATGCGTCTGTGTGTATAGGTGGTCCAGAGTTTTTTCCCTCTGGTTGCACATTTAACATGCTGATAGAAATTTGGTAAAATGGATTTATGTTTCGCTGCATTAAAGTCCCCGGCTACTAGGAGAGCCGCCTCTGGGTGAGCATTTTCTTGTTTGCTTATGGCGGAATACAGCTCATTCAATATTGTCTTAGTGCCAGCCTCTGACTGTGGTGGTATGTAAACATCCACGAAAAATACAGATGAAAACTCTCTAGGTAGATAGTGTGGTCTACAGTTTATCATGAGATACTACACCTCAGGTGAGCAATAGCTCGAGACTTCCTTAGATATCGTGCACCAGCTGATATTTACAAAAATACATTTTTTTTAAATTAAAATTATTTCAACTTTATTTAACCAGGTAGGATAGTTGAGAACAAGTTCTCATTTGAAATTGCGACTTGGCTAAGATAAGCAAAGCAGTTCGACACATACAACAACACAGAGTTACACATGGAATAAACGAACATACAGTCAATAATACAGTAGAAAAAGTCTATATACAGTATGTGCAAATGAGATAGGATAAGGGAGGTAAGGCCATGGTGGCGAAGTAGTTCCAATATAGCAATTAAACACTGGAATGGTAGATATGCAGAAGATACATTTTCAAGTAGAGATCCTGGGGTGCAAAGGACCAAGATAAATAAATAAATACAGTATGGGGATGAGGTAGTTGGATGGGCTATTTACAGATGGGCTATGTACAGGTGCAGTGATCTGTGAGCTGCTCTGACAGCTGGTGCTTAAAGCTAGTGAGGGAGATATGTGTCTCCAGCCTCAGTGTTTTTTGCAGTTCGTTCCAGTCATTGTCAGCAGAGAACTGGAAGGAAAGACGGCCAAAGGAAGAATTGGCTTTGGAGGTGACCAGTGAGATATACCTTCTGGAGCGCATGCTATGGGTGGGTGCTGCTATGGTGACCAGTGAGCTGATATAAGGCGGGGCTTTACCTAGCATAGACTTGTAGATGGCCTGGAGCAAGTGGGTTAGTCGACGAGTATGAAGCGAGAGCCAGCCAACGAGAGCATACAGGTCGCAGTGGTGGATAGTGTATGGGGCTTTGGTGACAAAACGGATGGCACGGTGATAGACTGCATCTAATTTGTTGAGTAGGGTGTTGGAGGCTATTTTGTAAATTACATCGCCGAAGTCGAGGATCGGTAGGACAGTCAGTTTAACGAGGGTACGTTGGGCAGCATGAGTGAAGGATGCTTTGTTGCTTAATGTGAGTCTGGAAGGAGAGTTTACAGTCTAACCAGACACCTAGGTATTTGTAGTTGTCCACATATACTAAGTCAGAACCGTTCAGAGTAGTGATGCTGGATGGGTGGGTAGGTGTGGGCAGCGATCGGTTGAATAGCATGCATTTAGTTTTACTTGCATTTAAGAGCAGTTGGAGGCCACGGAAGGAGAGTTGTATGGCATTGAAGCTTGTCTGGAGGTTAGTTAACACAGTGTCCAAAGAAGTGCCAGAGGTATACGGAATGGTGTCGTCTGTGTAGAGGTGGATCAGAGAATCACCAGCAGCAAGAGTGACATCATTGATGTATACAGAGAAAAGAGTCGGCACGAGAATTTAACCCTGTGGCACCCCCATAGAGACTGCCAGAGGTCCGGACAACAGGCCCTCCGATTTGATACACTGAACTCTATCAGAGAAGTAGTTGGTGAACAAGGCGAGGCAATCATTTGAGAAACCAAGGCTGTCGAGTCTGCCGATAAGAATGTGGTGATTGACAGAGTCGAAAGCCTTGGCTAGGTCGATGAATACGTCTGCACAGTAATGTCTCTTAACGATGGCGGTTATGATGTCGTTTAACCTCTCTGGGGTCGCGGGACGCTTGCGTCCCACTTGGGGAGCACCCCCCACCCACCCCCCACTGATTAGCATCGCTAGCATAGCGTCACAATTAAATAGTAGCATCTAAATATCATTGAATCACAAGTCCAAGACACCAAATGAAAGATACAGATCTTGTGAATAAAGCCATCATTTCTGATTTTTAAAATGTTTTACAGGGAAGACAAAATATGTAAATCTATTAGCTAACCACGTTAGCAAAAGACACCACTTTTCTAACTCCATCAGTTTCTTACTCCATCAGGTGCTATCACAAATTCGACCAAATAAAGATATAAATAGCCACTAACCAAGAAAAAACTTCATCAGATGCCAGTCTGATAACATATTTATTGTATAGCATAGGTTTTGTTAGAAAAATGTGCATATTTCAGGTATAAATCATAGTTTGCCATTGCAGCCACCATCACAAATCTCACCAAAGCGACTAGAATTACTACAGAGAGCAACGTGTATTACCAATTTACTCATCATAAAACATTTCTTAAAAATACACAGCGCATAGCAATGGAAAGACACAGATCTTGTGAATTAGGACAATATTTCAGATTCTCTAAGTGTTTTACAGCGAAAACACAATAAATCGTTATATTAGCATACCACATGTGCAAACGTTACCCGAGCATTGATTCAAGCCAAAGAGAGTGATAACGTTATCATCGCCAAAATATATTAATTTTTTCACTAACCTTCTCAGAATTCTTCCGATGACACTCCTGTAACATCATATTACAACATACATATAGAGTTTGTTAGAAAATGTGCATATTTAGCGGCACAAATCGTGCTTACACAATGGAAATAGTGTCCAACTACTCAAGCAATCTGCCCGGCGCCATGTTGGAAAGACACCTATTTTTATCAAAAGCTATTCATAAACTTGACTAAAAAAATAAAAGTTGGATATCAATTGAAAGACAAATTAGTTCTTAATGCAATCGCTGAATTACATTTCTAAAATTATCCTTACTGTGCAATACAGGGTTCGCCAAAGCGAAGCTACACAAAACAAAATGGCGATATATGCGTTTAACATTTTTCAACAGAACAACGATTTATCATCATAAATAGTTCTTACTATGAGCTGATCTTCCATCAGAATCTTGGGCAATGTATCCTTTCTCCGGTCTAATCGTCTTTTGGTCGAAAGATGTCCTCTTGTCCCGTCGAAATGGCCACTAACGTTCGGCATCTACAGGAAAAGTGTCCAACTCTTCAAAGTGCGTCACAAAGAAATGCCTCAAAATCGCACTAAATGGATATAAATTGCTATAAAACGGTTTAAATTAACTACCTTATGATGTCTTTAACACCTATAACGAATAAAAATATGACCGGGGATATAGAAGTGCCTAAACCAAAGCTTGGAAGGAGGCCAGTCCGACGACCACTCTGCGTCTAGCGCACTGTTGAAAAGGACGGTCTTTCCGCTCCAGGGTCTATTTATAGAGCCCAGATTGCGCAATCCACTCCATTCAAAATCTCCCCGCTTACTGACATCTAGAGGAAGGCGTAGGCAGTGTTTATAGCATCATAGCATTCACAGGGACTTATGAACTGACCTGGGAGCAGGGGCCAAGAGTTCTGAAATCTCACTCCCTGTCAGGAAAAGTGCTGTAGAATGAGTTCTGTTCCACTCAGAGACATAATTCCAACGGTTATAGAAACTAGAGAGTGTTTTCTATCCAATAATAACAATAATATGCATATTGTAAGAGCAAGAATTGAGTACTAGGCAGTTAATTTGGAGACGAATTTATGCTAAGTCGAAACAGCACCCCCCATAGGCTCAAGAAGTTAAGACCTTGAGCGTGGCTGAGGTGCACCCATGACCAGCTCTGAAACCAGATTGCATAGCGGAGAAGGTACGGTGGGATTCGAAATGGTCGGTAATCTGTTTGTTGACTTGGCTTTCGAAGACCTTAGAAAGGCAGGGTAGGATAGATATAGGTCTGTAGCAGTTTGGGTTTAGAGTGTCTCCCCCTTTGAAGAGGGGGATGACCGCGGCAGCTTTCCAATCTTTGGGAATCTCAGACGATACCAAAAATTGTCCAGATTGTCTAGCCCGGCTGATTTGTAGGGGTCCAGATTTTGAAGCTCTTTCAGAACATCAGCTGACTGGATTTGGGAGAAGGAGAAATGGGGAAAGAAAAGGCTTGGGCGATAAGATTTTGTTCTTATTAACTGACTTGCCTAGTTTAATAAAGGGTAATTAAAAAATGTAAATGTAAAATGACATGGTGTGCTCAGTCTTTTTATTCAACACATACAGTGCATTCAGAAAGTAGCACTGGCTGGGCCACTCAAGGACATTCAGAGACTTGTCTCGAAGCCACTCCTGCGTTCATTTTCCCCTCAATACTGACTAGTTTCCCAGTCCCTGCTGCTGAAAAACATCCCCACGGCATGATGACAGGTTTCCTCCAGACGTGACGCTTGGTATTCAGGCCAAAGAGTTCAATCTTGGTTTCATCACACCAGAAAATATTGTTTCTCATGGTCTGAGAGTCTTTAGGTGCTTTTTGGCAAACTCCAAGCGGGATGTGATGTGCCTTTTACTGAGGAGCGGCTTCCGTCTGTCCACTCTACCATAAAAGCCTGACTGGTGGAGTGCTGCAGAGATGGTTGTCCTTCTGGAAGGTTCTCCCATCTCCACAAGGAACGCTATAGCTCTGTCAGAGTGACCATCGGGTTCTTCTTCACCTCCCTGAGCATGGTCCTTCTCCCCCTATTGCTCAGAAAGAGCTGGCCACCCAGCCTAGGAAGAGTCTTGGTGGTTCCAAACTTAATCAATTTAAGAATATTGGAGCCACTGTGTTCTATGGGACCTTCAATGCTGCAGAAATGTTTTGGTACCCTTATCCAGATCTGTGCCTCAACACAATCCTTTCTCTGAGCTCTTCGGAACAATTCCTCCGACCTCATGGCTTCGTTTTTGCTCTGATATACACTATCAACTGTGGGACCTTAAATAGACAGATGTGTGCCTTTCCAAATCATATCCAATCAATTGAATTTACCACAGATGGACTCCAATCAAGTTATAGAAACATCTCAAGGATGATCATTGGAAAAAGGATGCACCTGAGCTCAATTTCGAGTCACAATACAAAGGACCTGAATACTTGTGTAAATAAGGTATTTCAGTTTTTTGTTTTTTTAACACGTTTGCAAAAAATTCTAAACCTGTTTTTGCTTTGTCATTTTGGGGTATTGTGTGTAGATTGATGAAGATTTGTATTTTTTTTCATCCATTTTAGAATAAGGCTGTAACGTAACAAAATGTAGAAAGAGTAAAGGAGTCTAAATACTTTCCAAAGGCAATGTATATATTGCAATGTACTGAAAGATGTATACAATTTTGCACACAGCCATGCAATCTCCATAGACAAACATTGGCAGTAGAATGGCCTTACTGAAGAGCTCAGTGACTTTCAACGTGGCACCGGCATAAGATGCTACCTAGCCAAAAAATTATTTTGTCAAATTTCCATCCTGCTAGAGCTGCTCCGGTCAACTGTAAGTGCTGTTATTGTAACGTTTAAACGTCTGGAGCAACAATGGCTCAAAAAACGGGACTGCCAAGTGCTGAAATTGCTAAAAATTGTCTGTCGTCGGGTGAAACACTCACTACTGTGTTCCAAACTGCCTCTGGAAGCAACGTCAGCACAAGAACTGTTCGTCGAGGAATTCATGAAATGGGTTTCCATGGCCGAGCTGCCACACGCAAAACTAAGATCACCATGAGCAATGCCAAGCGTCGGCTGGAGTGGTGTAAAGCTCGCCGACATTAGACTCTGGGGCAGTGGAATCGCTCTAGAGTGATTGATCATGCTTTACCATCTGACAGTCCGACGGACTAATCTAGGTTTGGCAGATGCCAAGAGAAAGCTACCTGCCCGAATGCATAGTGCCAACTTTAACTTTTGCTGGAGGAGGGATTATGGTCTGGGGCTGTTTTTCATGGTTCGAGCTAGGCCCCTTAGTTCCAGTGAAGGGCAATCTTAATGTTACAGCATACAATGGCATTCTACACGATTGTGGCAACATTTTGGGGAAGGCTTGACAATGCACCTGTGCACAAAGTGAGGTCCATACAGAAATGGTTTGTTGAGATCGGTGTGGAAGAATTTGACTGGCCTGAACAGAGTCCTGACCTCAACCCCATCGAACACCTTTGGGATGAATTGGAACGCCGACTGCGAACCATGACTAATCAACCAACATCAGTGCCCGACCTCACTAATGCTCTTGTGGCTGAATTTCCTACAACAATGTTCCGACATCGAGTGGAAAGCCTTCCCAGAAGAGTGAAGGCTGGTAAAGCAACAAAGCGGGGACTAACTCCATATTAATGCCCATGATTTTAGAAGGATATTTTTGACGAACAGGTGTCCACATACTTTTGGTCATGTACTTATATTCCGGCCTCGTTCTGACATTTCTTGATTTACATTTTTGGGGATTGTGTGTATTGTTTTACATTGTTAGGGATTACTGAACTGTTGGAGCTAGAAACATAAGCAGTTCACTGCACCTGCGATAACATCTGCAGAGTATGTGTAATATTTGACTTGCACATCCTTATGTTATTGAGAAAAACGTGGCAATACTTTCACAGAATGCACATAAAGGAAGATAGTTCCTACATGACGAGTGCCTGATTTGTTATCCAACTGACCTTGTGTCCTTTCTGTCATCCTGTGAACCCTGTTCATTGCTACACTCATCTCTAATGAACAAGAATGTAAACGCAACATGTAAAGTGTTGGTCCCATGTTTCATGAGCAGAAATAAAATATCCTTGAAATATTCCAAACACAAAAAGCGTATATTTCTCTCAAATTACTGTATGTGCACAAATTTGTACACATCCCTGTTTGTGAGCATGTGTCCTTTGCCAAGATAATCCATCCACCTGACAGGTATGGCATATCAAGAAGCTGATTAAACAGAATGATGACTGCACAGGTGCACTTTGTGTTGGGGACAATAAAAGGCCACTCTAAAATGTGCAGTTTTGTAAAGCCACACAATGCCACAGATGTCTTACGTTTTGAGGGAGTGTGCAATTGGCATGCTGACTGCAGGAATGTCCACCAAAACTGTTGCCAGAGAATTGAATGTTTATTTCTCTACCATAAACCACCTCCAACGTTGTTTTAGACAATTTGGCAATAAGTCCAACCGGCCTCACAACCACAGGCCACGTGTAACCACGCCAGCCCAGGACCCCCACATCCAGCTTCTTTACTTGCGGGATCGTCTGACAACAGCCAAAAGGACAGCTGGTTTAACTGAGGAGTATTTATATCTGTTATAAAGTTCTGATTGGCTGGGTCTGGCTCCCCAGTGGATGAGCCTATGCCCATCCCAGGCCCACCTATGGCTGCTCCCCTGCCCAGTCATATGAAATCCTAAGGTTAAGGCCTAATGGATTTATTTGAATGGACTATTTCCTTATATGAACTGTAACTCAGAATGCCAAGAGTGTGCAAAGCTGTGATCAAGGCAAAGAGTGGCTACTTCCAATTTGTAAGTCGCTCTGGATAAGAGCGTCTGCTAAATTACTTAAATGTAAATGTTAAATGTAAGAATCTCAAATATAAAAAATATTTTGATTAGTAAATTTTTTTGGAGGGTCTACAAGTGTCACGGTTTTCTAAAGTAGAACCCAGAAGCAGACCAGGACAAGGAGAGCAGGACGAAGGTGAGTATTTATTTACAAGTTTAAACGTAGAGGTAGAAAGATCCAGGTGGCGGAGCGGGCAGTGGAGGTGAGTTGATGGGAGTGAATAGGCAGATCCAAGGGAGTAACAGAAGCCACTGACGACCAGGCAGGAATGGGGTGAGTGTTCCGGGTGAATTACTGTAGACAGAACAAACAGAGGTAAGTTCAAGGCAAGCAAGACGTACAAAACAACAAAACAAACTCTTTCAAACTGGAGGCTGATACACTGGCACAACATACTGTTCATGGCTAACGATCCGGCAGGGAATGGATGTCAGGTCAGAGCTTATGAAGTGGAGGTGTGATGATCAGGACCAGGTGTGCAGATAGCTGATGGGATACAGGTGCGGGTAATCAGAGATCTCCCAACTAGCTACGTCGCCCGGTAACCAGACAGGGTGCGTTCTAGGACACCGGAAAAACACTCCAGGACAGAACACAGGCAAAAACAGACTCAGGAAGCGGGATTCGTGACAAGATTGTGTAATTCATCGTTTTGATGTCTTCACTATTATTGTACAATGTAGGAAATATTCAATCGTTTTTCTTTATTTTGACTGAGTCGGAGTGTCCAAACTTTTGACTAGTACTGTAGGTGTAGGGTTGGTTTCTGGTGCAATTTCTTATTTTTTCATGTTTGTATCACAACTGTGACGTAATTGAACAAACAGTACCACACAGTAGGTGGCGGCATGCACAAAAAAAATGTGTGAATTCCATGACACCAAAGAAGAAGAAAGGCATTATTGAATCTCGATTTTAACGGGTGTATGGCGCCTGCTAGATAGACACAGAATTATGATCGTTTTCAACCGTTCTTTAACCATTCTTTTTACCGCTTCATTTCATCCTTTTTACCTTGATAACTTTTTACCTTCAATATCAATTGGAACCTGTCTATGCATACTTTCTTTAACCACTCATCAACAACGAACTGTGACAAACCTGGACATTCTTTTTGTGAGTAGCATACACTAAATAGGATTTTGTTGACACCAATACATTATACAGGTATATCATGCCTTTTCTTAAACATACAGGATAAAGAAATATGTAAACCTGTAAAGTGTCTAAAAGAAATGGTCCTTTTTAGAATGTTGGGACATGTTTGATGCCACTACAGCCACCATCACTCTCCATATTCCCCTTATAGTGGTGATATAGCGCCCTTTATCCTCCTGCTATGGTATCAGTCATGGATGTGTCAACGGTTTCCCTTTTTTCTAGTACGGTGGATGTGCATTCACTCTCACAGTGAGAGAATGAGTTAGTGACTATGAGTAAAGCTGTTACCAAAGCCACTTATACCTGTAACGGTAGTCCTCCTCCTCTTCATCCGAAGAGGATGAGCATGGATTGAACCAAGGCGCAGCGTTGTGAAATGACATGATTTATTTAAGACACGACAAAACAACGAAGACAGAAAACGAACTATACTTAATTAACTAACAAAATAACAAAAACGAATGTGTAGACAGACCTGAACTATACGAACTTACATATAACACGAAGAACGCACGAACAGGGAAAACTAACTACACAAAAAGAACGATGTACAAACAAACCGAACAGTCCCGTATGGTGCGACAAACACTGACACAGGAGACAACCACCCACAACGAACACTGTGAAACAACCTACCTAAATATGACTCTCAATTAGAGGAAACGCCAAACACCTGCTTCTAAGTGAGAGCCATACCAGGCAACCCTTAAACCAACATAGAAACAGAAAACATAGAATGCCCACCCAAACTCACGTCCTGACCAACTAACACATACAACAAACTAACAGAAATAGGTCAGGAACGTGACAATACCACCCACCACTGAGACCTGTATGCTCTAGTCGGCTGGCCCTCGCTACATATTCGTCGCTAGACCCACTGGCTCCAGGTCATCTATAAGTCTATGCTAGGTAAAGCTCCGCCTTACCTCAGCTCACTGGTCACGATAACAACACCCACCCGTAGCACGCGCTCCAGCAGGTATATCTCACTGGTGATCCCCAAAGCCAGCACCTTCTTTGGCCGCCTTTCCTTCCAGTTCTCTGCTGCCAGTGACTGGAACGAATTGCAAAAATCGGCTGAAGCTGGAGACTTACATTTCCCTCACTAACTTTAAACATCAGCAGCTAACCGATCGCTGCAGCTGTACATAGTTCATCTGTAAATAGCCCACCCAATCTACCTAACTCATCCCCATTTGTTTTATTTACTTTTCTGCTCTTTTGCACACCAGTATCACTACTTGCACATCATCATCTGCTCAACTATCACTCCAGTGTTAATCTGCTAAATTGTAATTACTTCGCTACTATGGCCTATTTATTGCCTTACCTCCTCACGCCATTTGCGCACATGTAGACATTCTATTTTTCTATTGTGTTATTGACTGTATGCTCGTGTAACTCTGTGTTGTTGTTTGTGTCGCACTGCTTTGCTTTATCTTGGCCAGGTCGCAGTTGTAAATTAGAACTTGTTCTCAACTAGCTTACCTGGTTAAATAAAGATAAATAAAAAATAAAAAAGCATCTGCACATAGCAGTAAATATGTTTGAAGTAGCCTAACCCAGTGGTTCTCAAACCTCTCCTCTGAGATCCACAGACATTTCACAATTTTTTGTAGCCTTGAACTAGTTCACCTGATTCATCTAGTCAAGGGCTTGATGACAAGTTGAATCAGGCATGCTATCTTTGGAATCAAATACATGGAACGGCTGGTTGTTTCAGAGGAGAGGTTTGAGAACCACTTGCCTAACCTATCGGAACTATTGTGAGTCTCTTCAGAACTTAGTGGGTGACATTATTACAACAAATGAAAAGGCTCAGCTGTTGTCCAAATAGACTTTCAAAGGGTGTTTGGATTGGAATAATTTTGTGATTACATTACGTTTCGGTTTAATTCTAAAGCATAAATGATCCGGTCTGCTAAGTAAATGCCAACACAAGTCCCTTCTGACATTAAAATCAGTGAATATCTATGATACCGTAGTTTTGAAGAGTCCCTATTACTCTATGGGTCGATTTCCCAGCACAGATTAGGCCTACATTGAGAAGGATGAAAATTGAGGTTGATGTTTAGACTTAATCTGGGTCTGGGTAACCGGCCCGATAACGTGAGCATATCTATGTGATTTACCTAGTGTTTCATAGGAAATTGTATGGTAATAGGCACTTTCTGGTACTTGAAAGAATTCAACATCGGTAGCTACCTGGTGCCAAAATAGTGCCCAGTTGTGTTCTCAATTAATCAGATTGGAACAAACAAGTAAATCATAGATTATTACTGTGTAAATAATATTTTACCATTTCATTTTTCCAGAAATATTGCTCTGAAAATACCTAGTACCTAGTACTTCTGCAATACGAGAAAGTCTTAATTTATTGTATACAATTCTCTAAATGGGTGATTATAGTGACAGTACAGTTAACAGCACCATATATATCAAATACACATTCAGTGTCTTTAATACGGTAAATATAGTCTTTCCACTCTCTCTGTTTAGAGAGAATTTCTCCTCCTTGCAGAACTGCCTCAGTGACAGCCTATCACGCCAGTTTACATCACCACATCGCTATGGCAACACCATCTCGCAACAGGCCGAGAGGGGGTGAGTATGCGCTCAGATCAGTTGCCAGGGAATGAACTCACTCACCCCATCAAGTATCCACAGGTCCGTAATAGGCCCTAAATGTCGATCTGCATCCACTGATCTCGGATCAGCTTGTTCTGATAGACAGGATTGGAGGTGCACCTCTAACGCTGGTTCAAAGTCAGTGCTCGTGGTCGTGGGTAAGAAATTCCCTCTTTCATTCATGTACGGCTGCACAGCTGGGCCTTTTATTTTTATGTCAAAGATGATCTGTCCTTATGTGGCTAAGCTTAAGTCATCCCTGTCCAAATCAAAATCAAATGTATTATGATCAATGGTCTCGGAGATGCTTTATGAACACCAGGCCCAGAACTTTACTTTCCTTAGTGTGTGTGTTTAGAGACTGAGGTGTATTTCATGTATAGATAGGACACATATGGACGACAAAGGGATCTCTCTATTGTTACGTCTCAGGTGTGAACACTGTGTGCGTGTGAAAAGCACTTTATGCGAAAAATCAAAGCTCACTGGCTCAAGCACTCTAGTCTTTGCTGTGTGTGTCCTTCGACTCCTTAGCAGCCAGTGTACACACAGACAATTCTTTCTCAGCTGTCATTTTGAAATACAGCCATTTCCAGCTAAGGAGTTTGCCCCAGCTCTGTCAATTTGGGAGTTGTCAATTTGGGGGTGGGGGGTGGGGGGGCACTGATGGTAAGTTTCATAGGAGGCAGCTGTTGGTGTAGTGGCAAGGCCTTGAGCGAAGTTCAGTGGAGTGCCCTGCAGTTATTGTTTCAGAGACATGTTCAGTACACAAATCCCCCACAATAGCACACACACTCAGATGCCATATCTTCTCGGTGTCTTTGCACTAGTCAATTTAATCTTTTGTGTTTTTCATAACCTTACTGTTGTTTAAACATATTATAGATAGATATACACTGCTCCAAAAAATAAAGGGAACACTACAATAACACATCCTAGATCTGAATGAATGAAATATTCTTATTAAATACTTTTTTCTTCACATAGTTGAATGTGCTAACAACAAAAATCACACAAAAATGATCAATGTAAATCAAATTGATCAACCCATGGAGGTCTGGATTTGGAGTCACACTCAAAATTAAAGTGGAAAACCACACTACAGGCTGATCCAACTTTGATGTAATGTCCTTAAAACAAGTCAAAATGAGGCTCAGTAGTGTGTGTGGCCTCCACGTGCCTGTATGACCTCCCTACAAGGCCTGGGCATGCTCCTGATGAGGTGGCGGATGGTCTCCTGAGGAATCTCCTCCCAGACCTGGACTAAAGCATCCGCCAACTCCTGGACAGTCTGTGGTGCAACGTGGCGTTGGTGGATGGAGCGAGACATGATGTCCCAGATGTGCTCAATTGGATTCTGGTCTGGGGAACGGGCGGGCCAGTCCATAGCATCAATGACTTCCTCTTGCAGGAACTGCTGACACACTCCAGCCACATGAGGTCTAGCATTGTCTTGCATTAGGAGGAACCCAGGGTAAACCGCACCAGCATATGGTCGCACAAGGGGTCTGAGGATCTCATCTCGGTACCTAATGGCAGTCAGGCTACGTCTGGCGAGCACATGGAGGGCTGTGCGGCCCCCCAAAGAAATGCCACCCCACACCATGACTGATCCACCGCCAAACCGGTCATGCTGGAGGATGTTGCAGGCAGCCGAACGTTCTCCACGGCGTCTCCAGACTCTGTCACATCTGTCACATGTGCTCATGTGCTCAGTGTGAACCTGCTTTCATCTGTGAAGAGCACAGGGCGCCAGTGGCGAATTTGCCAATCTTGGTGTTCTCTGGCAAATGCCAAACGTCCTGCACGGTGTTGGGCTGCAAAGCACAACCCCCACCTGTGGACGTCGGGCCCTCATACCACCCTCATGGAGTCTGTTTCTGACTGTTTGAGCAGACACATGCACATTTGTGGCCTGCTGGAGGTCATTTTGCAGGGCTCTGGCGGTGCTCCACCTGCTCCTCCTTGCACAAAGGCGGAGGTAGCGGTCCTGCTGCTGGGTTGTAGCCCTTCTACGGCTTCCTCCACATCTCCTGATGTACTGGCCTGTCTCCTGGTAGCGCCTCCATGCTCTGGACACTACGCTGACAGACACAGCAAACCTTCTTGCCACAGCTCGCATTGATATGCCATCCTGGATGAGCTGCACTACCTGAGCCACTTGTGTGGGTTGTAAACTCCGTCTCATGCTACCACTAGAGTGAAAGCACCACCAGCATTCAAAAGTGACCAAAACATCAGCCAGGAAGCTTAGGAACTGAGAAGTGGTCTGGGGTCACCACCTGCAGAACCACTCCTTTATTGGGGGTGTCTTGCTAATTGCCTATAATTTCCACCTTTTGTCTATTCCATTTGCACAACAGCATGTGAAATGTATTGTCAATCAGTGTTGCTTCCTAAGTGGACAGTTTGATTTCACAGAAGTGTGATTGACTTGGAGTTACATTGTGTTGTTTAAGTGTTCCCTTTATTTTTTTGAGCAGTGTACATATTACAACACATACCCAATTCTGGCCAGGTTGATAAGCTTAGATACAGTATATGGCAGTGGCAATATGAGAGTTTCAGTTCCCCACCATAGTCTTCATAAACACTCATATTTTAAGCATGCTCTAAAACTAATTTGCTTCCTTCAGTGTCATAAAACACAGCTTGGTCTTTGTTTGTTTGGTCTTTGTATGTTAGCTTAAGTGCTACACCAGAGATTCAAGTCATCTTGTGTCCCAAGTCTGAATCAGTCCCTTTATTTTTGTTAACTTAATGAAGTTGAACAAACATATCTAGAGTTGTAGGCCTGTTGACAGCAAGTCCGTTTTTTGGGGCTTGGCAACTTTATATTCCATTTTGTTGGACTCGAGCAATACATTTCCACGTGTGAGATGCAAGTGTGTGCTTTTACAAACATAGTTCACTGTTTTATCTTTTGTTTCATATGTAATGTGGGTGCTTTGGTGTGTTTGGATCCCAGGAAGAGTAGTGGGGATCCCTAATAAATACAAATACATGCTTTCTCGTATCACTAGAATGGGAGCGAGAAAGCATGCGCATGCTCGAACACAGAAAAGTATCACTCAAGTCCAATAAAAAGGAATAACGTGGCAAATAAAGTAAGGAATTACACAATGTCATGTGTACAACATCTAAAGACCTGCATCACTATACTGAGAGCTTTGCTGTTTCTAAAAGGACGTATGTGGGTGTTTTTGGAACTGTTCGTCATGTTTATCAGTGGCGCCATACTGCAGAACGAACAATGAGGCCTGGCCAAGTCTATTGCGCTTTCCGGTCTAAATCAGTCCGTGATAGGAAAAGAACCAGGGGCCATATGTATCAAGCGTCTTATAGTTGGAGAGCTGATCTACAGGATCAGGTCCCACCTGTCCATTTTATCTAAAAGACAAAACTGATCCTACATCAGCACTACTGAGACGCTTGATACCCAGGGTTGGGTAGATTACTTTCTAAATGTAATCTGTTACAGTTACATGTTGGAAATTGTGATCAGTGTATTTTTTATTTTACCTTTATTTAACTAGGCAAGTCAGTTAAGAACAAATTCTTATTTTCAGTGACGGCCTAGGAACATGGGGTTAACTGCCTTGTTCAGGGCCAGAACAACAGATTTTTACCTTGTCAGCTCAGGGATTCGATCTTGCAACTGTTCGGTTACTAGTCCAATGCTCGAATCACTAGGCTACCTTCCGCCCCAAGTAACTTTTGGATTACCCATACTCAGCTACTATTAGATTGCTATCCCCTAAAGAGGAATTAGAAGACAAAAATGAATATTACCAACTGAATGACATCTATTGCAGGATAAATCAATGTTAGTTTACATAGCTGGCCATAAATGAATGTTGCATTTTACTTAAGTAAGCTTCTTCTAACCCATTGCTTTCTACTATAGATATTATTAGGTTATTTCTTTACATTAAAAACCAAAGTCTGTCAGATTTCCAGTCATTCCAATTAATTTAATACCGATGGAACTTTTTTCAAAAGTATTTGTTATCGGATTGCAATATTTTTACTGGTAACGTAACGGATTCGTTTTTTGTTGTTGTAATCTGTTACCTGTAATCCGTTACTCCCCAACCCTGTTGATACCTATGGCTCTAGAAGTATAACTGGATTCAAGGGCCAGATTTCAGTAGCCCTAGTATTATAGAGTTCTAGGGAAGTAGAACGCTTCAAGTTCCTCTGTGTACACATCATTGACTGTCTGAAACGGTCCACCCACACAGACAGTGTGGTGAAGAAGGCGCAACACTGTCTCGTCAACCTCAGGAGGTTGAAGAAATGTAGCTTGGCACCTAAAACCCTCAAACTTTTACAGATGCACAATTGAGAGGATCCTGTCGGGCTGTATCACCGCCGGGTATGGCAACTGCACCGTCCGCAACCGCAGGACTCTCCAACGGATGGTACGGTATGCCCTACACATCCCCTGGGGCAAACTACCTGCCCTCCAGGACACCTACAGCAACCGATGTCTCAGGAAGTCCAAAAAGATCAAGGACAACAACCACCCGAGCCACTGCATGGGTACCCTGCTACCATCCAGAAGGCGAGGTCAGTACAGTACAGCTGGGACCGAGAGACTGAAAAACAGCTTCTATCTCAAGGCCACCAGACAGTTAAATAGCCATCACTAGGCGGCTTCCACCCGGTTACGTAATCCTGCACCTTAGAGGCTGCTGCCCTATTTACATAGACTTGAAATCCCTGGCCACTTTAATAATGGAACACTAGTCACTTTAATGTTTACATATTTTTGCTTTACTCATCTCATGTACTGTATTCTATTCTACTGTATTTTAGTCTATGCCACTACGACGTCGCTCGTCCTAATATGTATATATTTCTTAATTCCATTCTTTTCCTTTTAGATATTACTACACTGTTGGAGCTAGAAACACAAGCATTTCGCTACACCCGCAATAACATCTGCTAAACATGTGTATGTGACCAATACAATTTGACATCAATAACATATACTGATCTCCAGCAGAGCTCTTGCCTGGTGTGTACGTCTTCCTCGCTAATACTTTTCCCTACGTCCTAGCTTTGAAACTGAGAAAAAGAGCCTCAGTAAGGACCTGCTCAGTCAGTCAGCTAAATGACATGGCTGCTTTGAAACTGCTCTCCACCGTCGCTCATGTTGCCTTCAAAGCACAGACACATCAGGGAGAAAAAGGGAACCAACTCCTCTGTGAACAAGAAAAAGAAGAGACTGAAGGGGTCCTCGGGAAGTGAAGGAGTAAAATGGAATAAAATAGCCTGTTTCTCCAGCTGGTTTTGAGATTTCTGTATTTGACATTCCGTTGAGGTCTTTGATTGCATTTGCAGACACTACAAGGGCTTCTGCCATGGGGGTTTGAGGCTTGTAGTCACATAGGATGTGTCCCAAAGGTCAAAACCTGCTGTCTCGTATCATTTCAGCATTTGTATTTCTGGCTGGTTATAGTCAGTTTGAGCTGCAGTCATTTTACAACTGAATAATTGAACAGGAATGATTTGTATCGTACCGCTTGTACCACAATGAATCAGACCGTACTTATGGTTTGGGAAAGAGGATTCAAACTGGGGTACCCGGAACAGTGTTGAATGGGCAGGTATGGTTTGCGAGTCCATCAGGAGTGATTACACGAGTGATTCGGGAAGGAGTGGAGGGGTGTAACAGAGCTGACGTGTGTGCATGCGCACGTGCATGTGTTTAGGATCTAGATAAGGATAAGCTTCAGCATATAGACAGTGAGCGCAACAACTGCACAATGTCAATGAACATTGTCAATTCTGCATCAGACATCACATAGGCTGTGTCCCAAAATGGCACCCTATTCCCTATTTAGTGCAGTACTTTTGACCAGGACCCACAGCCTAAACGGATGTTAACTGCTCCGTGATTAAGAGCTTGATTTACTGTCGTCCTTTCCTGAGAGACAGAGAGAGAAAGGCAGACAGAGTTGTCAGTAATCTACCTCCTGGCGAGGATTTTTCTCCATCCCTCCTGCATCCTCTCTTTTATGCAACAAGGGAATAGTAATTATTGCTGGAATGCCTCATGCTAACAAATGGTTGCTAGGGCCTTAGAATCTCTGGGACTGTTTCTAGGAGCCAAGGGGAGTCAAACCTAACCTCCTTCGTAAACTAGTCAACCCGCTCATCCCAGTGCCTATGACACATACAACGGGGGCGAGATGTGTTCCATAACACTAGTAGAGACATGGGGTTTGTTGACACAGACTAGTGTGTTATACAGAGAATTCGGAAAGTATTCACACCCCTTGACTTGTTCCAAATGTTGTGACGTCAGTCTTATTCTAAAATGTATTAAATTGTTTTTTTCGTCATCAATCTACACAGAATACCCCATAATAATAATGACAGTGTATTTTATAACAATTTTTTTTAATGAAATATACATTTACATACAGTACCAGTCAAAAGTTTGGACACCTACTCATTCAAAAGGTTTTTCTTTATTTTTACTATTTTCTACATTGTAGAATAATAGTGAAGCCATCAAAACTATGACATAACGCATGTGGAATCATGTAGTAACCAAAAAAGTGTTAAACAAATCAAAACATATTTGAGATTCTTCAAAGTAGAAGAATCTCTTGCTTTGATGGCAGCTTTGAGGGAATGCCACGAGTGTGCAATCAGCTTAATGAAGTAGTCAACTGGAATTCATTTCAATTAACAGGAGTGCCTTGTTAAAAGTTCCTTTGTGGAATTTCTTTCCTTCTTAATGCATTTGAGCCAATCAGTTGTGTTGTGACAAGGTATGGGTGGTATACAGAAGATAGCGCTATTAGGTAGAAGACTAAGTCCATATTATGGCAAGAACAGATCAAATAAGCAAAGACAAATGACACTCCATCATTACTTTAAGACTTGAAGGTCAGTCAATCTGGAAAAGTTCAAGAACTTCGAAAGTTTCTTCTTGTGCAGTCGCAAAAACCATCAAGCGCTATAATAAAACTGGCTCTCATGAGAACCGCCACAGGAAAGGAAGACCCAGTTACCTCTGCTGCAGAGGATAACTTCATTAGAGTTACCAACATCAGAAACTGCAGCCCAAACAAATGCTTCAGAGTTCAGGTAACCGACACATCTCAACACCAACTGTTCGGAGGAGACTGTGTGAATCAGGCCTTCATGGTCAAATTGCTGCAAAGAAACCACTACTAAAGTACACCAATAAGAAGAAGAGACTTGTTTGGGCCAAGAAACACAAGCAATGTACATTAGACAGGTGGAAATCTGTCCTTTGGTCTGATTAGTCCAAATTTGAGATTTTTGGTACCAACCGCCGTGGCTCAATGAGACGCAGAGTAGGGGAACGGATGATCTCCGCAGATGTGTTTCCCGATAAGGAAGCGTGGAGGAGGTGGTGTGATGGAGTGTTGCAGGTGACACTGTCTGTGATTTATTTAGAATTCAAGGCACACTTAACCAGCACGGCCACCGCAGCATTCTGCAGCGATATGCCATCCCATCAATTTTAGAATAAGACTAACGTAACAAAATGTGGAAAAAGTCACAGGGGTTGAATACTTTCTGAATGCACTGTACCTAAGGCCAGGCATTTTGGTTGTTTTCTTTCTACAGCGCATTTTGATCATCTGACCTCAAGGCCGATATCAAGGCCGATATGGCACCTTCTCATACCATGTGTGAATTCATTATCACGTGTGAATAACATTATCCTCTAACATAATTATCAAATTAGTAAAAAATAAATTCCCAACCATGTCGATTGACTTCAAATGAAATGTTCTGCCGACAATTCTCATCAGCAGCCTACGCTTTAGCCTAATGCACCAAATTATTAGCCTATTTTAAGGACATTATCAACATAAATATGACCTTATTCATTGTCTGTTATCAATCTTATATGGGAATAATAGGCATTCTACTGTATCTAAGAAAATGTAGCCTATTTCCTAACAAAGTGGACATTTTTATTTGCTATAGAAATACAAAAATACAAAATAGTATTATTACATAAGGCGGAACCCAGATGCAGATGGTTGGAGTCTTACAATATTTATTAATCCAATAGGCTAAGGCAAGAGAATGGCCGTGTACAGGCAAAAGGGTCACCAAACTGACCAAACTGACCATCCTACCAATCCTCGACTTCGGTGATGTCATTTACAAAATAGCCTCCAAAACCCTACTCAATAAATTGGATGCAGTCTATCACAGTGCCATCCGTTTTGTCACCAAAGCCCCATATACTACCCACCACTGCGACCTGTACACTCTCGTTGGCTGGCCCTCGCTTCCTACTCGTCGCCAAACCCACTGGTTCCAGGTCATCTACAAGACCCTGCTAGGTAAAGTCCCCCCTTATCTCAGCTCGCTGGTCACCATAGCAGCACCTACCTGTAGCACGCGCTCCAGCAGGTATATCTCTCTAGTCACCCCCAAAACCAATTCTTCCTTTGGACGCCTCTCCTTCCAGTTCTCTGCTGCCAATGACTGGAACGAACTACAAAAATCTCTGAAACTGGAAACACCTATCTCCCTCACTAGCTTTAAGCACCAGCTGTCAGAGCAGCTCATAGATTACTGCACCTGTACATAACCCATCTACAATTTAGCCCAAACAACTACCTCTTTACCTACTGTTTTTATTCATTAATTTATTTTGCTCCTTTGCACCCCATTATTTCTGTCTCTACTTTGCACTTTCTTCCACTGCAAACCAACCATTCCAGTGTTTTTTTTTTTAGTTTTTATTTGACTCGCTGTGTTGTACTCACTTCGCCTCCATGGCCTTTTATATTTTTATTTATTTATACATATATTTGTTTGCCTTCACCTCCCTTATCTCACCTCACTTGCTCACATTGTATATAGACTTATTTTTTTTTTTTCACTGTATTATTGACCATATGTTTGTTTTACTCCATGTGTAACTATGTGTTGTTGTATGTGTCGAACTGCTTTGCTTTATCTTGGCCAGGTCGCAATTGTAAATGAGAACGTGTTCTCAATTTGCCTACCTGGTTAAATAAAGGTTAAATAAAAAAAATAAAAAAAATAAAAATAAAAAAAACAAGGGAGGACGAGTTGTGCGTTCCGAGCTGCCACAGTTGTACTGCGCCGTTATTTACCTTCTTGTGGCCAGCCGGTTAGCTTGCAATATTCTTGCCATTCTCCTTCGACCTCTCATCAATGAGCTGTTTTTCATTGTTGTGTATATCCATTGTTTTTTGTGAAAATTGCTTAAGTTCAATAAACTTACTTGGGGATTATTGATATACAGCAATATTCAAACCTACGTCAAATTGAAGTCAGGACTGAAACTGAACCACTCATGAACACGTAAACACCTCTTGGAAAGACATTATGGTGTGTTTTTGGCATTAAACTTTTTGTAATTGTCCCCTGAAAAGTATAAACTGTATCCCAGGATAAACTGTATCCCAGGATAAAGGTGCTAGTTAGTACCAAAAAAGGGTTCTTCATTTTGTCCCTGTAAGGGAACACTTTTTTGGGGCTAATGAAAACCTTATTTTGCTTCTTCGAATAACCATCCGCGGAGGGTTCTTCATTACACTCTAAAACATTGAAGTGAACATGTGACTCTTCAGGAAACTAGGCATATGTCGTGCGTCACTATTTCACAGGAGCGCCATTTGAATGTCAACTTTTTTTTTACAGAAATGCCTTCTGGAACATGTGAACTTTCATGTGCCTTAATAACAAACATGTATGCCATCTGTAAATACGAATAATTGTTAAATTACGAGCCTAGTTGGTTTAGCAATGGAAAAAGTCAGCAACCTTCCATGATTAGCTGAGATAATGAGTGGGCTGGACATTCCGAAAGATGAATTCTGATTGGTCTGCCATGTAGTGGCTTCTGTCTATAATATGAGCTGGTCAGTATGTGTAGATAATCATTTCTAACACAGATTTTTTGAAAGATTTCACATAGTAGAACTGCATAAGTGTTGCTCTCCAGTTTCTGGAAGTTCTGGCGTTTGATTGCAAATATGCAGACGGAGTCGAAAAGAACACAAGGCTCCGGATTACATATTCAAACTAAGGGCAACCATGGCACCCGTGACAGAGATGGAGAAGTGTCCGTCCATGTATATGTGTAGGCGAGTCCAGCTAGCTACCTTTTTCAGATAGTACATGGTCTTAATTTTGTCAGAAAGTCGTTTTCATTTAAAGTTAGTGTACTGTTTGCTAGCTAGCTAATGTTAGCTGGCTGGCTAGCTAGCTAACATTATGTATATTATCTGTGTAGTAATATTATATATATTAGTAATATTATAATATATCTCAGAGCCATTTGCATTGCTAGTTATAGCCTAATGTTAGTTAGCTAGATAACATTGAACCTGATTGGTTAGCTACCTGCAGATTCATGCATGGTAGTAACATTATAGTTGGGATTATAGTTCATTGTTTAGCTAGCCAGCTATATGTCTAAACAAAAGACTCCACTTTGCAAGTAACTATTTCAATAGAATGTTTGATTTCACTGCGACAACTGTCGATAGACGTAGCTGGTAAATTCGCTCTAGCTATCTACTCCGATTGTGCCAGAGCGTGCCAGAGCGCAGAATAACTTACAAATTTATGAACGCTCAAGACCCGTTGTCAGTAAAAGTTGGCAAAAAAAATGTAATTAATTTGTTGACAGCAGCACAGTTGCTCTGGATAACATAAAAACAGCCTAACCAGCTCTGCTAGGGTGAGTAAAATGGTCAGAGTGAGTTGTTCTCTCATTTGTGTCTGGAAGTAGCTAGTAAGCTAGCCAACGTTAGCCAGTCAGGTTGGTGCTTGACTTCTGTTGTTAGGTCAGAACACTCGGATCAACCCTACTTGTTGCACAGAGCTCTGTGTGCTCTTCGAGAGTGAAATGCTCTGATTTTACGAACGGCCAAACTGACAAGTTTGCGTACGCCCATTGAACACTCTGGCACTCCAGATTAAATTTAAAAACACACCTGTAGTATAAGCCAGACTTTAGTCTTGAAATATTTGGTTGTTTAGTACATAGCCTCACATGTGAATCAATAAAGATATGGGTAGGGCTAAAGCTTAAAAGGGTGTGAACGATGCTGAATGGGTGTAGATGAGGAAGAGCTCTCCGGTACGTACCAAATAATTCAAGGGTCATTTTCTCAAAAGTGAGCTCACGAGTTTATCAACATTCAAAGCAGAACTTCCGGTTGAGCGCGGAAGAACTCGGTTTTGTTGTTTTGACAAAGTTTGTCGCTTGTTGTTTTGAAAGTGTATTGGAAAGTTCTAAGTAGCTAGCTAACTTTTTAGTTTGGATCCCGCGACATAGTTGGCATCAGTTGATGGGACTGCTCATCTCTGTCCAGTGATCCTGCCAATGAAGGACGGGTCTGAGGAGCTATTTGGGCTTGCAGCTAGCGGGGTTTTCTTGAGGGCTTCAACGCCATTGCGGCTGGGACCGCGGATTGTCCCAGTTTTATGGCTGTCTAGATCCCTGCTATTTGTTGTTTTCAATCTTCTCTGTGACCTGCCCTGTCTGGAACTGAGGAGCAACAGCGTAACCTACATTGCTAGCTGACATGACAAAGACCAAAGCCGGCAGGAGTACCATTGAGGAAAGTGGTGTCTCTCCATCACACATTAAGGATATTTTAAACAAACAAAAAAGAGTTCTAAACTCAGCAAAAAATAAACGTTCTCTCACTGTCAACTGCGTTTATTTTCAGCAAACTTTACATGTGTAAATATTTGTATGAACATAAGATTTAACAACTGAGACAAACTGAACAAGTTCCACAGACATGTGACTAACAGAAATGGAATAATGTGTCCCTGAACAGAGGGGGGTTCAAAAGTAACAATCAGTATCTGGTGTGGCCACCAGCTGCATTAAGGACGGCAGTGCATCTCTTCCTCATGGACTGCACCAGATTTGCCAGTTCTTGCTGTGAGATGTTACCCCACTCAACCACCAAGGCACCTGCAAGTTCCTGGACTTTTCTGGGGGGAATGGCCCTAGCCCTCACCCTCCGATCCAACAGGTCCCAGACGTGCTCAACGGGATTAAGATCCGGGCTCTTCGCTGGCCATGGCAGGAAATCACGCACAGAACGAGCAGTATGGCTGGTGGCATTGTCATGCTGGAGGGTCAGGTCAGGATGAACCTGTAGGAAGGGTACCACATGAGGGAGGAGGATGTCTTCCCTGTAACGCACAGCGTTGAGATTGATGCTGTCATTGCAGGCATAGGACTGAGCTTGTTGTGATACGACGGACCCTCCACCTCCAAATCAATCCTGCTCCAGAGTACATTGCAATTTATTGCCCACATCTGCAGTCCTCGTGCCTCCTTGCAGCATGCCTAAGGCACGTTCACGCAGATAACCAGGGACCCTGGGCATCTTTCTTTTGGTGTTTTTCAGAGTCAATAGAAAGGCCTCTTTAATGTCCTAAGTTTTCATAACTGTGACTTTAATTGCCTATCGTCTGTAAGCTATTATTGTCTTGACGACCGTTCCACAGGTGCATGTTCATTAATTATTTATGGTTCATTGAACAAGCATGGGAAACGGTGTTTAAACCCTTTACAATGGGTTTAAAAAAAGTTATTTGGGTCCTGAAAAAGGGTTGTTTCTTTTTTCGCTGAGTTTACAAGCAGTTGTTACAACAAAAAAATAGCTGTTTTGTACAAATACTGATGGATTCAACTAATAAAAGAATGGACGATCTGACCAGAGAGGTCTGCTCGATGAGTTGAAACAGGAGAACGGCAAGATGACAGCAATCTGTAAGTCATTGAGAGAGGACATCAGTTCTGTATGTGAATCCATGATAACAATGACGGATAAATCAGATCGAGGCGGAATCAATGCGGAAAAACATGGTTGTGGACGGAATTGCAGAATCCTCATGAGACCTGGACGGAGTCTGAGGACAAAGCGAGGGAAATGATCTCTGAGAAATGAAAGATGGACCACATTAACATTGAGGTGGAGCGTGCCCACAGGACTGGAAAACCCACCACCGGCCCAGGTGACAGGCCGATAGTGGTCAAGTTCCTGAGGTTCAAGGGCAAGGTAGCTGTTCTGGAAAGAGCCAAGAACTTGAGAGGAATGTATATCTTCCTCAACGAGGACTATCCTGAAACTGTGCGCTAGAAGAGGAAAGAACTGTCCCCGCCATGAAAGCTGCCAGAGCAAGTGGGGACATTGCAACTATCCGCAATGACAGGCTCATTGTCCACCCTCCAAAAAGCCTGGAGGGGATGAGAGAGCCATGGATTCGTAGCTTCAACCCTGCCTCTCACACACACACATACACCAATTGATTAATGGACTGCTGAATGTAAATATTTTTTTATCTTGCTTTGTTTGCTCTTTTCAGTATTATGACTATCTCTAATAAGATACCAGGAAAGGGCTGAAAATAGCACAGATTAATATATGTAGCCTTAGAAATAAGGTTCATGAAATCAATAACTTGCTGACATCAGATAACATTCATGTATTAGCCATTTCTGAGACTCACTTAGATAATTCATTTGATGATACAGCAGTAACAATACAAGGATATAACATATATAGAAGAGACAAATGCTTATGGGGAAGGTGTTGCTGTATATATATATATATATATACACATACATACAGTGGGGCGAACAAGTATTTGATACACTGCCGATTTTGCAGGTTTTCCTACTTACGAAGCATGTAGAGGTCTAATGTTTATCATAGGTACACTTCAACTGTGAGAGACGGAATCTAAGAGTGGGCCAAAATCCCTGCTGCAGCGTGTGCAAACCTGGTCAAGAACTACAGGAAACGTATGATCTCTGTAATTGCAAACAAAGGTTTCTGTACCAAATATTAAGTTCTGTTTTTCTGATGTATCAAATACTTATGTCATGCAATAAAATGCAAATGAATTACTTAAAAATCATACAATGTGATTTTCTGGATTTTTGTTTTAGATTCCGTCTCTCACAGTTGAAGCGTACAGTATTATATAGAGCCATTATTGCATGGAACTATATACATTCTGTCATTTGTCCCTATGGAGGAAACCTTTTGGGTGCCATGTAGAACCCTTAGCTTTTTAGTACCTTCTCACAAGGAACCCTAGGTGGTGGGTGCTTTGTTTTCGCCCTGTAGGGGAACCCAATTGGGTTCTGTGTGTAACCGGTGTAAAATAGCTATCTAGTTAGCAGTACGTGCTAATAGTGTTTCAATCGGTGTCATCACTCGCTCTGAAACCATGAATTTGTTTCCTTTGCTCTTTGCTTCATTTGCTCTGCAATGGCTGTGGCTTTTGTGGAGTGATAGGTAACAATGCTTCATGGAAGGCAATAGTTGATGTGTTCATTAGCAAATTTGGGGGCATGGTTTAAATTATTTATGCAAAACATTAGTGGAAGTGTTGTACGAGTTTAAGTGTTTTAACCATTATGTTGATAAAGGTTGAGCACCTCATTTGTCCACTGCCAGTTATACAATCTTTGTAATCGCTTGTGTCAATCAAGAGCTGCACTGTTAAGGGGTTACTATTGGTAACCAGGAAGTTCATGATTATTTTTAAATAATTTACTGTCAGCTTGCCGCAAGTAATTATTGTAAAATTGACTAACTTTCTGTAGCTGATCTGTCACGCTCACTGATTTGATGGTGTGGTAGGAAGGTCAGTTTGCTGCCAACCAAGGGGTTGAGGCCAGGTGAGGCTCACCCAAGTGCTCACCACAAAGAATTCTTAGTTGCTGTCAACAAATATCTTGTAATCAGAAAAGTTCAGTGAAAGTACAGTTCGTTACTGGCTATTAAGTTACTCTGAATTTTACAATAAATTACTGACAGCTAGTTGCCAGTTAAGTAGCGCAAAATTCACAGCAACTTCCAGGCAACTAACTGCCATTAAGTTACTGTGGAATGCACAGTAACCTCTTGACAGTGCAGCTCTGTCACATGCTCTTACAAAGATGGTAGAACAGACAGTGTTAAGAGGTGCTCAACATGACAACATAACCATCAACCACTTAAACTGGTACAACACTTCCACTGACAGCTGGCACAAAATGTAGTAACTTGTTTTTGCGGACCAAACATTCACTGCAACCAATAGCCTGTAGTGTTCGGTAAAATTACAGGAACTTTCTAACAGTGTAGCATTTCATGGCATAAAGGATAACATGGTAGAGATGTAAAGGACAGGATGCTTTATCACAACCATCAAAGCAGTAAAGAACATTTGCTGACATAAAAACCATTTGATGGAAATGGTTACACATATCACCCATACCCCTGAAAAAGAACCCCTCAAGAACCTTCTTTTCGGGGTTGACATGTGGGTTTCCTCTAACTTTTTACCTGGGTTTAGCTCCTTTCATATTTATTTTGATCCTAACAAACTCCCCAGTCCCTGCCTGTGACAAGCATACCCTTAACATGATTCTGCCACCACAATAATTGAAAATAAAAAAGGTTTCACATCAAACCTGTCGTTTTTCATTTAAGCCAAAAATGTAATTTCTTTGTCGTGTTGTCTTGCAGTATTACTTAATGGCCTTGTTGCAAACAGAATGAATGATTTGGAGTGGATGTTTTAACACAGGGTTTTCATCTTTTCACTTTGACATACAGGCCAGTAATGTGGATATACAAATAATTTGTGACATTGTGATTACAATAAAGAATGTAAACAAGATGCTGTGTTTTTATTTACCGTAGTGATGGACAGCTGGAGGCATTTTGTATTTTTTTCATCAACATCTTTATGCTTTCGTTAATGAAATAACGAGAAAAAAATACATTCAAAATGTAGATGTTTATTTAAACAACATTTTAGTTGCACTTCCACCTAGCTCCACGACCACGAGTAAAACCTTGCTGAGATGATCAATGTATTTGTTACATTGTTGTATCGTCAATTTCTCTAGCTAAAATGTCCTGATGGCATTGACCAGTTCATCTTTGCTTGTAGGCTTGGCAGAGTTACGGATGAATGTTTTCAGTTGATGCCAAACAAGTTCAATCGGGTTTAAATCAGGAGACCTACATGTAGAGTTAAAAAAAAACATTTTTAGATATACTGTAGGTCTTTTATTTGGTTCCTCCTTGGGAGCAATTTCCAAACGCCTGAAGGTACCACGTTCATCTGTACAAACAATAGTAGGCAACAAGAAACACCATGGGACCACGCAGCCGTCATACCGCTCAGGAAGGAGACGTGTTCTGTCTCCTAGAGATGAACGTACTTTGATGCGAAAAGAGCAAATAAATCCCAGGACAACAGCAAAGGACCTTGTGAAGATGCTGGAGGAAACAGGTACAAAAGGATCTATATCCACAGTAAAACAAGTCCTATATCGACATAACCTGAAAGACCTCTCAGCAAGGAAGAAGCCACTGCTTCAAAACTGCCATAAAAAAAGCCAGACTACGGTTTGCAACTGCACATGGGGACCAATATCGTATTTTTTTGGGAAATTTCCTCTGGTCTGATGAAACAAAAATAGAACTGTTTGGCCATAATGACCAACAATATGTTTGGAGGAAAACGGGGGAGGCTTGCAAGTCGAAGAACACCATCCCAACCGTGAACCACGGGGGTGGCAGCATCATGTTGTGGGGGTGCTTTCCTGCAGGAGGGACTGGTGCACTTCACAAAATAGATGGCATCATGAGGAGGCAAAATTATGTGGATATATTGAAGCAACATCAAGACATCATTTACATTACATTTTAGTCATTTAGCGGACGCTCTTATCCAGAGCGACTTACAGTAGAGTGGATACATTTTATTACATTTTACATACTGAGACAAGGATATCCCTAGGATATCCCTAGGATATCCCTAGGACATCAGTCAGGAAGTTAAAGCTTGGTCGCAAATGGGTCTTCCAAATGGACAATGACCCCGGGCATACTTCCAAAGTTGTGGCAAAACGGCTTAAGGACAACAAAGTCAAGGTATTGGAGTGGCCATCACAAAGCCCTGACCTCAATCCCATAGAACATGTTGGGCAGAACTGAAAAAGCGTGTGCGAGCAAGGAGGCCTAGAAACCTGACTCCAGCTCTGTCTAGAGGAATGGGCCAAAATTTACCCAACTTATTGTGGGAAGCTTGTGGAAGGCTACCCTAAACGTTTGACCAAAGTTAAACAATGTGTGTAATAACGTTGATAATTAAATAAAGGTTAAATAAATAAAATAAAAATGGTGTACCAAAAACGTGAATGTGTTTTTGCAGAGCAAAAAAAAGCAGTTCGTTTTGCTAGAATGTGTACACAGCATTTGCAGTGTTGGAGTCACTTAATTGATCTACCGTTTCTATCATAGGCCACTGTAATCGATGGGGGCTCAGGGCGGCACCATTCTGCTCATCTGATGAAGGTGCACATGGATCAGATTCAAACTTTGAAGACCGAGTTTGAGTCATTGAAGGCAGACCAGCATAAAGAGAAACATTAGTGGCTTGCGAAAGTATTCACCCCCTTGGCATTTTTCCTATTTTGTTGCCTTACAACCTGGAATTAAAATATATATTTTTGTGGGTTTGTATCATTTGATTTACACAACATACCTACAACTTTGAAGATGCAAAATATTTTTTTATTGTGAAATAAACAAAAAAAATAATATTCACCCCCCAAAATCAATACATTGTAGAGCCACCTTTCTCAGCAATTACAGCTGCAAGTCTCTTGGGGTATGTCTCTATAAGCTTGGCACATCTAGCCACTGGGATTTTTGCCCATTCTTCAAGGCAAAACTGCTCCACCTCCAAGTTGGGTGGGTTCTGCTGGTGTACAGTAATCTTTAAGTCATACCACAGATTCTCAATTGGATTGCGGTCTGAGCTTTGACTAGGCCATTCCAAGACATTTAAATGTTTCCTCTTAAACCACTCGAGTGTTGCTTTAGCAGTATCCTTAGTGTCATTGTCCTGCTGGAAGGTGAACCTCGGTCCCAGTCTCAAATCTCTGGAAGACTGAAACAGGTTTCCAATCAAGGATTTCCCTGTATTTAGTGCCATCCATAATTTCTTCAATTCTGACCAGTTTTCCAGTCCCTGCCGATGAAAAACCATGCCTACAGAATGATGCTGCCACCACCATGCTTCACTGTGGGGATGGTGCTCTCGGGGTGATAAGAGGTGTTGGGTTTGCGCCAGACAAAGCATTTTCCTTAATGGCAAAAAAGCTCAATTTTAGTCTTATCTGACCAGAGCACCTTCTTCCATATGTATGGGGAATCTCTCACACGCCTTTTGGCAAACGCCAAATGTTTGCTTATTGTTTTCTTTAAGCAAATTGCTTTTTTTCTGGCCACTTCCGCTAAAATTCCAGCTCTGTGGAGTGTACGGCTTAAAGTGGTCCTATGGACAGATACTCCAATCTCCGCTGTGGAGCTTTGCATCTCCTTCAGGGTTATCTTTGGTCTCTTTGTTGCCTCTCTGATTAATTCCCTCCTTGCCTGGTCTGTGAGTTTTGGTGGGCGGTCCTCTCTTGGCAGGTTTGTTGTGGTGCCATATGCTTTCCATTTTTTTTATAATGGATTTAATGGTGCTCCGTGGGATGTTCAAAGTTTCAGATATTTTTTTATAACTCAACCCTGATCTGTACTTCTCCACAGCTTTGTCCCTGACCTGTTTGGAGAGCTCCTTGGTCTTCATGGTGCCGCTTGCTTGGTGGTGCCCCTTGCTTAAGTGCGTGTGGGCGACCGCAAAATGTCAGATAAAGCATATACTCTACAGTACTGTATTTCTTCATCAGGATGTTTTCTTCAGGATGTCATCTTAATGTTTTCGTTAATAAAATAATGAAAAAAATTCTGTTTCAAAATACAGATGGTTATTTAATTATGGATCCATAACGATTTACTATGGGAATAAATATCACTGAATGACAGAAATATTGGAACAAAGTAGGTTAATGAAGGTAAAGAAATAGTTGCTTACTGGAAAATACTTTTTCAAAACACACAGACACGTTGTACAGCGCCATTATGGCTATTAACAGGGCAATAGACTTGCCTAGGAGGAGGGTGGGGGGGAACTATATCGTCAAATGTATTTCTTAGTTAGGTTGGGTGTATCACAACCGGCCGTGATTGGTTGCAATTTCAGTTTAATCCACCAGAAAAGACAAAACAAATAATACAACAAATATTATGGTTAAACTCAAATATACTAATTGATCAATTGGAACCTTTAATATGTGGAACGGGGAAAAAAGCATTATTATTAACCCTGTTTTTCACAGGCTGTGAGTGTTTGGCTGGCCGGGATGTCGTCCAAAAAATAGGCAATGTGGGCTAATGTTTTCTCTCCCTTTAAAAATAGAAATAGAAATTTTGGCCTTTATAAATATTATTTGGGCCTTTATTCAGATTACAATCGCTCACTTTTGTTTTTTTGGAAAAAAAATAATGTCCAAAATATCATTATATATTGCCTGAAACTTTGTGCAAGACAATTGATCAGCATTAAAGACTCCGCTGCGCCAATCTAAGCCACTGCGTCGCAGTGCAAACTGTGTTGCTACAGATGCTGGTTCGATACCCGTGCCGGCCACCACCGGGAGACCCATGAGGCAGCTTTTGGTTTCTCTCTCTCCAAAACCATAAATAAATAATTCCAAATAACAAACTGGATTTATTTAGTCTCACCCCATGTTCAAGAATGGCCTTTTCTCTAGGGTAAATGATAACGAAATCTCCAAAATATCATTATTTTTTAAACAAAGCAATAATAATAATAATACAATTACATAAAAAATAACCTGAATTAGGGCCAGACTAGTTACCAAAATTCTCACATTGCCATTGACAGTTTTTTCTATTGTCTCTTTTTGGTCCATTTAGATTGTATACAAAACAAATGTTTAAAAAATGGCTAAAAATGTTCATGTTTTACTATGACTTGTAGGCTCCTAAGTGGACCATAAGGTTAAAACCAAACCAAATTGAGAAGACTAAAAAACAATAAAATAAAAAAGTAACTCCGTCAGAGTGTCTCTTTTAGGTCACTTTCTTTTAGGTCTCCTTTTGAGGAGGGTTAGAATTGCGACAAAAAAAAAAACAAGAATCGACAGAAGAAAGTTCATTTGTAGTTCTAAACATATTATTTCGGGTGTTTTTTACTCACTTTGTCTTTCCCACGACGTTATTCCTCTCTCCTACAGCATCCATCACAATTACATGCACATGGCCAATTATACAAATCAGGTATTGACTTCATTTAGCGACTGTTAGAACAGCCAATAGCTACTTTCCTTACTGAGGAGTTGGCATCACTGGTCACGAGAGAGGAAAGTAACAACGACGAGAGGGATAGAGACAGTTCGTGAGGTAGCTCTACCCAATTGATAGTTTCAGTAGTTCGTAATAAGCAGTCTCGTAAGTATGCCTTATGTACTTTGAAGAACTAGTAAAATTATCTCTGCAGCACACTTAGGAAGCTACTAGCTCAAAGACTGTACAGTATGGGGAGCACAGAGATGGCTGGCTGGCTGCTAATGCCCGAGCAGAGATGAGATGACTATGGAATTAAAGATAGTCTTTAAATAAAAGCAATAAACACAACTGAAATATTTTATTACTTTCGTAATTTCCTATTTTTCTGTTGATGTATATGTCCACATTGGTAGACAAGGGAAAGTTAATGTTTTTGCAAATTAAATCTTCACTATTTTGGGCTATGGAATTTCCATGAAAAAACTCCTAATGATTTAAAAAAAAAACTGAAATCGAAAACTATGCTTATTTTTTAATAACCGAAACGACCTCAAAAAGCACTAATCGCTCAGCACTATAGGACAGTGTACCTAGATAGGGAAGGAAGCAAAGCTGCTAAGCAAACAGTGACATCCGTCATATCTACAGCCCAGGAATTATACACAGCAAATACAGTAGGTCTGCGGTCAAAAAGTTGTTTCATTGCTTACTTAGCCTGAGCAGAACTAAAAGCTTGAATGCAAGTGTCAAGCTCTCTCTTTCCAAGCCCGACGCCAAATACTGATCAGACAGAGACAGTTCAAAAGGTGAAGGCAGGCCCGATAGTATTTTGAGTTGTGACAAAGCTGAAAAAAAAAAAAAAAATGGGTCTTACTAGAGGCCTGAAGTTTCAATCAATTTCTTCAATTTTATTACTGCTGCACCATTTATACAAGTACATATCATTTGAATGCTTACATTTTTATTTTACTTGGTTTGAATTAGAGGTGTTGTGAAGATAGCGGTAAGACATGGAATGAAATATCAACTGTAATTGCCATGAATGCAGACTTCAAAAAAGCTATTTTCCACTTCACCGAAAGACAGGACTACACAGGTTTACCCAACCACGGACATGCAATTACTTTGTCAAGAGAGGAAGAGACAATCCCCCAAGTGACACACAACATTCTCGCAACGTTTCTGCTACGTTTCTACATTGTTGGGCAAAAATAATTGTTGTGTGTCAACTGGGAGAAACTGACCGAAAGGTACTGTACTCAATGAATGAATGAAGTGAATAAATCTACATATAAAGCACCAGTTAAAAGTTTGGGAACCCAACTCATTCAAGGGTTTTTCTTTATTTGTACTATTTTCTACATTGTAGAACTATAGTGACGACATCACAACTATGAAATAACACATATGGAATCATGTAGTAAGCAAAAAAGTGTTAAACAAATCAAAATATATTTGAGATTTGAGATTCTCAAAGTAGTCTCCCTTTGCCTTGATAACAGCTTTGCACACTCTTGGCACTCTCAACCAGCTTCATGAGGTAGTCACCTGGAATGCATTTCAATTAATAGGTGTGCCTTGTTAAAAGTTAATTTGTGGCATTTCTTTCCTTCTTAATGTGTTGTGTTGTGACAGTGGTATACAGAAGATAGCCCTAATTGGTAAAAGACCAAGTCCATATTTTGGCAAGAACAGCTTAAATAAACAAAGAGAAACGACAGTCCATCATTACTTTAAGACATGAAGATCAATCTGGAAAATGTAAGAACTTTGAAAGTTTCTTCAAGTGCAATTGCAAAAACCATCAAGCGCTATGATGAAAGGACCGCCAGAGGAAAGGAAGACCCATAGTTACCTCTGCTGCAGAGGATAAGTTCATTAGAGTGACCAGTCTCAGAAATTGCAGCCCAAATGCTTCAGAGTTCAAGTAACAGACATCTCAACATCAACTCTTCAGATAAGACTGCGTGAATCAGGCCTTCATGGTCGAATTTCTGCAAAGAAACCACTACTAAAGGACACCAATAACAAGAAACTTGCTTGGGCCAAGAAACACGAGTAATTAGACCGGTGGAAATCTGTCCTTTGGTCTGATGAGTCCAAATGTGAGATGTTTAGTTCCAACCGCCGTGTCTTTGTGAGACGCAGAGTAGGTGAACTGATGAGCTCCGCATGTGTGGTTCCCACCGAGAAGCATGGAGGAGGTGGTGTGGGATTTGCTGGTGACACCGTCAATGATATATTTAGAATTCAAGGCACACTTAACCAGCATGGCTACCACAGCGTTCGTTTGTGCTTAGTGGGACTATTTTTGCTTTTCAACGGGACAATGGCACAGCACACCTCCAGGCTGTGTAACAGCTATTTGACCATGACGGAGAGTGATGGGAGTGCTGCATCAGATGACTTGGCCTTCACAATCACCCGACCTCAACCCAATTGAGATGGTTTGGGATGAGTTGCACTACAGATTGAAGTAAAAGCATCCAACCATGTGGGAACTCCTCCAAGACTGTTGGAAAAGCATTCCAGTGAACCAGTGAAGCTGGTTGAGAGGATGCCAAGAGTGTGCAAAGCTGTCATGAAGGCTGTTTGGCTATTTGAAGAATCTCAAATATAAAATACATTTCGGTTTGTTCAACACTTTTTTTGGTTACTACATGATTCTATATGTGTTATTTCATAGTTTTTGATGTCTTCCTTATTATTCTACAATGTAGAAAATAGTAAAAATAAAGAAAAACCCTTGAATGAGTAGGTGTCCAAACCTTTGACTGGTACTGTATACCTACATATATGATCAGAAAGAGGAAAAATGCATGGTGGGTGGAGATGACAAGATTAGAGACTCCCTTCCTTGTGCGGGTTTCTTCCATCTTACTACTCGAACATGTCACATTGTAGCCATGGTTACAGGGACCATGGCAGCTTGAGTAGGCTGTAGATGCCTCATGCAGTATCATTAATTTAGAACCCCCATCCCCAGACAACACTACTACTGTTGTCAGCTGGGCACAATCCCTTTTTAGAGTGTATATGTATTGCACCTTTGTGATATAGGCTGAGAGCCATTGAGTTACATTGCTTAAAACACAGTTGATATGTCTTATTTTTCAATTGTAATAAGATACAGTGGGGGGGGGGGGGGGGGTAAGGAAGAGAGAGACTATGCTGCAGTCAGAGTGGCCCAAAGGGACTGAGAATTCCCGATGTCTGCGAATTCAGAGCTGGAACGTCTGAGAACAATCTACAAAGCTTTTCAGGATTTCTAGGAACATTTAAGAAATGCATCAAAAACGGTCCTGATCATCTACAACTAATGTTTTTCTTAGAAAAACTAAGAAGGCAAAAGAATGTTGTAAAAAAAACAACAAAAAACTTCTTAGGGCATTTTCATATGCCTAAGAATGCATCGACATATTGTACCTCTAGGAAAGTCTCAGAATTTCCAAAGTACCTCCAAAGTACCCCACAGGCATGAACCTGTGGGGAAACAGGCGGCAAGAAACTGAGTGACCATATACAGCACGAACAACCCAAAAATACCAAATAAACTGCCGACTATGGGTACAGCAAAGGGAACTCACTTGGCGCCAAAACAGACGTGCCAGGTACGGTAGCAGAGAACACGGCACTCTGGAGAGGAGCGAGTTTGGGGCATGGGGGAGGGGGCGAGTCGAGGATGGGACAGACAGAGTGCATGTCCAGCTGGTAAATAGATTCAACCCCCTTTTTCCACTTGGTTTTCAGACATCAGCAGCACACTGTCGAGGGGAAATGTACGTGTATGGTTCCAGACTACAGAGGTCTCAGAGGACTGTGAGCGAGATGAAGGCGGAGAATGCTGAATCCCAGAAATGGATGGGGGAAGGATGCTGTGGAATGGAGGGGCATATGGCTGACACAGACTTTTATTTAAGTTCAAATACTACAGCAGAAAAAATAGAATAACCATAACAATAATAGTAATAATAATCATCGGCATCAGCAGCATCATCCTTCTCAAGGTTGTCACAATCCTCCTCCTCCAACAAATCATTATTATTATTATATTAATATGGGTGGGCTATTTTATTAAATTCTTTCTCTATTTTACTTCATTTTTGTTGTTTAATGCAATTTATTTTCTTAAAAGAGGTGTCCATTAATCTTGAACTTCTACGGTTTGATCCTTGCTTGGAACTGGGGCCTCTGTGGCATTGGCCTCCTTGACCAGTGCAGCAGGCTCAGTGGCAGCCAGTGGTGCTGCTGTTGAACTAGCAGCTGGGGCCTCCTTGGCCGGGGCTGCCGCTGCTGCTTCTGTGGGCTTGGCCTGGGGGGCAGCGGCAACAGGGGCCGCCTCGGCTTTAGCCGCTGGTGCTGCCGGGGCCTCAGTCTTTTTAGCGTCGGCCTCGTCTTTGCTTTCAGCCTGGGCTGCGGGTGGTGCAGGCGCCTGGGCCTTGACCTCTGGAGCTTGGGCAGCTTCCTTAGTGGAGGGGGCTGGCTCTTTCGCAGGGGCGGCTGGTTTCTCCTTGGCTTTGGGGGCAGGGTCGGTGACTTCCGCAGCCTTAGACACCTCCGCTTTGGGCTCCGCTGCAGGTTTTTCCGGCTCCTTGGCGGGAGGGGAGGCACCCTTTTCTTCCTCCTTGGTCGTCGTGGTATTGGCTGCGGGCACATCCTTTGTGTCATTAGCTACCTCGGTGGTCTCGGCGGGAGCAGGGGCATCGTCCTTTTTGTCGTTCTGAGGTTCGCTCTCCTCGGCTGTTGCGCCCTCTGGTTTGGCATCCTTGTCCTTGGCCTTCTCATCGTTTACATTGTATCCCTTCTTCTTTTTGCTGAGCTTGCCTCCCATTTTAGTCTCTGAAAGATCAAAAAGAGAGGAATTAATATAGACTTTGGAAAAGCTTGTGGTGATATACTGATGCACTGCACTCTGGTACTCAGCATTGATGTACCAAGTACGATGTATGTACATGTATTTCGGCAATTACAATACAAGTCATGAAAAATTAACAGTTGAAAGCAGTACATTATGAACCAACGGAAGGACGGATTTCTAAAAATCTGCTGCAGCAATGCTTAAGATTTTTCACAATGCTACTGCCTGCAAACACAAAGGTTGTTTAGCGTTGACTGTTGATCAAGAATCAGGTCCCCCCAGTCCCTGTAATGTTATTTATTGAGATCTGAAAGGCAAAACTGATCTTAAAATCAGCACTCTTATTCTGAGACCATTGCTATACGGCCACTGATCCGCATGTGGCTACTTCTACCTCTCAGTATGCAGACAGATTTTTTTCAGCAAGATTCGCCTTACACATCTAGACTTCACTCGCTTCATATGTGCTAGTTACATCCATCTCAAAACATCACTGTCCCTTCATTGAGTATGCAAAAAAGCACTCCCGTCACTCAGACGCCAAGAGCGAGTGGAAATTAAAATATATATATCTTACTCCTAACAACTTGCACTCCTATTAAATAGCCCCTTAAAGTCCATCTGAAGATTATTGCAGCCAGCTAATGGAATTCTCAGCAACAGATGATGCAAAGCTATACATTCCTCATGCACACATTCAACCCTTCGTTCATATTGGTGAAACACTGATTCAGATGACTGGGGAGCGAGGGAGAAATTTCTACTACAAATACTAATAAACATCTGCCAAGGTGTCAAGTTGATGACCAACCTTCTGTAGTACCAACGGACTTGAAACTCCTGTCATGAAACTGCAATTATACTGTAATAAGCATGATATAATCGTTATCATGCACAGCCAAGGAGGCTTAAGTCTATATTTATTTTCTAATATTGTACAATATTGCATGTGGCTTCCATGGCAACTTCATCAGCTAATAACATTGCTAGACTTAGTGATCAGTGGCATTGTCATGACTGTCTGAAAGTCAGTTGTCAAATCTTGACTAGGAATGCTTATGACGCGTTACATCATGCTAACAATGTCAAAAACATGTTTTTAAAAATGGTGGATGGTCCAAATAAAGGGTTATTAATACCTTTCCATTGAACAATGAGTTGGATTTGGGATAAGAGGGCACTTCAGGTAACTCCTCCTCTAACAATTGAGTTATATAAGAAGTCAGACAGTGTCTGACTAGTGTCTGACTTGGCTTCTGCTGAACACATACCTGCAGGCTCTTGGCTCTCTCCATCTATTATAACGCAATTGAACCTGAGTGACCATCTGCCTCCGCTACGGGGAAGAGGATTTCTCAATACCTGTATAACAAAATGTATCCAAATAGTGTACATCCATATGCACATCCAATAGACCTAACAGGTTCCGAGTAATTTATATATATATATATGACAGAATATTATATAGATATTACATATTATATAGCAGAGTATTACATAAATTCTCCACATCACAGTTCATGTAGAGAGATACAAAGACACTATGATGAACTCAAAAAGTGTTTAAAAAGCCAGCTGATTGATGAGAATCAATCGATATATCGACCAATATATGCATCGTCCCAGTAGGGTAATTCATTGTGCAGCCTAGAGGTTTCAAACACTTTACAAACTCTTGACTGAATAACGTATTTCACAGTGTACTGGTGGAAAATTCAGTTGAATGTGCACTGTGCTTCACATCAAAACTGAAGACGTTGAGAGGTGTAGACAGATGTTTAAGATATGTGGCCCATTCGCTAAAGGCCCATGAATTGTGATGTAACCTCATGTTAATCCATACTCCTATCCCTAAGATTTCACTGTCATGTGAATTGCTCTGAATGTCTACAGACTCCATACCGTTCCTATCACGAGTTATTACAGATGACAATAGGGACTCTTTTCTACCCTGTACCATTTGACTGGCAGCCTGTGTGGCCACAATCCCTGACAAACATCCTCACACACAATGAATCCTCTTCACAAAGACACAGTGGCTCTCTGCAGTACATGTGGTTTAGTGTCTGCAGGGGCTGGAACCGGACTGAGGGAACCGCTCCAATTCAGACACAAACAAGTCCATTTAACCTGCAAACAGCAGCTACTACATACGGATCCAAGAGAGATCGGACTTGTTCAGGTATGTAGTCACTGTTCACGACCGTTCCTCTATGACAGAATTTTGTCATGGAGCCATAGAAAATGCAAGCTTTGTCTTTAACTACAGGGCTCAGCAAATTCTATTTCCATTGAAATTAAACCAATATTTCATGGTTATTTTTGACTTAAATTTGGTTACGTTACAGCCTTATTCTAAAATGTATTAAATAGTTTCCCCCCTCATCAATCTACACACAATACCCCATAATGACAAAGCAAAGCAACTTCTTCCATTTAAGAATGATGGCGGCCACTGTGTTCTTGGGGACCTTCAATGCTGCAGAATTCTTTTGGTACCCTTCCCCAGATCTGTGCTCTGACATGCACTGTCAACTGTGGGAACTCAGAGACAGGTGTCTGCCTTTCCAAATCATGTCCAATCAAGTTGTAGAAACATCTCAAGGATGATCAATGGAAAAAGGATGCAGCTGAGCTCAATATCGAGGCTCATAGCAGAGGGTCTGAATACTTATGTAAAAAGTATCTGTTTATTATTTTAATACATTTGCAAACATATCTAAAAACCTGTTTTCGCTTTGTCATTATAGGGTATTGTGTGTAGAATGCTGAGGATGTTTTATTTTAGAAAAAAAGCTGTAACATAACAAAATGTGGAACAAGTCAAGGGGTCTGAAAACGTCCGAAGGCACTGTATATATACACAGTACCAGTCAAAAGTCTGGAGACTTACTCATTCCAAGGTTTTTCTGTATTTGTACTATTATCTACATTGTAGAATAATAGTGAAGACATCAATAATATGAAATAACACTTTTTGGTTACGACATGATTCCAGATGTGTTAAACAAATCAAAATATATTTCATATTTGAGATTCCTCAAAGTAACCACCCTTTGCCTTGATGACAGTTTTGCACACTCTTGGCATTCTCTCAACCAGCTTCATGGGGTAGTCACCTGCAGGTGTGCCTTGTTAATAGTTAATTTGTGGAATTTATTTCCTTCTTAAATGAGTTTGAGCCAATCAGCTGTGTTGTGACAAGGTGTGTGTGGGGGGGGGGGGGGGGGGGGGGGGGGGGGGGGGGGGTATACAGAAGATAGGCCTATTTGGTAAAATACCAATTACAAGAACAGCTCATCTAAGCAAAGCAAAACGACAGTCCATCATTACTTTAAGACACGAAGGTCAGTCAATATGGAAAATTTCAAGACCTTTGAAAGTTTCTTCAAATGCAATCGTAAAAACTATCAAGCTCTTTGATGAAACTGATTCTCATGAGGACTGGCACAGGAAGACCCAGAGTCACCTCTGCTGCAGAAGATACATTCATTAGAGTTATCAGCCTCAGAAACTGCAGCCCAAATAAAACGCTTCCCAGAGTTCAAGTAACAAACATCAACTGTTCAGATGAGACTGCGTGAATCAGGCCTTCATGGTCGAATTGCTACAAAGAAACCACTACTAAAGGACACCAATAAATTAGAGACTTGCTTGGTCTGATTAGCCCAAATTTGAGATTTTTGGTTCCAACCGCCCTGTTTTTGTGAGACACAAAGTACTTGAACGGACGATCTCCGCATGTGTGGTTCCCACCATGAAGCATGGAGGAGGTGTGATCGTGTGGGGGTGCTTTGCTGGTGACACTGTCAGTGATTTATTTAGAATTCAAGGCACACTTAAGCAGCATGGCTACGACAGCATTCTGCAGCGATATACCATCCCATCTGGTTTGTGCTTAGTGGGACTATCATTTGTTTATCAACAGGACAATGACCAGACACATCTCCAGTGTGTAGAGCTATTTGACCAAGAAGGAGAGTGATGGATTGCTGCGTCAGATGACCTGGCCTCCACAATAAACCCACAACACAATTGAGATGGTTTGGGATGAGTTAGACCGCAGGGTGAAGGAAAAGCAGCCAACAAGTGCTCAGCATATGAGGGAATGCTTTCAAGACTAATGGAAACGCATTCCAGGTGAAGCTGGTTGAGAGAATGCCAAGAGTGTGCAAAGCTGTCAAGGCAAAGAAAGTAAAATCTGAAATATATTTTGATTTGTTTAATACTTTTTTGGTTACTACATGATTCCATATGTGTTATTTCATAGTTTTGATGTCTTCACTATTATTTTACAATGTAGAAAATAGAAAAAATAAACTCATTAATGAGTAGGTGTGTCCATATTGTATAATATATATTTTTTACTTAAAATTAGTCATTGATTGTCGGAAATTCTCACACACACACACACACACACAAACACTTACAAACAAACAAAAACAAAAAAACACCCCAAAACTCTATATGAATGACCACTTAGTGAAAGTGCAAGTATTTTGTCTCTGGAATCACTGCAAGAACAAATAGCAGTTAACGTCAATCAGTTTCAACTTCCAAGTCGTGAGTACTTGAGTCACCACATATAAATCTCAAAATGACCACCGAGGTCAAACAGCATCTGTTATCTACCAATTGATGTCGTCCTCATTTCCCTCATCTGGAGGACCAATGTATGACAAGCATGGTGGTTGAAAGGGTAGAGAGCAAATCTTTCCTTGTGTCAAGTCTTATACTCAAGGCGCCATTTTAACAGCACAAATTAGCAGCACTAATGTCATATGACTGCATACTACCCCCCTTCAGTGAAGTAGTGGAATTCAAATCAAGTTTATTTTATATAGCCCTTCGTACATCAGCTAATATCTCAAAGTGCTGTACAGAAACCCAGCCTAAAACCCCAAAGAGCAAGCAATGCAGGTGTAGAAGCACAAATTGTATTTTAAAACATTTTATTTTGTGATGTCCATGGGTGTCAATGATTTATGAATGTTTAGGATGTAGCTAGCTGTGCACTTAACTATTGTATTCCAATCGCGTATTGAAAATAAATGCAGCGCTGAGTACTTTGAAGTGAGTTGATGTGTTGACATAGCGTCCTGTTTCATACGGTCACAGGGATATTGAAAAAATTGCATATTTTATAGGAAGGACTAAAATGTTGAAAAAAACATTTCCTAAATGTTTAACATATTTATGTTTTATTATATCCTTCTCAATGTCTAAACCTGAAAAATTATTTATACATGACAGGGAACTTCTTACAGGTATTAATTCCTTATTAATGTCTTGTTACGGGCTTATTCGTGCCTTATAACACATTATAAACTGTTGTTGGCTGTGCCTTTCGCTGTCTTTATCTGTGACAATACTGGTAACTTCTTTACACATAAATGCCTTGTTAATGGATTATTAAGGGTTTATTCATGCTTATAAGGCCTTATAAACCCTTGTTAGCATGGAACTTTGGTGCCTCATTGTGTCTGTGCCTATTGTATTTCCCACAGCACTGTAACATGACTGGCTCATGGTCATGACAGTAGCGTAGCCAGACAGGAAGGGAGGGCATCTCAGGATGGCAGCCTTGACCTTCAGTGTGTCATCCTAGACCACCGGTGAAAGGAGCCGCCGCCCCAGCCTGCCACGGCCACCGGATTACTGAGACCTCTGGGCCTCCTGGAGAGAAGTCCATCTGCCCAGTACCAGAAAGAAAGGAGGAAGGAAAGAAAGGGGTAAAGAGGAGAGAGGGACAGGGAAGCAATAAGGGAGATGACAAGAAAAAGGGAGACGGTGGAAAGTGAGGGATAGAGAAGCAACAAAGGAGCCAGTACGGAAGAGAGAGTGAGAGGAGGAAGAGGGGAGGAAGAGACCAAGCAGTTAAAAAAGAGAAACAGGTAAATGAGATGCGGACAGAAACAGTGTGAAAGATGGACATTGTGAAAGGAGACGACGAGAGGGAGAGGCGGCAAGAGAGAGAAAGAGATAGGAGAGAGGTTGATATGATTGCAAGGGACAAAATAACAGGAGAGAAAAGATTGTCCTAATCAAGGAAAAACACTATCCAACCTTAATGCTGAATCACCATCTCTGGAGTCTTCTGCATATAATCCTCAGTGAATACTTTAGTGTATACTGTAGTACACTGTAGTATTTACAGTTGACTATGGTATCGATACTGTAGTAAAAGAAAACTGTAGTATTTACTATAGTGTTTTTGTTTTATTATCTGACACACATGGAATCTTACTCCTTCAGGAAACCTACTGGAGTAATACTAATAGAGCAAGTTTTCCATTACCTGTAGGTAAGTAGGACTGGGGTCAATGGATAGTTCAGCGCTTCTGCTCTTTTCTATATACTGTCTGGAACACATTAAAGTCTACACTTGGCATGTAGGTTTCTCACTTATGGGTGGCACAAATTACGATAAGGGGAAGGGGAAGTATATATGCAAATGTAGTACTGTAGGATTTGCTATAGTTAAAGTGTAGTGTTTTTGCAGACAATAGTGTTTGTGGGATATTACTGTGGTATTTACAACAGTTTTTTTTTCTTCAGATAATATGTTAGTGTTTACTGTAGTATTCTACAGTATAGTACTAGTTTCTATAGTAGGTACTACACATGATTGAGGAACACTACAGTGTGTAGTATAGTATTCTACAGTTTACTATAGAATTCTATAGCAAGTACTGTAGTATTCTATGATATTTTCATATTGTTTCTGGTCCATACGGTTTGACCGAAAGTGCATTACAAGGAACGCTATTTTAAAAAATGGTTAGGCAACAGGGATTTTGATCCAGGAGAGGATTGAATGTCTCAAGACTGGGTAACAGTGTTTTTTAGCTAACAGTCCACTCTTTGCCACTCCATGTCAGTGCCAAAGAGATTGGTCTTTCGGCAATCTCAACGTTCAATATACACCTGGATGAACGGCGGAGTTACTCGTCGGTTGCTTGAAATACAGAACCGTCAAAAAGTATTCATACCCCATGATTTATTCTCAATTTAGTGGTGCTACAGCCTGAACTAAAAATGTATTAAATAAATTTAAAAAAACGTTGTGTAAATATCTGATTTACATAAGTATACACAACCCAGAGTCAATACATTAGAATCACCATTGGTGGTGATTACAGCTGTGGTTCTATCAATTTACGCTTGATCGGAAAATGTGGTCAGAGGCTCCGTATGAAGGGTGTGACGCTATTGAGCAACCTCCGAAGACATGCAGAGGCCAAATTGAGCTCTGTAACGCATCTCCGTGCACCTCCCAAATTGTGTAACAATGCGGAGGGCTCCGTATTTACATGATTGGTTGACTGTAGGTGGGGGCTGGAGGTCCTGTATAAACTAACTCATTTCTGTGACAACTTCCTTCACAAAAGCTCTGCCCAACAGCTCTGTGCTGCTTCGCAAAGCACACGAATTATGAATGCCCTGACTTCTGCAGTTGCCGCATCACCTTAAATGCTGCACAGCCAATGCAGACGTCATATTGACCATGCATAGCCTTTTATGTCTCTAACAGCTTTGCACACCTGGATTGTACAATATTTGCCCATTATTATTTTCAAAATTCTTCAAGCTCTGGTAAATTGTGACCCGATTCAGGAAACTAGTATATTCAAATAAAATAGTTACATTATGAGCCTAGCTGGTTTAGCCACAGATCAAGTGAACAACTTTCCCGCTAGCCATGATTGGCTGAGATAATGAGTGGGCTGGACATGCCGAGACACGAGTTTGGATTGGTCTACCATATAGCACGCGTCTGTCTATTGGAGCTGGTCAGTATGTCTAGGTAATCGTGTCAAGTGACTTTCTTATAAAAATGTATCGCGTAGTAAAACTGCATAAACCTAATGTTAAAGTGTAATGTTAGCTAGCTAACGTTAGCTGGCTGGCTCGCTAGCTAACATTAAGTGTATGTTCTACACTTTCTGGAGGACCGAGTTTTGAAAACAGCAGAATTCGAGAATGATAGCTAAGGAGATGGCTATCTACTCCGATATCAGACCACGGGTAAGATAGTCTAGCTAGCTACATTTTTAGATATTACACATTTCTAATGTGACAGAAAGTGGTTTCATTTCAAGTGTACTGTTAGCTAGCTAACGTTAGCTGGCTGGGTCGCTAGCTAACGTTATGTGTATGATCTTATTCTTTGTATCTCAGACACATTTGCTAGACTAGTTATAGCCATAGAACCTGGTTGGTAAGCTACCTTCAAATTCATGCTGTCTAGTAACGTCATGATTTGTGAGTATGGTCCATTATTTAGCTAGCTAGATGTCTTAACAAAAGACCACTAATTTTGAGAAAGTATTTTCATTTCAAGTTAGGGTACTGTTAGCTAGCTAGCTAACATTAGCTGACTGGCTCACTAACTAATGTTACCTCATGCGTAGAGATTCATTGTTTACCTAGCTAGCTACATTTCTTAACAGACTCTCATCTTAGTGTGCTAGAGCGCAGAATAACTGATTCATTTTAAAATCGCTCAACACCTGTTGAATATCTCCAGTGTCAGTAAACGTCGGCAACAAAGCGTAATTCAATTGTTGCCAGCAGCACTGTTACAGTCACCAATGCTCTGGATAACATGAAAAAAGCCTAACCAGCTTTGCTATGGCGAGTAGAATGGTCAGAGTTGAGTGTTCTCTCATTATGTGTCTGGAAGTAGCAAGCCAATGTTAGCCAGTTAGCTTGGGTGCTTGACAGTAGTTGTGAGGTCAGAGCTTTGGGAACAACCCTACTTATTGGCCAGAGCGTCCAGTGTGCGTTCTGAACGCAAAACCACAGATCGGGCGAGTAATGTTCAGTGAGCTGTTCTCTCTTAGATGTCTGGAAGTAGCTGGCAAGTTAGTACAGAACGCACAGATCAACTCTTAAAGAGATGGGTGGGGCTAAGGCTTAAGAGGGTGTGAACAATGCTGCATGGGTGTAGACAAATTAGGGCCCTCCAATAGTAGGCCAATGGTAGTACCAAAATATTTAAAAGACAGTTTTCTAAAAAGTGAGTTAAGTTGATCAACTTTCAAAGCATAATTACCCTCCCATTGTTTCCTCAAATGCAGTGTATGATGTACCATTTTGTAGCTCTGTCTCTACTTTTAGCCAATGTAAGAATACAGAAATTGAAATGATGCTACATAAGACCAAATCCAGGTGTTGAGTAACAATTGGCTGTTGATCATTGCTAGACAACCATTTTCAAGTCAGCCCATAGATTTTCAGGCAGATTTAAGTCAAAACTGTAACTCGGCCACTCAGGAACATTCACTGACTTCTTGATAAGTAACTCCAGCGTAGATTTGGCCTTGTGTTGTAGGTTTTGTCCTACTGAAAGGTGAATTAATCTCCCAGGGTCTGGTGGACAGATGACTGAACAAGGTTATTTTTGTTGTTGTCTGTGCTTAACTCCATTCCGTTTCTTTTGTATCCTGAAAAACACCAGTCCTTAACAATTACAAGCATACCCATAACCAATGTTCCCTTTTACGGGATCCGTAGCGCAGAGAAGTTAACACATTGTTATGGATGTATCCAAATAAATGTCACTAGAATACAGCTTGAACAAAGGCAAATGCGTCTACTTTGCTGTTATTCTGGCCTCACTTTTTGACGTGACTAAGTTAGCCGTAGTTGGCTAGCTAGAAAGAAAGGGATAAGACCGTTTCCAGCCAGTATGGCAATGGAACATTTAGAACGAACGACTGGGTTGCGTCCATAGATACAGAACAAAAAGGCAACTGGGTCGCGTCTCTAGCAACCGAACCTATAGAACGAACAACCAGCCAGCTTGGGTAGCAACCCTAGATGTGGCAACCTTCTTGTGGAAGGATGAAATAGTATGAATAAATTCATCAAAATAATGTTTTTAATAAAAATGTTAATATGTTGGTAACCCGTATAAAGTGACAATGCCCTCAGTCTTCTCAGGCATTATCACTTAAATGACCTTCCCAACCCGGGTTGACTTCAAAGTGCCAATGGAAACAGGGCTTTATTGCACACAGAGTGAGTCCATGCAACTTATGTGACTTGCTAAGCAAATTTTATTATTTAGGCTTGCCATAAGGGGTTGAATAATAATTGACCCAAGAAATGTCAGGTTTTTCATATTTAATTTGTAAGAATTTTGAAAAAAATAAAAAACACACTTTTGCATTACAGACTATTGAATGTACGCCAGTGACCAAAAAAATCTAAATGTAATACATTTTTAAATCAGGCTGTAACAACAAAATGTGGAAAACGTCAAGGGGTGTGAATACTTTCTGAAGGCACTGTAACATTCATATTTTCCATGACAATAGGTGAAGCTTCAAATATAATTAGAATTAATACAAAGTCAAAAATAAACATTTAGCTGTTAGCTAGGCAAGTTGTTGTAATTTGAGGGTTAAAATCAAAGCAAATAGGTTTTGTGATTGGAATTCTAGTATTATTTAGTTTGAGACTTTGAACATGAGCGAGCAACTTTTGACAGACTGGTTTCGTTTGGACAATCAAAAAATGGTTGCTTAGCAGCCAGAAACCAACTTGTTCTGTGAAGAGAGAAAAAAGTGATAGAGTTCCAAATATTTGGATAATGTTGTGATTGGAGGATAGCTGTGAGGGTTATCGAATCAGGATCAACTCCACTGTTCCCCTCGAGCTCATTAATGATAGAATGTTCATATTTGAAGATTGCCAGTCTGTCTATGGCAAGGAGTGGCAAGGAGTAAAATGTTAGCGAAAGAATGGTTAGATTGCGCTCTGATCGAGATGCGGCGACATCGTCGAATAAACGCCTCGGCTGAAGGCAAACCCAAACTGACACTTGAATGGCGACAGTTCAGTGGACGAGTTCGGTAGTGTGTTGTGAGCATACTCTGCCCAGACGAGGTACTTTCTCCAGTTGCTGGTCTGGGTGGAGACGAAACAGCAGATGAACTTCTCCAGCTCCTGGTTGGCCCGCTCAGTTCGCCCATTCGACTATGGGTGGAATCCAGAGAGACTCACTGACACCCCCAACAGGGAGCAGAAGGCTTTCCAATACCGTGCGACAAACTGGGGCCCATGATCCAAGACAATGTCCTGGGGAAGTACGTGTAGTCGAAAGACATGGGTAATCATGAGATTAGCTGTCTCCTTCGCCGAGGGCAACTTGGGTAAAGCGATGAATTGGGCTAAATCCTGATTGCTAGTGTTATCAGGGACTCAAGGTCCTCTCCCAGTTCCCGAGCGGCTAGTTCATCCTTGACGGAGTTAGACAGGCCCTGGTGGAAGGCGGTAACCAGTGCCTCAGTATTCCACCCACTCTCGGCAGCGAGGGTGCGGAACTCAATGGCGAAATCAGCCACTGGTCTGGCCCCCTGGCGGAGTCTTAACAGTCGTCCACTGACTGAAACAGGTGGTCGAAGACTCGACACTACTCGTCAGTGAAGGCTAATATGGAGTTGCAGGATGGTGGCTGCTGTTCCCACACAGCTGTTTCCCATGCCAGGGCCTTGCCCGAGAGTAGAGAGATGATTTAGGCGATCATGGCCCGATCGGTGTGGCACGAGGAGGACTGTAGCTCGAACACCAGAGAGCACTGAGTGAGGAAACCCTTACATCCTCACGGGTGGCCTTCATACCGCTCTGGGGCTGGGATCTTGGGTTCCCGGTGCAGGTTCCCTTGAGGAACTACGGCGACACCTGTAACACTGGGCGATGAGACTTGGGCATTGGCTGCTCCTGGGTTGGGGGCGTGCCGTGGTTGAAGGGAATCAGTAAGTGCCTGGAGGGTCTCTGTGATTTGGAAGAGTTGTTTTTGCTGCCGTCCCAACAATGCTCCTTGATGGGTTATGATGTTCCTGATCTGGGTGATCTCGGCTGGATCCATGTTTTGGACAGAAGCTTGCTGTGACATGATGGGGTTGCAAACCAGGTGCAGAGAATGGATCAGATGAGGAATCAATGGTTTAGGATCAACGGAAATACTTTACTGAAAATAAGGTAACATAAGGATCACAGTAACACAGAAAAAAACAACAAACACTAGAAAACTTACTCAGGCGACAAACGCACAAATGCGTGCGTGCGTAGGTGTGTGTTCGTGCCTGCTTTGTGAATAAAATATACAATTAAATGCAATGTAAAACATCAACTTTCATTACTATAGATAGCACTGTTCAAAAAGGGAATATTCACATTCCGAATGTATAGTTAAAGTGAATATGCATATATGACAACAGAGTAGCAGCAGCGTAAAAAAGAGGGGCTGGGGGGGGGGGCGGGGGGGGGGGGGGGGGGGGGGCACACAATGCAAATAGTCCAGGTAGCCATTTGATTACCTGTTCAGAAGTCTTATGGCTTGGGGGTAACAACTGTTGAGAAACCATTTTGTCCTAGACTTGGCACTCCGGTACTTCTTGACATGTGGTAGTAGAGAGAACAGTCTATGACTGGGGTGGCTGGGGTCTTTGACAATTTAGGGCCTTCCTCTGAACCGCCCGGTGTAGAGGTCCTGGATGGCAAGCTGCTTAGCCCCAGTGATGTACTGGGCCGTATGCACTACCCTCTGTAGTGCCTTGCGGTCAGAGGCCGAGAAATTGCCGTACCAGGCAGTGATGCAACCAGTCAGGATGCTCTCGATGTTGCAGCTGTAGAAACTTTTGAGGATCTCAGTGATCAGACACTGTTGTGTCATCTGCAAACGTAATGATAGTGTTGGAGTCGTGCCTGGCCATGCAGTCGTGGGTGAACAGGGAGTACAGGAGGGGACTGAGCACGCACCCCTGGGGAGCTCCAGTGTTGAGGATCAGCGTGGCAGATGTGTTGCTACCTACCCTCACCACCTGGGGTGCGGCCCGTCAGGAAGTCCAGGATCCAGTTGCAGAGGGAGGTGTTTAGTCCCAGGATCCTTAGCTTTGTGATGAGCTTTGAGGGTAATATGGTGTTAAACGCTGAGCTGTAGTCAATGAACAGCATTCTCACATAAGTGTTCCTTTTGTCCAGGTGGGAAAGGGCAGTGTGAAGTGCAATAGAGATTGCATCATCTGTGGATCTTTGGGCGGTATGCAAATTGGAGTGGGTCTAAGGTTTCTGGGATAATGGTGTTGATGTGAGCCATTTCAAAGCACTTCATGGCTACGGACTAGAGTGCTACGGGTCTGTAGTCATTTAGGCAGGTTGCCTTTGTGTTCTTGGGCACAGGGACTATGGTGGTCTGCTTGAAACATGTTGGTATTACAGACTCGGTCAGGGACATGTTGAAAATGTCAGTGAAGACACCTGCCAGTTGGTGAGCACATGCCCGGAGCACACATCCTGGTAATCAGTCTGGCCCCGCAGCCTTGTATATGTTGACCTGTTTAAAGGTCTTACGTCTGCTATGGAGAGCGTGATCACACAGTCGTCCGAAACAGCTGATGCTCTCATGCATGCCTCAGTGTTGCTTGCCTCGAAGCGAGCATAGAAGTGATTTAGCTCATCTGGTAGGCTCGTGTCACTAGGGAGCTCGCGGCTGTGCTTCCCTTTGATTTGTCACAGTGCCTGAAAAGAACAATAACCAGGTATACTATTTTTTACTTAAAAAGTTTATAATTTCTAGTGATATTGCATTTAAATAACTAACAACAAGTTGGATTTCCGTGACAATTTATTTTGTAATGGCTTTACAAAAATATAAATTTTATTTTTAAGAAGCTATAGAAATATCTGGACAAATGTGTAAACGAGTCATGTGCAGTTCAAACGACTCTTATTACTGACTCGAGACTCATGACTAGTTTTTATGAGTGACTTGTTCATTTTAGTTATTCGTTTGACCTGCTAGTGCTGGCCTACAGCAGGATTAATGCATGCCCCTCCGGCTCAGCTGCTCCAGAGATGTACTCCGACCACATATGCACGCAGGAAAATAGATCATGAGCATAGAGAAGATAAAGACATGTTTCGAGCTGATAATTGATCTCATGGTGCAAGAATAACTACAATTAATTGATTATTGAATGTTATGATAGACACCGTTTTATAGAACCAAAACATAAACAGCCCAACAAACTCGAACTCGAGAACAAACCATTTGAAACTGCAGTCAAGCAATGCATTCTGCCAAGAGTTGTTCACAATCTAGTCCGGTTGCGGCCACAACTAGACCTCGTTTCAAGTGTATCAAGAAATAATATTTTTTGGTGTGCCTAGCAATCAACAAATGTACATTGTTTAAAGCACATGAATCGAATGACAGCTCTAATAAGCCCCCTATGGTGAACGACATGTGAACGAGAGGCCTGTAGAATCATGACTCTTTCGAGTTTTCAGTTCATCATTCCCCGGTAGGGGGTCCTGTGTGCTCTGGGCATTACTGACTTAAACAAAATGAGTTGAAAGATGAGTTATTTTGACTGAACGTGTCGAACAGATCTGAGTCAGTAAAAAGAGGTGAATTTCCCATCACTAGTCAACTTTTAAACCATTGTCAGCGTGGCAAACTTCAAGAAGGACCACAAGCAGTTACATACTTGCAAATGACCTCTCGTGCTCCAATTCTCTAGACTTCATTACCATTTAACCAAGATTAGTTACCAAGTATCTATGGCGATTTCATGAAAAATCCAGTAGAACGCCCTCAGTCATCGAGAACTATCCACAGGACACACAGGCTATTTAAATGTGTAATGATTCAACTCAAACAGCGCTAAGTTGTTAAAGACTGGACCGACCATTTGCTCGTATTTAAAAGGGATAGTACTTTGTTAAATCAGTCCACCGTTAATATAATCCCCAAAAGTGTAGCATGTCAGCAGTCAAGTTTGCGATAAAATAGTTCCAGTACAGAGCAAAGAGTGGACTAATGAACAAAGTACTTAAATTGATCTATTCCGTGAACTACTCCTTTAAGGTTAACGCTGATGATGCAAAATTCCAGAAACCTTTCCCAAAAATCACAGGTTTCCTGATATCTTTGTTGGAATATTCTTGTAATCAAGATGGAATAAGCATCCTACAAGCAGGATTTATTTAACATTTTGCAACCCTATAAACCAGTATTATCCATCATGTATCACTGAAAAACACACTGTAATGCCTAGGTTTTTTTCTGCAGAAGGCACTCTGGTTTTACATGAACTTCCACTAATCAATCATGACTTTTTGTAGTTCAAGTCCACCGTCTAGTATTGCTTAGACATTGAAAAAAGGAGAGTATTTTCCATACTGTGCATTTAGACTGTGTCAACTGCTTGTTTTGGCCCAAGGCCTTACACACACACACACACACACACACACACACACACACGCCCTCCCACACACACAAACATGCGCAAACACACAGACATACACACAATTTGTTGGTGTTTACTGGATCAATTCCCAAATTGACAGAGCTGGTGCAAACTCCTTAGCTGGAAATGGCTATTGATCAAAATGGCCGCCGAGAAAGAATTGTCTGTGTGTTCAGTGGCTGCTTAGGAGTCAAAGGACAGACTCAGCAAAGACGAGAGTGAGCGAGCAAGCTTTGACTTTTCGCTCAATGCGCTTTGAGAGCTTCGGTTTGAATGCGAATTCACCCAAAATGCCAGAAACAAATGGCAAACAACAAAACGGGAAAGCAAGCAACAGAAGGGAAATGAAATACATGCACTAAAATCTCAGTCCCGCAAGATACTGTGGCATTTCCGTTTGAAAATCCTTTCCCTCTAGACTTGTCAGCGTTCTAACGTCCATCCTCACCAAGCTGGCATAACCTTGCACGACCACCATAGGAAAAAAGACCAGTCATACCACAGATCCACTACTATGCTTATTACCATTACAAGAATGCCAGTGCAGTAGGTGATAGCCTAAAAGAGAATCAGGTTGCTGTAATCTACAATGTTTGTCATTAATAGTTCAGCAAAACTTTCCTTGTATTCTGGAATGATAGAGAAATTTCCATGTGCATTTCATCACACTATTATACACTTTTTACATCTTATTTGGTGTGCTGTTCACAGGTTTGACATATAGGCCAACACTTTACATTGAATAGTACAGATATTCCAACCCAACCGACATTCAGAACACACGCAGAAATATGTCTAAACACTTTGACAAAGTGAGCACTTCAGAGAACCTCATTTGACATCCCATCTTGGGTTATTGTGAATTTAAGCGAGCACTCCAGGCGTCGTTTCCCCTTAAAGTGGGGGAAAGATTTCAGCGTCGCGCTACGCTGTCTGACACATCCAGGTCAGGCTTTCAGGGCATTTAAACTAATGGACAGGTGTAATCAAACCTCGGCAGCGGGATAACAGCATATACAAAATATTCACTAGACCTTGTAAGGGCTTGAATCCACAAGAATGCAGATATTTGTTGCACTATTATCGCTTCAAGATTATTTTAGTGTATTGAGGTAATACATGACAATCATTTGGACACAGGCGGCGCAATTTTTTGGGCACCTTGAATGGCTGAATAGGGCAGACATTCAGAAGAACTAACTTAGGTTTTTATGCAAAGTCAGTTATGGTTAAGCACAGAGTTAGCCATGAAATAGAGCAGGGCCATGTCTGTGCAATTAGCCACAAAGTACAAACATCACACTGTAACAACAAGTAACCTCAATGTGCAGCAACCATATACAAACGTAGACCCAAACGCCAAATACTGTCAATAGAGCATAATCACATAGGAACGGTAGCGTCGGTAATGTATTGAATTCCGTATCAAAGTGTCCAGTGACACCCAGATAGGGACAGGATTGTTCCGTCGTCCGCAACGTCTCCTTTAACACTTCAGCAGCTCTCCTGTTCCACGCTCCTGAAGCTTCCAACACATCCGAGGGCTATATGGTATTTACGACCCCCCCATACCAAACCACACAACCATCTACTATCCTTACAAGCTGGACTAATCAGCTGTGTCTGACTATAACAGTGAGTGTTCAAGAACTCAAAATCGGAGATGGTTTGCTTTTCACTCGTGTGATTCATTTCCTACAGCAGACAATGCGGTGGATTTGGAAGTAAGGCTGGTTAATGTATTGTGATTTGATAAGGACATGTTGGATGGAGGAAACACTTAGTTCCCATTAAATGTTATTTTTCTTGAACTTGTAATGCTACAGATATAGGATGTTAATTTGACCCGTTTCTCACAGCAGTAAAAAAAAAAAAAAAAACTGAAACTATCGTAAATGGGAATTATTGTGTGGATTATAATTAAATGAACATTTTTGTAGGGGATGATACATTTTTAGTTAGGGCTAATCAAGTCTGACATTTTAAAGTGGAAATCACAAACTTTTGAAGCCTTTAACCTTGAACAAAAGCAACTGGCAACACTGGTTGGCCATATTTTTTAATAAAGTTTCCAGAATTTTTACAACCCTGGTCTGAAAGGTTCTTGCTTTTTTTGGTGGGTAGTTACAGTGACTATAGTGTCTCTAAACCAATGCTGTCATTTAAACCCATGTTTATATATGCACACACACAGTACATTAAACACACTCGTGTAACAAAAGCCATAGACCATATTTCATTTAACCTTTAACTAGGGTGATTATTATTTCACATAGGAATTTAATCACATACTCCGACACATTATTGCTCCTTTAGTGCTACTGAGCCATTGCACATTTGAGGCCGTTGTTGACACCTTGTAAAACTGGCATCACATGCACCGTAACTGCGCTAACAAAGCCAGAATGGCCACCCCTAGGGAGCCATCACCTGTTCAAATGACGCGCCTCAGATGGTGCATCTTCTGTGTAATGGTCTAGCTCCAGGACACACAAAGGGACTGATCCTCAGCCTGTATCCCAGAACAAGGCTTTGTACCGGTGCACGATCCAACTTGCCTACTGGGTCTCCTGGGGATGGTACAATGTTAATGATGTCAAAGAGCTGAGGCATCAAGATGGTCCTTCACAGTTTAACTGTGCCAGTTATTTGTATCCTCCTACACCTTTAAACTGAGATGACACATCCATTCGATTTAAGCTCATGTCAATTCAGGAAATCGATTGGCATATAGTCTCGATCAAAACTCTGATCAACACCATGTCAAATATTACCTCCAAAAATCGATTCCAGATGTCAGCCATTTCTAAAAGAATGTATGCAGTCTAGAAAAGAAAAAGAGCTCCTGTAGGACCAACTATGAGCAGAGCTGGGGAAAGACAAAACATATCTGAGTTGCAGGCTAGCCCTCTATGTATGTCAACTCAATAGGCCGTTTGATCCATCTTGTAGGCTTGGCACAAAGCATAAGTGGGTTGAATGATCGACACAGAGCTGTCTGAAACCAGTGATAAGGTGTCCATTTTGAACAGGCGAGTGAGCTTACTGCTGTGCTCATGGTCAAAATCATGTTTTCAATGCAACGCGCACATTGAGCAACACAATTTATGTATTTTGAAATGTCATGTAACTCCATTTTATTCTGTTCTTCAGGGCATCAGGTGCACAGTGGTTCACATCTAGAACCAAACTGAGTCCAACTAAATTGACCTGTGGCCTTATTTTATAATTACAATGTATATTAAATAAGTATTTATCGCAACTTTTCCATTGGTATTAGACATAATTTGACATGTTTGACCCCTCACCCATACACAGCCCTTTCTTTTAGGTTTATTGGATCTTCTCTGCTTTTGTTCTATAGATAATAATCTAATATTGGCCGTTTTCGAGATTCCTTGGGCTGGAAGGAGAGGACTATCTCAACTCTACAAATGGGTGGTCAATATAAAAGCCTATATGACAATCTTTGAACAACGAAATCCAAGTTCACTTTGTGAAAATCCTGAACGCCTCGAACTGTGTTTTAGATTTAAACAATGCTCTGTGCATTACAACTCAAACATTTCAGAAATGCATCAGAAAAGAGCTGGAATAGATCATATGAACACAGTCAAACATCATGTTTGTCATCCCCCCCATGACAATGACTTTGACCTCCAGAACACAAATCAAGAGATCACAAAAAAGAGCGCACTTAAGGCAAACATGACCTGTTAAGATGTTAATGTCACTTTGCTGTAGGGAGCAGATGTTCAAATCTCCCAGAGTCAATAGAAAATGTACACTTGAGAGCAGGAGGTGGAGCGCAGAGCAGCCAACTTATCTTAAATACACACTATAGGAGCAAAACTGCCTGTCCATTGGTCTCTAACTGTATTGGTATAATGGAAGGCATGAGTTGCCTTCTCCCGAAATGGCACAAAATTCCCTATATATGGGCCGACCAACCAGTGCTCCCGCACTTTGGCTAACCGGGCTATCTGCATTGTGTCCCACTCACCAACCCCTCTTTTACGCTACTGCTACTCTCTGTTCATCATATATGCATAGTCACTTTAACCATATCTACATGTACATACTACCTCAATCAAATCAGCCTGACAGGTGTCTGTAAGTAGCCTCACTACTTTTATAGCCTGTCTTTTTACTGTGGTTTCATTTCTTTACCTACCTATTCTTCAACTAATACCTTTTTTGCACTATTGGTTAGAGCCTGTAAGTAAGCATTTCACTATAAGGTCTACACCTGTTGTATTCGGCGCACGTGACAAATAAACGTGATTATATATTACAGTACTTTTGACGAGGGCCCATAGGGCTCTGGTCAAAAGTAGTGCACTATGTAGGTAATAGGGTGGTTGAAAGTAGAAATTACCCAAGGCTTTATCGATCTTTGCTGATGCTGCTCCACTGATTAGATGCTTCTTTAACAACGTTGAAGCAATTCTCTGTGCGATTGCTTTTTATTAACTTCTTATGGCTGCAGGGGCAGTATTGAGTAGCTTGGATGAAAGGTGCACAGAGGTGCCCAGAGTAAACGGCCTGCCCCTCAGTCATAGTTGCTAATATATGCATATTATTATTAGTATTGGACAGAAAACACTCTGACGTTTCTAAAACTGTTTGAATTATGTCTGTGAGTATAACAGAACTCATATGGTTCTACTTCCTGTTTGGAAAAATCTACCAGAGGCTGGTAGATTTACAACCAAGCTCCCATTGAAATTACAGCGAGATATGGATGAGTTTTCACTTCCTACGGCTTCCACTAGATGTCAACAGTCAATAGAATTTTGTCTGATGACTACTGTGAAGGGGGGCCGGATGAGAGGAGAATTAGGTCTGCCATGACCTGACCATGCACGTTCACATGTGAGGGAGCTCTGTTCCATCGCTCATCTGAAGTGAATGTATTTCTCCGGTTGGAACGTTATTCAAGATTTGTTAAAAACATTCTAAAGATTGATTCAATACATCGTTTGACATGTTTCTATGGACTGTTACGGAACTTTTGGACATTGTCAGCTTTTAGGTAACGCGCTTCCCTGGCGTTGGATGTGTTTAAACACGCTACAAAAATAGCTATTTGGACATAACCGAAAAAAAGGAACATTTCTTGTGGAAGTGGGAGTCCCGGGAGTGCATTCCGACGAAGATCAGCAAAGGTAAGTGAAGATTTATAATGCTTTTTATGAGTTTTGTTGACTGCACAGTTTGGGCGGGTAACTGTATGGCTTGCTTTTGTGGCTGAATCCTGTTTTCAGATTATTGAATATTGTGTTTTGTCGTAAAGCTTTTTGAAATCTGACACAGCGGTTGCATTAAGACCAAGTGTATCTTTATTTCTATGTAAAACATGTATCTTTCCTCAAAGTTTATATTTCTGTTATTTGACGTGGCTCTCTGCAATTTCTACGGATATTTTGGAGGCATTTCTGAACATGGCGCCCTTGTAAACTGAGGTTTTTGGATATAAATATGAACTTAATCGAACAAGACATATATGCATTGTTTAACATGAAGTCCTATGAGTGTCATCTGATGAAGATCAAAGGTTAGTGATTAATTCTCTATTTGGGCTTTTTGTGACCCCTCTCTTTGGCTGGAAAAATTGTTGAATTTTTATGTGAGTTGGTGGTGACCTAAATCGTTTGTGGTGCTTTGCCTGAAAAGCCTATTTGAAATCGGACACTTGTGGGATTAACAACAAGATTACCTTTAAAATGGTGTAAGACACATGTATGTTTGAGGAATTTTAATTATGAGATTTCTGTTTGAATTTGGAGCCCTGCACTTTCACTGTCCGTTGTCATATCGATCCCGTTAACAGGATTGCAGCCATAAGAAGGTAACTACTTCACAGGAGAGCCATTTGAACATAAACTTTAAGTGTTGCTCTCCACTTTCTGAAGGACCAAGCTCTCCACTGAAATCAGTGGAATTAGAGTATGATAGCTAAGGAGATGAAGAAAACACCAGTCTCCGGATTTACATCTTCAAACTAAGGGCAACCGTGGCATTCGTGACAGGCAGAAGTGTCCATCCATTATGTATACAATTGTCTATCTAGCTACATTTTTAGATATTACACATTTCTAATTTTGACAGAAAGTTGTTTTCATTTCAAGTTAGTGTACTGTTAGCTAGGGAGCGAACGTTAGCTGACTGACTCGCTAGCTAACGTTACGTGTATGATCTTATTATTCGTATCTTCAGAGCCATTTGCTTTGCTAGTTATAGCCTAATGTTAACTAGGTAACATTGAACCTGGCTGGTTAGCTACCTACAGATTCATCTAGCTACATGTCTTAACAAAAAGAGTCCACTATGCAAGTATCCATTTCAATAGAATGTCACTGCGACAACTGTTGATAGACAGAGCTGGTAAATTCGCTCTGTCTATCTACTCCGATTTCAGAGCACTCGTCTGAGTGTGCCAGAGAGCAGAATAACTGACAAATTTACAAACGCCAAACACCTGTTGACTATGGCCGGGGTCAGTATACATTGGCAAAAAAGCGTAAATTGTTGCCAGCAGCACAGCTGCAGTCAACAACGCTCTGAAAAACATAAAAACAGCCTAACCAGCTATGCTAGGGCAAGTAAAATGGTCAGTGAGCTGTTCTCTCATTTGTGTCTGGAAGTAGCTAGCAAGCCAGCGAGTGTTAGCCAGTTAGATTGGGTGCTTGACTGCTGTTAGGACCGAATGCTCAGATCAACCCTTAAAACTTCTTCAGGATCGGTGGGTCCCTTGCGGGACGTTGAGCTAACGTAGGCTAATGCAGTTTGCACGAGGTCGTAAGTAACAAGAACATTTCCCAAGACATAGACATATCTGATATTGGCTAACTGCACCGTCCAATATAAAGTAGCTATTACAGTGAAATAATACCATGCTATTGTTGGAGGAGAGTGCACAGTTTTCATGTTCAAAAGTTATTAATAAACCAAATTAGGCACATTTGGGCAGTCTTGATTCAATTTTGAACAGAAATGCAATGGTTCATTTGATCAGTCTAAAACTTCGCACATACACTGCTGCCAGCTAGTGGCCAAAATCTAAATTGCAGCGGGGCTGGATAATACTGGATAATAATAATAATAATACATGATGGCCTCTTGCATGTCAAAGATGGTACAAAAAAAAATACAAGAACGGTTGGTTTTTTCTTTATATTATCTTTTACCAGATCTATTGCATTATATTCTCCTACATTCCTTTCACATTTCCACAAACTTCAAAGTGTTTTCTTTCAAATGGTACCAAGAATATGCATATCCTTGCTTCAGGGCATGAGTTACAGGCAGTTAGATTTGGGTATGTCATTTTAGGCGAAAATTGAAAAAAGGGTGTGAACGATGCTGAATGGGTGTAGACAAAGAGCTCTCCAGTATGTGTACCAAAATATTAAAAAGGCCATTTTCTCAAAAGTGAGGTTACAAGTTTAGCAACTTTCAAAGCAGAATTACTGTCTCACTGTTCCTCAAATGCAGTGTATGCTATACCATTTTGTAGCTCTGCTTTTATCCAATGTAAAAAATAAAAAAATAACATTTCCAATTTTGCTACATAAGATAGAATCCTAGCGGTCGGTCACAATGTAAACACTGTTTGAGGCACACTTCTGTAAATCTCAGTCACAAAATGACTGCTCCAATAAGCCCTCTATAGTGAACGAGAGACTTGTCAAATCAGGCGTCTTTTGAGTTTAGGTCATTGTTCATAGAAAGGATTCAAGATTTGTTATTTTGACTGATCGTGTTTGAAAGGTCCGAGTCTGTAAAAAGAATCGAGCTTCCGATATTATCTACACATACTGTTCATATGAAGCATGTAAGTGTATAAGTATTGCATATCATCATATCATTTATGTATGTATGTATGTGTGTTTGCACATGGAACTGCATGTATGTATGTATGTGTTTTTGCACATGGAACTGCATGTATGTATGTATGTGTGTTTGCACATGGAACTGCATGTATGTATGTATGTGTGTTTGCACATGGAACTGCATGTATGTATGTATGTGTGTTTGCACATGGAACTGCATGTATGTATGTATGTATGTGTGTTTGCACATGGAACTGCATGTATGTATGTATGTATGTGTGTGTGTTTGCACATGGAACTGCATGTATGTATGTATGTATGTGTGTTTGCACATGGAACTGCATGTATGTATGTATGTGTGTTTGCACATGGAACTGCATGTATGTATGTATGTGTGTTTGCACATGGAACTGCATGTATGTATGTATGTATGTATGTATGTATGTATGTATGTATGTATGTATGTGTGTATGTGTGTATGTATGTATGTATGTATGTATGTGTGTATGTGTGTATGTATGTATGTATGTATGTGTGTTTGCACATGGAACTGCATGTATGTATGTATGTATGTATGTATGTATGTATGTATGTATGTGTGTATGTATGTGTGTATGTGTGTATGTGTGTATGTATGTATGTATGTATGTATGTATGTATGTATGTATGCATGCATATATATGATAAAATACAAATCATTTTAGACCCCAGTGTCATCTATTGGCACCAAATCAAAAACAAACCCACTATATTCACAATATGTCTAACGTTCCTATACAAATTATATATACACACTGAACAAAAATATAAACGCCACATGCAATAATTTAAACGATTTTACTGCGTTCCAGTTCATTGAAGGAAATCTGTCAATTGAAATAAATTCATTAGGCCCTAATCTGTTTTTAATTTAACCTTATATTTAAACAGCGAGTCACATTGAGATTAAAAATCTATTTTATAAGAGCCCTGTATACACTACAACATATTGTATAACACAATAACAAAATAAACATTTAATAAAAGCAATCACATTCAACTACATAGAGGTCCTCAATCAATAATTTAAACTGCCTGAGTGGCAGTTAACTCTGCAGATTGTTCCACAAATTAGGGGCAAAAAAAAACAAACAAAGACTTTCCCAAATCTGTGGAGACTGAAGGGATCTCTAGTAATACGCATTCCTGAGAACGGGTTTGGTAACTTATGATTCTCAACTTCATTAATGAAGTTACATATGGAGGCAGTCTCTGTAAGAATGCTTTGTAAATAAGAGAATGCAGCTCTCTTCTTACAGACAGAGAGGTCCAACCCACATTTTTATACAGACTACAATGAGTCCTAAAATTGTCACCTGTGATAAAACGTATTGCGGAATGGTAGACTGTGTCCAAAGGTTTCGAAACAGAGGTTGCCGCATGCATGTAAACAATATCACCAAAATCCAATATAGGGAGAAGCGTTGTTTGAACAATCTTTCTCCTATTTTCAATACGGAGGCATGATTTATTTCGATATAAAAAAAACAATATTGGATCTTAGCTTCTTAGTCAGATTTTCTATATGCGTTAAGGACAACGTGTCATCAATCCAGACACCCAGGTACTTATATTGAGAAACGAGCTCAATTTGGGCTCCATTTGTGGCGCAAATATGCAGGTCCTCAGGGTCAACATTTCGTGACCTAGAGAACCGCATGAGCTTGGTTTTACTTGTGTTTAACACTAATTTAAGATGTGTAAGTGATTTCGGAATTGAATCAAAGTCTTGATGAAGTTCACAAATGGCCTGCTGCACCGAGGTGGCACAGGACCACAAATCCGTGTCTGCATAGAGATGAATGTTACAAGTATTAACGGTGTTTCCTATGTCATTAATATGTAAGGTGAACAATAAATGGACCCAAAATCAAACCAAGGAACACCTTTTTGAATGTGAAGAAATTCAGATTTAACCCCATCTGTTAAATCTGTGTCCTGGCGCTAAGATCATTCTGAAACCGTAAACAGGCTGTATATCCCAGGCCTATTTTTGATAACTTCTTCAGCATAACAGAATGATCAGTGTCGAACACATTCGATATGTCAATAAACAAGGTAGCAAAGATCTTTTTAGCATCCAAGGCATTGACAAGATCATTAACAACTAGCCTGGCTGCTGTGATAGTAATATTCCCAGGCCTAAACCCTTATGGCTTTATATTAAAAATACAATTATCAGATTAAAAAAAGGAACAAAGTTGTACATTAGCTAGGATTCTTGAATCCTTGGTTAAAGAAGGTAGTCTTGAAATGGGGCAATAGTTGTCAAGATCGTTTGTAGCTCCACCCTTATGGAGTGGCAGCACATATGTGGATTTCCATGCTTTTGGAATACTTCCTGACAACATTGTTCAATAAAAAATGTGGACTACTGAGCCAGCAATAAAAGGGAGCTGCACACTTAAGTACACTAGGCTCCAAATGAATTTCCGAAAAAATCAACTCATTATCATTCAATAGATTTTCACCATCAACATCCAAACTACTCTTTTCAAGAGTTGGCTTTGAAATACATAACCCGCTGAGATAAAATGGTGATTAAATGCATTAATGATATCAATTTTGTCAGTAATAGGGCCAGAATCTAAATACATTTTTGGGGGGGGGGGGGGAGAAGAGACGACACCCCGTAAGCGACATAACAGCTTTCCAAAATGTATCTGGGTTCCCTGTACGTTCAGATAGTGTATTAACATAAATCAGATTTTGCTTTATTAACTAGTTTTACTGACAGAATTCTCAAAATAGCCTGACTGTTCCCCATGCAAAATTAAAATCTCCAGCGATCAACACCTCTGGGATAGTAAAAATGGCAACTAAAATCAGTGAGTTTGTTCAGTACACACTTCTTGTCAGAGGGTGGACGATAGATTCCCAAAAAATGTTTTAACCCAACTGAAGACTTAAAGCCAACAATTCAAATTGTTTAGGAATAGAGGTAGCCTTTAACAGACACAGAAAGAAGATTATTTGTGGAAATAGCAACACCTTTGCCTTTCGTATCAGGCCTAAACACATTGTAACCATCTATAAAACCCTGGACTCTGAGGTTGCTATCAGTTAACCAGATTTCAGATTTCTTTAAATATCAGGGTCTGCCTGAGAGGGCCAGATCTTGACACTATCCATTTCATGTAATAAACTATGAATGTTAAGATGTAAAAATGTCAAACATTTTCTGCATTTAAAATCAGTTTCAATAAAAGTCAGATTACTTTGAGATTTCAGGAGACACAAAGATTGGATTACACCTATTAGGGGGGAAAAACTAAGTAGGAATAGCAATCAGATACAACATGTTGAACTCCCATAGTGACCAAAGAGAAGATGGTAAAAACTGACTTGCATATAATGCTAATATTGTCCTCACATTAATTTAGTAGACAAAGAACCTTTCCAATTTGACGACAACAGCCGGGAGCCATTTTCACCTAGGTGAATTCCGTCTTAGAAAGTAGCCAGGCCTATTCCAGAGTCAAAATTGTCAATGAAGGACATGCCCTAGTCCTTGGTCAGGTGCATTAACCATGGGTGAAGACACCAAAGACGGCTAACAGACTCCTGCAATGGCAAGGAGATGGAATTGGGCCCGAGACAATTAGATGTCCTGCTAATTTCTGAGCATTCTCCAAGAGCTGTAAGAATTTGTCTCTTAGCTTCACAGATTTCACACACGTATGCAACGCAACTGTTTTCAGAGCAGGAATCTGTTTCTTGACTTCTGATACCTCCAATACCCTAGCTCCAGGAAAACAAAGTGTACAGGTATTTCAGACTTCCAACAATCTAAACATGGAGCTTCCCATAATGGTTGATGGCTGTTGTCCATGTCGAGCCGGAGCCCTCAGCATAACCATAGCCCCACCAGGGGCTCCTCTTAACTCGCCCTGCACAAATGACAGGAATAGCAGAGCCCGCCGTTGACCCCGGTAAAGCAGAACCCACCTTACACCCCGGCGATGCCATCACAACGTTGGCCGATACGGAAGGAACATCCGACGCTACATGAGAAGATGGCGCCGGGACATCAGGCTCCAGAGCAGCGAAGCTATTCGATAATGTCGGCAGCCCAGTCAGGAATCCCGTCACCGCAGTGGGCTCAAAGAGGACGACGCCACCCTTGACTTTTGATGAATGATGACGTGTGGAGTTGCTTGATACACAGGAATTTGGCATATAACATTCAAACATAGGCTTAGGCCTAATGATAAAACGGATGCATTTGCTGTTGGTAAGATAGCAGAATGTAGCCTTATGTGTTTATTCAATTGGCCTAAATAATAATAATCATATTGCAAGACATGTCTCTCCTTTGACATGACTGGTTTATTCCCACTACACAAATAAAAGGCCACCATTTATCTAAGTAAATAGACTTTTAGTTTATTTAAAATATTTGACAGTATGGATAGGCTACAGTATTGTGTGCAAGGAGCATGACATCATAGCCTATTTAACAATAGAGCCTTTATCAAGGCAGGAGATGGTGTTTCTATCTCTTGTTGAACAAAATATTGAACAATTTTGTGTGGGCTGTAGTGTGGATGTAGCATGTATGGGCTGTTACATATACTTTAAAAAATTGTCCGAATAGACAATCTTGAGGAATGCGCAGCCAGTGTTTGGCACTCGCTATAGGCAAAATGATTTTCTTTTTTTTAATGGAAAAAAATTTACTACAAAAAGAAACATTCTGCCTATACCTCTACAGAAAATGTCAAATTTGCCAATTGCGCTTTCTCTTAGAAACTGTCATGGCCCAGTTTCAAAATCTCCAAATTATATAGCAAATGAGGCAGTTTTGTTACCATAAAAGGTGAGTGGAAGGAGTTTCAGGCGGGGTTGTAACGTTTGTTCAAGCCCACAAATATGGTATGGCTAGGGCTGTTGCAGTGACCTTATTACCGCCTCACAGGAAATTCCACATGACTGTTGAGTCCCGGTAAACTCCATTTATGCACTCTGTACATGTGTTGGTAGTACCCAACTCGCTAGCAACTGTTAGAGCGCTGAGTACCATGCCATTAGCGAGCTATTGTCCCTCTATCCACTGACATCAATGCAAATGCAATCGAAAAATCACATCAAACACTTATGATCAAAACAGTATCATAAAAGAAGTTCAACAACAGGTTGAAACTGAGTGGGAAATGAACAGTGCTTTCTAAGGTGATGATTAATTCAAAAACACCCATACGCATATTAGAGCTTATGCATACGCATAGGCCTATACAGTTGAAGTCAGAAGTTTACATACACCTCAGCCAAATACATTTAAACTCAGTTTAACCATTTAATCCTAGAAAAAAATTCCCTGTCTTAGGTCAGTTAGGATCACCACTATTTTTAGAATGTGAAATGTCAGAATAATGGTAGAGAGAATGATTTATTTCAGCTTTTATTTCTTTCATCACATTCCCAGTGGGTCAGAAGTTTACATGCACTCAATTAGTATTTGGTAGCATTGCCTTTAAATTGTTTAACTTGGGTCAAACGTTTTGGGTAGCCTTCCACAAGCTTCCCACAATAAATTGGGTGAATTTTGGCCTATTCCTCCTGACAGAGCTGGGACACGCTTTTTCAGGTCTACCCACAAATTTTCTATAGGATTGAGGTCAGGGCTTTGTGATGGCCACTCCAATACCTTGACTTTGTTGTCCTTAAGCCATTTTGACACAACTTTTAAGTATGCTTGGGGTCATTGTCCATTTGGAAGACCCATTTGCGACCAAGCTTTAACTTCCTGACTGATGTCTTGAGATGTTGCTTCAATATATCCACATAAAATTTCGCTTCCTCATGATGCCATCTTTTTTGTGAAGCGCACCAGTCCCTCCTGCAGAAAAGCATCCCCACAACATGATGCTGCCACCCCCGTGCTTCACGGTTGGAATGGTGTTCTCTGGCTTGCAAGCCTCCCCCATTATCCTCCAAACATAACGATGGTCATTATGGCCAAACAGTTCTATTTTAGTTTTATTAGATCAGACCAGAGGACATTTCTCCAAAAAGTACAATCTTTGTCCCCATGTGCAGTTGCAAACCATAGTCTGGCTTTTTTTATTTATGGCGATTTTGGAGCAGTGGCTTCTTCCTTGCTGAGCGGCCTTTCAGGTTATGTCGATATAGGACTCGTTTTACTGTGTATATAGATACTTATGTACCCATTTCCTCCAAGTCCTTTGCCGTTGTTCTGGGATTGATTTGCACTTTTCGCACCGAAGTACATTCATCTCTAGGAGACAGAACACGTCTCCTTCCTGAGCGGTATGACGACTTTGTGGTCCATTGGTGTTTATACTTGTGTACTATTGTTTGTACAGATGAACCTGGTACCTTCAGGCATTTGGAAATTGCTCCTAAGGATGAACCAGACTTGTGGAGGTCTACAATTTGTTTTGAGGTTTTGGGTGATTTCCCCATGATGTCAAGCAACGAGGCGCTGAGTTTGAAGGTAGGCCTTGAAATACATCCACAGGTACACCTCCAATTGACTCAAATCAGAAGCTTCTAAAGCCATGACATTTTCTGGAATTTTCCAAGCTGTTTAAAGGCACACACAACTTATTGTATGTGAACTTCTGACCCACTGGAATTGTAATACAGTGAATAAGTTAAATAAAATTGGTCTGTAAACAATTGCTGGAAAAATTACTTGTGTCATGCACAAAGTAGATACTATAGTTTGCTACCAAGAAATTTGTGGAGTGGTTGAAAAACGAGTTATTGACTCCAACCTAAGTGTATGTAAACTTCTGACTTCAACTGTATATGAGCCCAAGCCCCCACAAAAAAAACAGAATTAAAATAATGATTGTCATTATACAATACAGCCTACCACATATTACACACAGCATAAATATGTTTTTAAAAAATGTTTTACGATGTCTTTGGGACATTATTGGTCTAGCCTTTACTCCAAAATTAAACACATTCTAGTAATCGCCTTTGAGTGTGGACTGTATTATTACTGGATGGACTGGTTACCTTCCGCTACGGTCCAAACTTTCTAGCCATAAGTCTGGAAGAGTCTTGACCCTGCCTGCCTTTGAGGAAAACTGCCTGTGGTTACCTAGGTTACACCAGTGGTTCACTGCAAAAACGTCACCTTTTTCAAACGCAATTTTCTCTTTGTCTGCTGGGTTTGTCAACTACAACATGTTACGGGTCGTACAACATGTCTAAATATCACTACTACGCAGCATGACGATCCTAATTGCGTTCTTGCATTGCATTTTTGCGTAAGGTACACATTTTTCTTCAGGCCTACTGCTTTTATCCACTAAAGATGTGACCGAACATCAATCGATAGGATCTACAGAAGGAAAATAGAGTTGTACGGTACGTTCGCAATGTTTGCGAATTCAGGGTTGGATTAAATCTGTACCACTGATGTTCGGCGTGATTTAAATTTAAAGGCAATGTTCCCGCGTTAGCACATTTTTCATGGGAAAAGCTGCATATGTAGGCTCAATCGGATAAGACCTTGACATTTCGATCGCACAATCTGTAACGCTTCCGCGATACAGATTGAGTCGAGCCCTCACTCTTAAAATAGCACATCCCGCACTACCCTCTTTTTTTGAATATCAATCCCTTAGGCCTGTTGCCTTTTAACCCAAACTAAAGCTTTGTTTATACCTGGCGCTAACATGCATTCCTTTGTCCTGATCTTGTCCACATTCTGGTTGTGCCCACATTTTCATGTATGCATCTATACATGCTAGATGTCCTGGTGCCTCCCTGTACGTAAATTATTTGACGGATATTCTTAAAAATGATACTTATTTATGTCATAAGTCAATGGTGCCACCTGTCAATGATTTTAGAAAGCGGGATAATGATGATTTAAATGGTTTAACTGTCTACAATGTGTGCCTAACTACATCTGGAGGTAGTTAGGCACAAGATCAGTTGGACAAGATCAGGACAAAGGACGCATATTAGTACCAGGTATAAACGGGGCTATAGACAGCATACCCCCACCCCACTTCCTTCTCTCATTCCCTAGACATTAAAATAAAATGTGCTGCTTTGTTTGTGGACCTGTCAAGAGCTTTTGATATTTTTTATCATGCTACTTTATTGAATAAGTTGTCCTTGATAGGCCTGAGCTCTGAGGCCTGTTCATGGTTTCATGATTATCTGAGTGACAGAACGCAGGCTATCGTGATTGCTGGGTTTAAGTCCTAATTGCTTGAAGTACATAAAGGTGTTCCACAGGGGGTGATACTAGCACGTGTTTTTTTTCACTATTTATATAAATGCCATTGGTCAATCTGCAACAATAAAAAATAAAAAAATAGCGAATTCTACTATTATGAACGCAATTACCCTAACTGCTTACCTGTGACAAGGCTACAGTCCAATTTTGCAGGAAGCCCTTACTGATTTAAAACTCTTACTTAATACGTGCAAAACTAAATACATGTTGTTTTCATGTTCTCATAAGTCGTCTCAGATGGATTACATCTTTACTCATCGGATGGTTCTATAAATCGAACGAGTCCCTGCATACAAATATCTTGATATTTGGATTGACAATGATTTTTTTTTTTTTTTTTTTAAACATACGATTGAGCTTGTTAAGAAACTAAGTTTTAAAGTGGGCTTCATTTACAGAAACAGATCTTGACTCTAGTCAACAGGAAGCAGATCAACCTTTCTACCTGTTCTTGTTCATACTGACAAGTGATACTATTTATCAATGTGCAGCTGCCTCTACTCTTAAACCCTCGGATGCCGTTTTACTACTCATCACTATATTCTTTACCAAAAGGTTGGCTGGACCTCTGAAGTCACGTAGATCACATCATTACGCACTTCTGGTTTACAAAGCCCTGCTCCACAAACTTTCCGACTTACCTAACGTCACTGTTAAGATGTAAAATCGTTCACAGGGTTGGTTAACTCTGGAGACTCCTTTGGTGTCTAAAGAGTTACGTAAAGCAGCCTTTAATTTCCTTGCACCGTACTACGTGTGCAATGATCTACAATACACTTTAAAAAGGGGAAGAATTGGTGCCTCTAAGGACCTTCTTACTGTGTTTTTCTGATTGTATTTTGCTTTTCATGTGTTGTGAATAATAATGTGTATTCAGAACCACATTCCTATAAAGCTTAGAGAAGATCTCATGTTAAATACTGTCAAAGTAATATGGCTACAGGTTCATCTGGGAAGCTGCTATCGACCACCAAGTGCTAACAGTTAGTATCTGTATAATGTGTGTGAAATGCTTGACAATGTATGTGATACCAACAGAGAGGTATATTTTCTGGGTGATTTAAATATTGACTGGCTCTCAAGCTGCCCACTCAAGAAAACAACATCAAACTGTAACTAGTGCCTGCAACCTCGTTCAGGTTATCAGTAAGGGATGTTACAAACAGCACAGGAATGAAATCAACAACATGTTCTGATCACATCTTTACTAATGCTGCAGATATGTGCTTTAAAGCAGTATCAAAATCCATAAAATGTAGTGATCACAATAGAGTTGCCATGTCTAGGAAAATCTAAGTTCCAAAGGCTGGGCCTAATATAGTGTACTTATTCTATGTTGATGATGTAAAGAATATTTGCTGGTTTGTGGTGTGTAATGAGGAGCAACCAGACACTGCACTTGACACATTTATGAAATTGCTTATTCCAGTTACTAATAAGAATGCACCCACTAAGACAATGACTGTAAAAACTGTTAAATCCCCTTGGATGGATGAGGAATTGAAACATTGTATAGTTGAGAGGGATGAGGCAATAGGAATGGCAAATAAGACTGGCTGCACAACTGATTGGCAAATGTACTCCAAATTGAGAAATCATGTGACTAAACTGAATAAAAAGAAGCAACTATACTATGAAACAAAGATCAATTTTATAAATAATGAGGAAAACCTTTGGAGCACCTTAAATTAAATTTGACAAAAAGGCAAACTCAGCTCCATCATGCATTGAATCAGATGGCTCATTCATCAAAATCCACAGATATTGACAATGACTTTAATTATATTTTTTATTGCCAAGATTAGCAAACTTAGGCATGACATGCCAGAAACAAAACGCTGAAACTACACATCCAAGTTTAACTGGTCAAATTATGAAAGACAAGCATTGTAGTTTTGAAATCAGTAAAGAGAGAGTGGAAGAGGTGAAAAAAGTATTGTTGACTATCAGCAATGACAAGCCACCTGGGTCTGACAACTTGGATGAAAAATGAATGAGGATAACACTCGGACAATATAGCCACTCCTATTTGCCACATCTTCAATCTAAGCCTACTAGAAAGTGTGTGCCCTCAGGCCTGGAGGGAAGCAAAAGTCCTTCCGCTAGAATAGTAAAGCCCTGTTTACTTGATCAAATAGCCGACCAAAATCAGCATGTTACCCACGCTTAGTAAGCTTAGGGATGAAAAAATGGTGTTTGACCAGATACAATGCTATACTACAGAAACAAATTGACAGACTTTTAGCACCCTTATAGGGAAGGACATTCAACAAGCATGGCACTTACACAAATGACTGATGATTGGCTGAGAGAAACTGATGATGAATAGATTGTGGGGGCTATTTTTTTAGACTTCACTGTGGCTTTTGACATTATCGATATGGCTTTACACCCCATGCTATATTATGGATACACAGTTACCTGTTTATTAATAGAACACTGAGGATGTTCTTTAAAATGGAAGCCTCTCCAACATAAGAGTCAGGTATTCCCCAGGGCAGCTGTCTAGGCCCCTTGCTTTTTTCAATCTTTACTAAAAACAGCTGTCTAGGCCCCTTGCTTTTTTCAATCTTTACTAAAAACATGCCACTGGCATTACTAAAGACATGCCACAAACAGATCCTACAGGCTCTAGTTTTCACACTTACACTACTGTTCAGACGTGTGGTCTGGTGCCACAGAGGGACCTTGGAAAACTACAAATTGCTCAGAACAGGGCAGCACGGTTGGCCCTTAAAAGTACACAGAGAGCTAACATTAATGACATGCATGTCAATCTCTCATGGCTCAAAGTGGAGGAGAGATTGACTTCATCACTAAAAAGTGTTGACATGCTGAATGCAGAGGTGTCTGTTTAAACTACTAGCACACAGCTCAGACACCCATACATACCCCACAAGACATGTCACCAGAGGTCTGTTTAAACTACTGACTGTGAGGCATGCAGTACTACATAGAGCCATGGCTACATGGAACTCTATTCCACATCAAGAAACTGATGCAAGCAGTAGAATCAGATTTTAAAAAACAGATGGAAATACACCTTATGGAACAGTGGAGACTGAAGAGACACAGGAACAGACACACACACGGACATTGTAATATTGCTGTATGGTGGTATTATACATTTTTGTATTGTAGATATGTAGTGGTGTAATAATGTTTAACTTTTGTTTTACTAGCAGCTAATGGGGTTCCCTAAAAAATACAAATATTTTACTGTGTATATGAATGTGTAGTTTAATGTATCTTGTGGTGCTATACAGGGCTCATCTGGAAAAGAGACCTTTGTCTCAGCATTGACTCCCTGTCAAAATAAAGGTTATAAATAAATAAATTCCCTGTACCTCTGTCTGTCTGACTGGGCTGGTCCTATTAAGACAGCTTCTCATTGACCCTTTCACTGTGTGGTTGAGTGGGCAGCATCAGGGCAGACATGGGCAAAGCCACAACACAGTGGTCAGGTATGCACAGAGTGGCCAGGCAGATAGGGGAGGCGCTGGGAGACCGGGTACTGTCCTCCAAACCCCCTGCTACAGAGGGGTCCGGACACACGCACACTTTCTTGTTAACACAGATACATTAGCTCTCTCTCAAAGCACACAATGTGCATGTTGGGGTGAGTGAGCATCTATAACCCCTGCCCCACACACAATTGAATGTTTTTGACAAGCCTTCGATTCCCCTCTTGCCCTATAAAAAAACCGGTGAGAAAATGACTAATATTCTCTTCAGCACCCACTCTTGAACACACACACTAAATGAAAGCCGACTTAACTAGGACTCAACGTTATCCATCATATCTTACATGATGTAAGCCACTGATCTCTCTCTCTCTCTCTCTCTACCTCTAAACTAGGACCAGATTTGCTAAGCTTTTTACCGAGCATTTGCACCTTGTATTTTCAGAAGGGAATAAGACATTTGGTTCCACTTGATTTGGATCATCCATCTGTAGATGCTCTACACACATCCAAAATGGGACCTGCATGGCTAAAATTAGGTGGGCCTGCCTACAATGCATAGATAAAGGGAATGTCAGCTCACTGTTTTACTCTCAAACTTGATATTTTATTAAAGCTTTGGTGACTAAGATGTATTTCCAAGCGGTCTCAGGAGCCAAACCCTTTATCGACAGTCTTGACTACTTTGCGATTGCATTGGGCAGACAAAAAAAAAGCCTTCATTGAGGAGAGGGGAGGCTATGCTTGGTTTTATAGAAAATAAAATGAAATGTGAAAAAAAAAATGTTTTTAAAAATGAAGTATACAGGCAACGAAAGCACATTAGGTTACTCCTATTCCATCTGCATATGGGCACCGTCTCACGGCTGGATAGGCTGCGATTACGCTGTCAAAATCCATGCTATAACGAACAGCGTTACCACTAAAAGCAGCGTTTGGTTGGTCTTTAAATACCCATCAGCGCTGCTTGAAATTAGCACTTTGGATCATGTTTAAAGGGCACACCTCAAATATTTCCACCCCGCCCATCTGAGCGCAAGCAGGCTGATGTAAGACAGGTAAATTACCAAACCTGGCATTAGGGCTGGAAAATGCCAGTTACATGACGATTGCAAAGTAACGTGCATTTGACACTAGTGCCGCCTTAATGCCAGACGAAAAATAGAGCCCATAGTATGTAATGATAAACTTGTCACCAAATGCAGAGCAAATTTGGCTGAAAGTTAGGCTCTATCTTGGATATGGTCACATCAAGGTATCTTGAATTGGTTTGATGGTATGCCAATTCTGGCTGCATTAAATAGCATTGTCAGTTTGTATTGCAGTCATGATTTCTTGGCAGACAGGGTGTTGTGTGACAGATGGTGCTCACAGTATAAAGACTGGGGACGAGGAAATGTTGCGTTGCCGTTATATCTGAAGCATGACCGTATTGGGCATAAAACATACACTACTGTTCAAAAGTTTGGGGTCACTTAGAAAGGTACTTGTTTTTGAACAAAATAGCAAACATTTTTGTCCATTAAAATAACATTAACATTGTCCATTAAAAAATAACATTGTCCATTAAAAAACACAGAACACAGGAGTGGTGGTTGCTGATAATGAGTCTCTGTACGCCTATGTAGATATTCCATATAAAAAATCAGCCGTTTCCAGCTACAATAGTCACGTACAACATTAACAATGTCTACACTGTATTTCTGATCAATTTGATGTTATTTTAAAAAATGGACAACAAAAAAAGATCTTCCAAAAACAAGAACATTTCTAAGTGACCCCAAACTTTGGAATGGTAGTGTATATATTTTCATTGTGTACTTTTCATTTAGCCATTTTGCAGGAGAAGGGAATCATATTGCCTATAGGGTACGATAAGTGCAGGATACTATTTGTTCAATTGTATTTTTTTTATAGATCGAGAAACAAACATTAAATGATTAAATACTCCCTATGATTCCTAGTAAATTCTAAGGAACCCATCCCATTAACTGTAAAATGGTCTAATGTAGTAGTCAAAGGGCCATTTTATATTATTTCAACATTGGTTTGGGATTTTTGTTTGGTCTTTATTTTGTCAAAGACTTGTACTTATCTAAATGAATATACTTACATTCTGCCTATTTGCATGAATCCCAGCCAAAAGCTAATTAGAGGTTTAGTGGGTGCGGCTAGAGTTAGCAGTGAGGGCAATGTCCTGAGCACCTGTCTACGTTCCTACTACATTCTCTGTACCCTCTGTCCAAGTGTGCTAACTGCTTGGTTTTTAATTAAAACAGAAACAGTATTATGTGAACGTGAAACACATAATCCCATTCATTGGCAGTTCAACAAAGAAGCCATGTGTGTTAAATTTTCTGCTTCCACCCGTGGAACTGGATCCCTTAAATAAGACATACCATTGCACTCTACCGGTAACATCAAAACCTCAAAAATAAATAAGATCATATGCAGCTAGCCATAAGCTTACCACACCATTCCTGTATTCGTAATCATTTAGTCTACGTTGCAACAGTTTTCACAATTTATCAGTAACGTTCTCCGTAACAGTTAGAAATGTTTTTCTTGCTATGAATATGATATGTGGTTATTTATCTACCTTAGTTGAATGCACGGACTGGAAGTCGCTCTGGATACATTTCTGCTAAAAGCCTAAAAAGTAAATGTACTCTTTCAAAGCATGCCGAGTATTATTCTAAATGAACTCACCCCCAAACAAGACCACATTTGGTCTGCCTGGACTCCAGGCCAAATCTGAACCAATCATAGATTAAGTACAATACAGTAGAGTTTACGTCATAGAGTACAGTCAAGTAGAGTGGAGTTCAGTACATTACACTGAACTTTACTATACTCACACTTAATTTACTGTATGAACATTACTGTACTGTACTCCACTGTACAGGGCCCAGTTTCCCGATAGCGATGGATCTTAGGCTTACGAGTGTTTTAACAATGCATCTTGCCTACAATGACTGAATATGTAACATGCATTTCCCAAAACACCACACAGATAGTGACCATTCTAAGTGCATCGTTGGAGCATATGTCGATACTGACAGGGTCTCTCTTCAGCTTTCTCAATTCAAATCTTACCTTAACATTAGAATTATTTCACAATACTGATGACAGATCAGCTCCTAGAGAAATATTTCCACAACAGTTGCAAATATTGACCTGGCTTATTCTAATGCTTACCCAATAAAAATGCATTAAATCACAGTTTTGGCACGTTAGGCTACACATCATTAAATATATTGAGACAAATTACAGACAGTAGCCTAGCTTACAAGTAGCAAAATAGAACTCGACTGAACATGAAATGTATTTTAATATAATTAAAATAGCCTACTGTTTATTTTAATGCCGTCATCTCAGTTTTCATTTAAAGCATTTTTTTTTTAATACTTGTTTGTATCAATTGCAAAGACATTGGCAACTTTGTATTTGCAGTCAACTTTGTTCTGAAGTTATCGGCGGTCACAGATAGAAAAATAAATCAAGTGACACAGGAGGGTAAAACAGTATATAACAATGCGCTGTGCATCAAGGTGTCTGAGGCAGGCATTCGTTTGCGTTCATTTTGAAGTGCAACGTTAACGCTGGTTCTGGGAAACAGCTCGGAGATTTAACGATGATCCTACGAAGGTTCTAATGGTGAACTTAACATGCTTTTGGGAAACCGGGCCCTGAACTATAGCCCTTATATCAGTGTGAATGCTATTGTAAGTAATAGCATGGCTTCAATGTGGAGTGCAAATGGGTTCAAGTTAACCTATGTAGGGATAGGTCTACATTTAGATCTTGTTTCTGTAAGCCATTTAACAAACTATAAAACGGACTAACATTGGAAATGGAGTTGATTCCAAGGAAATGCATAAAAGGCCGTAAAAACACAACCTGAAGCAACCACTGAACAAAAATATAAACATGCAAAGTGTTGGTCCCATGTTTCCTAAGCTGAAATGAAAGATCCCAGAAATGTGTTTACATCCCTATTAGTGAGCATTTCTTCAATATAATCCATCAACCTGACAGGTGTGGCATATCCAGAAGCTGATTAAACAGCTTGAATATTACACAGGTGCACCTTGTGCTGAGGACAATAAAAGGCCACTCTAAAATGTAAACTTTTGTCACACAACACAATGCCACAGATATCTCAAGTTGAGGGAGCGTACAATTGGCATACTGACTGCAGGAATGTCCACCAGAGCTGTTGCCAGAGAATGCAATGTTCATTTCTCTACCATAAGCCACCTCAAATGTCATTTTAGGGAATATGTCAGTATGTCCAACCGGCCTCACAACCGCAGGCCACATGTAACCACGCCAGCCTAGGACCTCCACATCCAGCTTCTTCACCTGCCGAATCAGGAGGGGGGGAGTATTTCTGTCTGTAATGGCCTTGATTTGGCCCAAACATAGACGTTTATGTTTCACAAGTTTTGACAGCACAGTAGATCACAGCAGAGTACAGTATAGTGAAGTACCAGACGGCTGTGGAGTTTGAAATTAAGGCCGGATCCCAATCGGAAAATAAATTATTACTTTGGATGTTGAAATCAAAGCCAGGGTGGACAGACCAAATTTCCAGATCAAACTTTGGATGGTGCTCACTAGACTATAGCTTTGTTTATGGGATGAGTTATTCAGCCATAATTTCATAGCAGCATTGAATAGACATCAGGTTGCCTTCAATGTATAGCCAATTCCCCTCCTGCAGATGTAATGATGATACCCAAATGATGCGTTAAAATGATATGCATCCATAGCAGAGCAGTTATTGAAATGCATTATGCTGCTTCTTGACAGGTGGCTTAAGTATAGGCGACAGTGTAGCTTGATGCAGAAAAAAAAATGCATTGCCTACAAACATGCATTAAAGCAAACCGAACACTAGCTATTTTTATTGTCATTGAATAATAGCCAAATGTTTAGGTCATACATTTGATAATATAATATGTCAATACGAAACGTCTCATTCCCGCCCTAATCACTGTCGTAAAAAAGAAGCCGTGCACATTCTCACATCTCTCGATTTTCGAAATAAAGTAGTCTTTTAGGCTATCGATAAGGATACCGAACTACGGGACAGCCAATTGATAAGCAAGGTAGAGAATATCATGCATCCAGCAATCCACACCCTAAAAGCAATGCGCATGCGTCCCAGCCAAACAAAGGACTTGGCATTACCAATCGAAGTTTCACTCCAACCCAATAGTATTTGAGATGTAATTGCAACGATGGACACTAAAAACGATAACGATATTTTACTTATTATTTAACCGAATCAGATATGATGCTACATATTTTAATGATGCTAAAGAGTCTTGCGAAAGGATAAGCGCTCTAGTAGCCTACACCCCCCCCCCACATCACACATGCATACAAGAACTGAGCATCTCCTATTTGTGCACATTCAGATGAAACATGATATTAATAAATCAGTCACCTATGACATAATTCCGTCGCGTTCAGATGATAAGACTGTGTGTGTGTGTGTGTGTGTGTGTGTTACATGTAGCACAGTTAATGTGTCACACCTCCATACACAAAGAGGTGGGGCAAAGAACCTTATTTCTGGAATTACTATAATTTCCATTTGGAGATGTTCCGCAATCTCTATAAAATTTGGAGTTTCTGTGCATTTGGTCAGCCTAAATTGTGATATTTGTGCATCATTAGCACACAATGTTTGTAATTAGTCATATTTACTTTTAAAGAGCTCATACATCAATAAACTACACTATTATCAAGACATGTAAAATACTTGTATGGCGGAAAAGGTCCATACTCCACCAGACATTGTGCACGAGAAAGAGAACACACCCCTTTATAGAATTGCATAGAAGGGAAAACGGACAAATTATGACATTTCCATTGCAAACAAGGTTACTCATACATTCTTAGGATTTTTCCACATAAATCATTGTCAAGTCAATTTGCTCAGAAGTGCTCCTTTTTTGTCAAATACACACCATTATCCAACGTGCGCTCTAGCTATCCAAATGGATAGGTGAAAAGCACAAATCTACACACCCAGAAAATAAAACGCTTTAAAAAAAGCGCACTTGAGCAATTGTTAATTATTTTCAAAAATAAATCTTCAATGGAGTAATTCTTACCGTTGACAGTGAAGTTACAAAGCCCTCCTTTCAGTAAGTGTGTTTTATCAAGCGGCTTCGCCTGTGCGCGTGGTAGCTTGTGCCTATTATGGTAGTGTTCTGCGTGGCTCACTCTGCATTTCCCTGGCGCCACGCGCACGTACACGCACGCACACGCACGCACACGGTTCACTCCATTCTGGCGATCATTTGGGCGCGCGACGCTGCTGAGAAGTGGAGGGCTGATCTACAAATGGCTAAAGGGGCTTTCACATGGGCCACGATAAACAGCAATTGAACCGCGAGGCAGGCATTCGATTATGTGTAGAGACCAGCGGTCCCGGTTGTTATCAGCTCGAATGTCCTCGTTAAAACATTGGTTGATTGGTTTACAAGATGCACTCTGCTCATTGGTCAAACATGCACAGCACCTGCTCTTGACTTCACCTAATTTCATACTTTGGAGCCTAGAGTGCTGATCCATTAGCCACGTCTCACAGGCATGAGAAACACAAACCACACTGCTTGTAAAACTGCTTGCGTTTTTGGGCAGCCCTCTGCCCTACTCCCAATGATGTCTGTGAAACCGTTGCCCTTACCACTGCCCACCTGTAAGCTCTTTACAAAGCCGCTTACACAGCCCCCTTAAACGTGAGCTTACACATCTTGTACAATTATCATCTTTCATTCATCAAATCAAATGTTATTGGTCACATACTCATATTTAGCAGATGTTATTGTAGGTGTAGCGAAATGCTTGTGTTCCTAGCTCCAACAGTGCAGTAATATCTAACAATTCACAACAACACACACAAATCTAAAGTAAAGAATGGAGATAAGAAATATATAAATATTAGGAAGAGCAATGTCGGAGTGGCATTGACTAAAATACAGTAGAATATAACACAGTATATACATATGAAATGAATAAAGCAGTATGTATTAAAGTGACTCGTGTTCCATTATTAAAGTGACCGGTGATTCCATGTATATGTATATAGGGCAGCAGCCTGTAGAGTGCAGGGTTGAGTAACCAGGTGGTAGCCGGCTAGCGATGGCTATTTAACAGTCAGACGGCCTTGAGATAGAAACTGTTTTTCAGTCTCTCGGTCCCAGCTTTGATACACCTGTACTGAACTCGCCTTCTGGATGGTAACATGGTGAACAAGCCAAGGCTCGGGTGGTTGATGTCCTTGTTGATCTTTTTGGCCTTCCTGTGACATCGGGTGCTGGAGGTGTCCTGGAAGGCAGGCAGTGTGCCCCCGGTGATGCGTTGAGCAGACCGCACCACCCTCTGGAGAGCCCTGCGGTTGCGGGCAGTGCAGTTGCCGAATTTCTTCAGCCTCCTAAGTGTAACAGGGTTGGTTATGTTTCCACTTGAATCTAAAGAAAGGTGTATTTAATGTTCAAGCATTCTTATTGGTTGGTTCAACTCTGATGACAATAAGGGGCGTTGTGATTGGCCCCGTATGTAGATAGGGGGAGATCGCGAACGTCAGGTCTTCCCAGTATGAAAATGTGATGCAAGGGGTAGGTCACGTTCTATATACTGTTTTATAATTTCTATTTTACAATGTGAACAAGTTTGCTGTACATTACTGATTTATACATGTGTGGGTATATGGTACCTGTTAGGGATTGAGGGGCTTTCTGGGATGTGCTTTGGCATATGATTGCTGTAACTAAGTGTGTTAGCTAGTATACACCGACGTAATGGTCACATAAGCCCACTGCTAACACAGTTGTCTTCATGCTACAGATTTTGTCATCGACAGCCATCAATACCATTAAGCCCTGCACAACTAACGTGCTGTTTCCTATTTAACAACAGGTATTTACACATGTTTCATTTTGTATTGTATTTTTGTATTTTGTTCGCCCAGTATGGAAATGTGATGCAAGGGATTTTGCCATCGGCAACCATCAATACCGTTAGGCCCTGCACAACTAATGTGCTGTTTCATATTTAACAACAGCAACAGAAATAAATTATGCTCAACTGGGACCACTGGCTGATGTGATTTATTTGGACAAAACACAATGCAAGGAGAGTACGAATTACATCTGTTACATAAGGTTGAAGAGTACGACCCTGCCTCACACAGGAAGCGGCGCAGGTCCTAATCCAGGCACTTGTCATCTCCCGTCTGGATTACTGCAACTCGCTGTTGGCTGGGCTCCCTGCCTGTGCCATTAAACCCCTACAACTCATCCAGAACGCCGCAGCCCGTCTGGTGTTCAACCTTCCCAAGTTCTCTCACGTCACCCCGCTCCTCCGCTCTCTCCACTGGCTTCCAGTTGAAGCTCGCATCCGCTACAAGACCATGGTGCTTGCCTACGGAGCTGTGAGGGGAACGGCACCTCAGTACCTTCAGGCTCTGATCAGGCCCTACACCCAAACAAGGGCACTGCGTTCATCCACCTCTGGCCTGCTCGCCTCCCTACCACTGAGGAAGTACAGTTCCCGCTCAGCCCAGTCAAAACTGTTCGCTGCTCTGGCACCCCAATGGTGGAACAAACTCCCTCACGACGCCAGGACAGCGGAGTCAATCACCACCTTCCGGAGACACCTGAAACCCCACCTCTTCAAGGAATACCTAGGATAAAGCAATCCTTCTGCCCCCCCCCCCCCCCCCCCTTAAAATGATCTAGATGCTCTATTGTAAAGTGGCTGTTCCACTGGATGTCATAAGGTGAATGCACCAATTTGTAAGTCGCTCTGGATAAGAGCGTCTGCTAAATGACTTAAATGTAATGTAAATGTAAGAGGCGCTGTTGCACCTTCTTCACCACACTGTCTGTGTGGGTGGACCATTTCAGATCATCTGTGATGTGTACGCCAAGGAACTTGAAGCTTTTCACCTTCTCCACTGCGGTGCCGTTGATGTGGATAGGTGCCTGCTCTCTCTGCTGTGTCCTGAAGTCCACAGTCAGTTGTTTCGTTTTGTTGACATTGAGGGAAAGGTTATTTTCCCGGCACCACTCCGCCAGGGCCCTCACCTCCACCCTGTAGGCTGTCTCGTCGTTGTTGGTAATCAGACCTACTACTGTTGTGTTGTCTGCAAAGTTGATGATTGAGGTAGAGGCATGCGTGGCCAAGCAGTCATGGGTGAACAGGGAGTATAGGAGGGGGCTGAGCATGCACCCTTGTGGGGTCACTGTGTTGAGGATCCTAACTTCACCACCTGGGGGCGGCCCATCAAGAAGTCCAGGACCCAGTTGCACAGAGCGGGGTTCAGACCCAGGGACCCGAGTTTAATGATGAGCTTGGAGGTTACTATGGTGTTGAAGGCTGAGCTATAGTCAATGAACAACATTCTTACATAGTGTATTCCTCTTGTCCAGATGGGATAGGGCAGTGTGCAGTGCGATGGCGATTGCATCGTCTGTGGATCTATTGGGGCGGAATGCAAATTGAAGTGGGTCTAGGGTGTCAGGTAAGGTAGAGGTGATATGATCCTTAACTAGCCTCTCAAAGCACGTCATGATGACAGAAGTGAGTGCTACGGAGCTATAGTCATTTAGTTCAGTTACCTTTGCTTTCTTCGGTATAGGAACAATGGTGGACATCTTGTGTCTGCGACGTGGCTGGTTATCCCTTTGTAATCCGTGATTGTCTGTAAACCCTGCCACATACACTACCGGTGAAAGTTTTTAGAACACCTACTCATTCAAGGGTTTTTACTATTTTCTACATTGTACAATAATGGTGAAGAAATAAAAACTATGAAATAACACATTTGGAATCACGTAGTAACCAAAAAAAGAGTTAAACAAATCAAAATATATTTTATATTTGAGATTCTTCAAATAGCCACCCTTTGCCTTGATGACAGCTTTGCACACTCTTGGCATTCTCTCAACCAGCTTCATGAGGTAGTCACCTGGAATGCATTTCAGTTAACAGGTATGCCTTCTTAAAAGTTAATTTGTGGAATTTCTTTCCTTCGGATCTGAACCTTTTTAACATTTTCGCCTGCAATGACATACCCAAATCTAGCTCAGGACCTGAAGCAAGGATTTGCATATTCTTGATACCATTTGAAAGGAAACACTTTGAAGTTTGTGGAAATGTGAAATGAATGTAGGAGAATATAACACATTAGATATGGTAAAAGATAATACAAAGGAGAAAAAATACATATTTGTTTTGTACCAACGTTTTTGAAATGCAAGAGAAAGGTCATAACGTATTATTCCAGCCCAGGCACAATTTAGATTTTGGCCGCTAGATGGCAGCAGTGTACAGTTGAAGTCAGAAGTTTACATACACCTTAGCCAAATACATTTAAACTCAGTTTTTCACAATTCCTGACATTTCATTTCAGTAAATATTCCCTGTCTTAGGTCAGTTAGGATCCCCACTTCATTTTAATAATGTGAAATGTCAGAATAATAGTAAAGATAATAATTTTTTTCAGCTGTTATTTCTTTCATCACAATCCCAGTGGGTCAGAAGTTTACAGACACTCAATTAGTATTTGGTAGCATTGCCTTTAAATTGTATAACTTGGGTCATACGTTTCGGGTAGCCTTCCACAAGCTTCCCACAATAAGTTGGGTAAATTTTGGCCCATTCCTCCTGACAGAGCTGGTGTAACTAAGTCAGGTTTGTAGGCCTCCAGAAGACATTTCTCCAAAAAGTACAATCTTTGTCCCCATATGCAGTTGCAAACGGTAGTTTTTTGGGGGGCGGTTTTGGATTGGTGGCTTCTTCCTAGCTGAGCAGCCTTTCAGGTTATGTCAATATAGGACTCGTTTACTGTGGATATACGTAGATACTTTTGTACCTGTTTCCTCCAGCATCTTCACAAGGTCCATTGCTGTTGTTCTGGGATTAATTTGCACTTTTCGCACCAAAGTACGTTCATCTCTAGGAGACAGAAGGTGTCTCCTTCTTGAGTGGTATGACGGCTGCGTGGACCCATGGTGTTTATACTTGCGTACTATTATTTGTACAGATGAACGTGGCACCTTCAGGCATTTGGAAATTGCTCTCTAGGATGAACCCGACTTGTAGAGGTCTACAATTCTTTTTCTGAGGTCTTTCTTTTGATTTCTTTTGATTTTCCCATGATGTCAAGCAAAGAGGCACTGAGTATGAAGGTAGGCCTTGAAATACATCCACAGGTACACCTCCAAATGACATCAATTAGCCTATCAGAAGCTTCTAAAGCCATGACATCATTTTCTGGAATTTTACAAGCTGTTTAAAGGCATAGTCAACTTAGTGTATGTAAACTTCTGGCCCACTGGAATTGTGATACAGTGTATTATAAGTGAAATAATCTGTCTGTAAACAATTGTTGGAAAAATTACTTGTGTCATGCACAAAGTAGATGTCCTAATCGACTTGCCAAAACTATAGTTTGTTCACAAGAAATTTGGTTGAAAAACTAGTTTTAATGACTCCAACCTAAGTGTATGTAAACTACCGACTTCAACTGTATGTGTAAACCCTGGGTGTCGGAGTGTGAAGGAAAAAGCGCAGGAGCAGCAATTGCAAAACAAATGCTTTTTAATGAAACAAGGACAAACTAGGCCACCTTACTAACACACTGGGTGTACACTAATAAACTACCCCAGACACGTGGGGAATGAAATAATGTCCAGAAACATGAAGCACAAAACCAACACCAACTTACATACAAACAATCCCGCACAAAGAAACGTGTATGCCGGCTGATTAAATAAGCCCAACTAATTAACCCTCATACAAAACAGGTGCGCCCAATAAACACATTGGGAGGGGGAGAAAAGGATCAGTGGCAGCTAATAGGCCGGTGACGACGACCGCCGAACGGGAAGGAGAGCCTGCCTCGGTCGAAGTCGTGACAGTATGTGCAAAGTTTTATGCCGATCCAATGAACCATTGTATATCTGTTCAATTTTTTTTATCAAGACTGCCCAAATGTGCCTAATTGGATTATTAATAACTTTTCAAATTCATAACCGTGCACTCTCCTCAAACAATAGCATGATATTATTTCACTGTAATAGCAACTGTAAATTGGACAGTAAAGTTAGATTAACAAGAATTTAAGCTTTCTGCCAATATCAGATATGTCTATGTCCTGGGAAAGGTTCTTGTTACTTACAACCTCCTGCTAATCGCATTAGCCTACGTTAGCTCAACTGTCCCACGGGGGACCCACCGATCCTGTAGAGGTTTTAATACGTTTGAGCCAATCAGCTGTGTTTTGACAATGTAGGAGGTATTGACAAATGGTATACAGAAGATAGCCCTATTTGGTAAAAGACCAAGTCCATATTATGGCAAGAACAGCTCAAATAAGCAAAGAGAAGCGACAGTCCATCATTACTTTAAGACATGAAGGTTAGTCAATACGAAACATTTCAAGAACTTTGAAAGTATTTTTAAATGCAGTCTTAAACACCATCAAGCGCTATGATGAAAATGGCTCTCATGAGAACTGCCACAGGAATGGAAAACCCAGAGTTATGTCTGCTGCAGAGGATAAGTTCATTAGAGCTACCAGTCTCAGAAATTGCAGCTCAAATAAATGCTTCACAGAGTTTCAAGTAACATACACATCTCAACATCAACTGTTCAGAGGAGACTGTGTGAATCAGGCCTTCATGGTCAAATTGCTGCAAAGATACCACTACGAAAGGACACCAATTATAAGAAGCGACTTGATTGGGCCAAGAAACATGAGCAATGGACATTAGACCGGTGGAAATTTGTCCTTTGATCAGGAGTCCAAATTGGAGATTTTTGGTTCCAACCGCCATTTCTTTGTGAGATGCGTGTGGGTGAACGGATGATCTCCGCAGGTTTTGGTAGGTTTTAATAGTCACAGTGGGAACAACATCCGCTATGCACTTCCTGATGAACTCAGTCACTATATCAGTGTATACGTTGATGTTATTCTCAGAGGCTACCCGGAACATATCCCAATCAGCGTGATCAAAACAATCTTGAAGCATGGATTCTGATTGGTCAGACCAGTGTTGAATAGACCTTAGCATAGGTACTTCCTGTTTGAGTTTCTGCCTTTTGGAAGGGATGACCAAAATGGAGTAGTTTTGCTCATACCTAGTCCGACTCAGGAGGCGTGTACACCATCCACCGTTTCTGAGTATATTACTCGCTAATGTTCAGTCTCTGGACAATAAAGTAGACAAGCTCAGGGCAAGGATCTCCTTTCAGAGTGACATCAGGGACTGGAACATACTCTATTTCATGGAATCATGGCTCAATACGGATATACTGTCCCGGTCCATACAGCCAGCTGGGTTCTCAGTTCATCGCGCCGACAGGAATAAACATCTCACCGGGAAGAAGAAGGGCGGGGTGTATGTTTCATGATTAATTACTCATGGTGTAATTGTAATAACATACAGGTTGGCTTCTAAACAAGTTGGACAAAGTGGGTTTGGTGTCAGTATTATATCTTATTGACTGATGGATGGCTGACTTTTGTCCATTTCCAATAAGTTTGATGAACCATCACCTAATGGACAGGCTGAAATCAACACTGAAAGTGTTGGCAAATGGTGTCACCATATTCTCTAGGCCGTGCTGAGTTCAAGGAGATGCCCCACTTGACCGTAGCTCGCTCGGTCTGACCGCAGCGACCGAGCAAATAGTAGGCCCGAAATGAAGCCTGACTAGTAGTGATTTAATGATGCTTTAGACATATTGTGACCTCTGGGTCACACAGAGACACACCATTTTCGATGGGCTCATCATGGGGGGGGGGGGGGGGGGGGGGGTGGGGTGGATAAAACACAGAGTTATTATAGCTGCGCGCACCGGTTCATGTAGTCTGACACATCCAAGTTTCTCTTTAAGGATAACATGGGTTCACAGGTTATGCTCTAACTCTGCTTCTGTGCAAAATTCCTTTTGCCACATGGTCAGGGTCACCTGTACCTCTACAGATTTCAACATGAAAAGATTGAATGGTCCCCTTCATATTCTAAAGGGGAAGTATGAACTTTACCATCAAATAGGGCTGAAATCCAGAAATGGGCAGGCTTAAATCATCACAGAAAAAAATGGCATCACCCTAGTCTCTAGGCCGTGCCGAGTTCAACGAGATGCCCCACTTTACCATAGCTCGCTCGGTCTGAGCGCAGCGAGCATGCAAACAAGTAGGCCCACAATGAAGCCTGACCTAAATTTGAGATGCTTTTGGGTGACAACGGCAGAACCGTTGAGGCTAGAAACACAATTCAACAACAGGAACGTTCCTAAGGTCCTCCCAATCTGCGCAAACCTAATCTCGACTGTGTGGAATTAACGCTTAAGAGTGAAAACAGGGTGTTTTATTCTAACAGTTTACATTGACATCTCTCCCCATAGGAATACATTGCCTCCTCCCCTGACTTCAACCTGATGCCTATGTGGGTTATGATTGCCATATATCAAACTGTCTTCAATGACAACCCATCAGGCCACTCTCAGGATTACCTGTGTTGATTTTAAGCTTCCTGGAGCAACCGGAAGTGGTTAAATTGACCTAAAAGGGGTTTTGATTTCACAACCTAAGGTTAGTGAAAAACACTGCATTCAACCCACTCTAAATCAGTCAGTTCTTAACATAAAGCCTGCCCCAAGGAGGATATGTGTTTACTTTCAGCTTCCTGTGACAAACGGGTTCATAGGAGCTGTTTCGAACGTTTAAAAAGGTCACATCTTTCCAAAATGTCATATGTGTGATTATGAACTGTAAATCAGTAATTTCTCCTATGAATGGAGAAATTACTGATTACGGATGGAGTGACACAGTATGGGGCTTACAGACACACAGATCCTGCAATAGTTACTGGCGTTCGCGTCCACCTCGTCCACTTGCAATATATTCAATACATTTTTAACGCCGCAAAAATGACAACATTTAGAAAAGTCCCAGAATCACAAGACGCCTCGGCCCATAGAAAACGCCTCGGCCCATAGAGACTGACCCTAAACGTTTCTGTCCGATAACTCGTTCAAGGACCCCGTAGCATCCCCCGAAAGACGTGCATTTTCAGCACTAATTAAGGTCACTGCTCAGGCTCCGAATGACCTATCGAGTCGAAACATAATGTCAGAACTGGACCCACAGCTCGAATGTAACTATGTTTTATGTGTTTTTTTATGGTTTTAACTTCTTGCGACTACAGGGGGTGCTGTTTTCTCATTAGCATAATTGCATTACAGATTAAACAGCTTCCTACTAAATTCTTGCTCGTACAATATGCATATTATTACTATTATTGGATAGAAAACACTCTCTAGTTTCTATAGGCATTGGAATTTTGTCTCTGAGTGGAACAGAACTCATTCTACAGCAATTTCCCTGACATGGAGTCAGATTTCACACATTTTGGCCCCTGATCTGGAGTCAGTTTAAAGGCCACTGTGAACGCTATCAGGATACGGACACTGCTTACGTCTTCCCCTGGATGCCTTTACGTGATGACGATTTGAATGGTATCGATTGCGCAATCACAGCCACTATAAATTAAAAAAACCTGTAGGTAGGAACTCTTTTCCAGATGCGTCGGGCGCGCGGTGGACACCGACCTGCTCTTTCTCCAAGCATTAGTGTAGCCAGTAATATTTCTCAGGTCATGTTTTTACTCGTTATAGGAGTTAAAAACATCATAAGGTAGTTAATTTAAACCGTTTTATAGCAATTTATATCCGTTTAGTGCGCATTTTGGGACATTTATTTCTGAGACACTTTGAAGCGCCGGGCACGTTTCAAGTTCATGCCGAACGCAGTTGGCATTTCCACATGGCAAGAGGACAGCTTTCGACCAAAAGACGATTAGACCCAAGAAAGGATTCTTTGCCCAAGATTCTGATGGAAGAACAGCTCAAAGTAGGAACAATTTATTATGATAAATCGTGTTTCTGTCGAAAAATGTTAATCGCTTATGATGCCATCTTGTTAGACGTAGCTTCGCTTGGCGCAAACTGTATTGAAAAGTAAGGATAATTTAAAAAATGTAAATCAGCGATTGTATTAAGAATTAAATTGTCTATCAATCGCTGTCCACCCTATATTTTTTAGTCACGTTTATGAGTATTTATGTATACGACTAGATCACTGTCTAATATGGCGCACGACATTGTCTGACCAGCTGGGCAACTTTTGTCATTGTCTAACCACGATTTTGGTGGCTAAATATGCACATTTTCGAACAAACTGTATATGTATGTTGTAATGTGATGTTACAGGAGTGTCATCTGAAGAATTCTGAGAAGGTTAGTGAAAAAATTTATATATTTTGGCGATGTTTACGTTATCGCTCTCTTTTGCTAGAATCAATGCTCTGGTAACGTTTGCATATGTGGTATGCTAATATAACGATTTATTGTGTTTTCGCTGTAAGACACTTAGAAAATCTGAAATATTGTCTGTATTCACAGGATCTGTGTCTTTCGATTAGTGTATGCTGTGTATTTTTACGAAATGTTTGATGATTAGTAATTAGGTAAACACGTTGCTCATTGTAATTATTCTAGTCCATTTGTGATGGTGGGTGCAATTGTAAACTATGCCATATACCTGAAATATGCACTTTTTTCTAACAAAACCTATCCTATACCATAAATATGTTATCAGACTGTCATCTGATGAGGTTTTTTTCTTGGTTAGTGGCTATCAATATCTTAGTTTAGCCGAATTGGTGATGGCTACTGGTGTTGGTGGACAAATAAAAGATGGTGGATTATGCTAATGTGTTTTTAGGTAATAGATGTACATCTTTACATATTGTGTCTTCCCTGTAAAACATTTTAAAAATCGGAAATGTTGACTGGATTCATAAGATCTGTGTCTTTCATTAGCTGTATTGGACTTTAATGTGTGAAAGTTAAATATTTAAAAAAAAAATTTTTTTTGAATTTCGCGGCACTGGTTTTTCAGTGGGAGGGGGGGGGGTGTGCCGCTAGCGCCACGCTGATCCTAGACAGGTTAATGATATTTAGATGCTACTATTTAATTGTGACGCTATGCTAGGCTATGCTACTCAGTGTGGGGGGGGGGAGGGGGGGGGGTGCTCCCGGACCCGGGGTAGATACTCGTGAAAGGTTAAACCTGTTATGGCTGCACGCTGAATATTGAAAAAACTGGAAAATGTGTGCACATTTTCAAACGGCCTCCTAAGAAACTTTTTATTTTCCAATATGCATATATTTACTACTGTTGGATAGATAACAGTCTGTAGTTTCTAAAAAGGTTTGAATTGTTTCTCTAAGTCGAACAGAAATATTTTTACAGCCATTTTCCCAGCCGAATTGAGTTTCCCAAAATGCGATGTGTCTCTTTAAGACCTTCTCTATAAAAGGCCATTTGACTTAGGACCATAGGGACACGTCAGAGGCGTACCTCAGACTGTAATGCGGAAGTGAGAATTGAAAGGGGTCGAATATCTCGTCCCTGGACTGAATAACAGAACTTCTTGTGAGACATGCGCAGTTAAAATAAAAATCCGGGCGCGAAGGATAATTTGATCTCGGCTTCTGGAACAAGGTAGGTTACTTTGAATATGATGCCTGACTACGATATTATTTGCTACATGTCACAAAATCATCCTAAAGGTTGTTTTTTCAATATACTTTAATTATATTATTGCAATTTATTCTGGACTTTAGATGTGAAACGACGGAAGAATTTTTTGAAGAAACGCTTTCTGGCGCAGCAATGCTACCGTGCTAGCTAACCAAAGAGGGGAATCCTTCGTTCTGGAACCCAACTAAAGACTCTACTGGACATTGGACCCCGTTACAACATTCTGATGGAGTACCAAGAAAGATAAGACCCAATTTGGGATGCTTTTTCATATATATGTCGAACTGTTGAATGCTAACGCTGCTAACTATGCTAGGCTAGCGCTTGACTAGAATCAATGCTGCCTTATGCTAGCTTATGATGTTAGCTAATATAACGATATATTGTGTTTTCGCTGTAAAACACTTCAAAAATCGGAAATGTTGTCTGTATTCACAAGATATCTGTCTTTCATTAGTTATCCACCATATGTTTTTCTGAAATGTTTTATGAGGTGTAATTAGTAGCCGACGTTGGTGTATGTATTTTCTCTGGCTACTCCCGGCTGGATTCAGACTCTAGCTATGTGTTAGCATTTTTGGGTAGCATCAATGTAAAACAGATTTATAGCTAAAATATGCACTTTTTATGAACAAAACATAGATTTATTGTGTAACATGTTATATGACTGTCATCTGAGGTCGTTTTTTCTGGGCTCTTTAGGTTGGTTTTAGTTTATTTCGGTTGGTTGTGCATGCTACTTCAATCATAATTCATACTTCATAATCATAATTCATACGTGTCTGTCCACTTTTGTATTTGGTGGTGAGCTAACATAAATATATGTGGTGTTTTCTCTGTAAAACATTTAAAAAATCGGACATGTTGGCTGGATTGACAAGATGTTTATCTTTCAAATGCTGTATTGGACTTGTTAATGTGTAAAAGTTAAATATTTTTAAAAAATAGATTTTGAATTTCGCGCTCTGCAGCTGTTGTCATTTTTGGTCCGAGGTCGGGCTTGCACCCCAAACAGGTTAACAGAAGGCGCTATAAGTTGTGGGCCGGCTTGGAGTTTGGTGTCAGTATGATATCTTACTGACTGATGGCTGACTTGATGGCAGTATAATATATTGGCATTGTACATGTTATATTGCAAATGGACAATGTACATTTCCAATGTATTTAATGAGGGATTTTCCATCATCAAATGGACAGGCTGAAATCAACACCAACGAGCGATGGAGAGGAAGCTGCACCCGGTAAATCACCTCCCCTACCCTCTCCAGGACGCTGCAGGGTCCCACCCAGTGACTGTCCAACTTGGGGCACCTTCCTTTTTTCCTTAGGGGGCTGTAGACCCAGACCAGCTCCCCAGCCACAAAGTGCCTTCCCCGGGTGTGCACGTCATAGTTCCTTTTCTGCCTCACACCAGCTGCATTCACCAGCTGCTCTCTGGTGAAGATGTGGGCTGTCTCCTGGCGATCCCGGTGTCTCCGGGCATACTCCGGCCCCGGGTGAACATGAGGGCTATCCAGGGGCCGACCAAACGCCATCTCCGCAGGGGTGCGGATCTCTCTCCCCAGCATGAGGAGGGCAGGCGTGCAGGAGGTGGAGTCTTGGACAGCAGAGCGGCATGCCATGAGGACCATAGGTAGGTGCTTGTCCCAGTCACGCTGGTGTTTGGCAGAGACGATGGCCAGCTGGCTGTCCAAGAGTTTTGTTGAAGCGCTCCACAAGGCCACCACTTTGAGGATGTACTGCGGGTCTTGTGCATACCCAGCCTCTCACACATGGTGGCGAACACACTCAAAGTTTCTTCCTTGGTCGCTGTGGATGGACTCCGCAGCTCCAAACCTACTGAACATCCCCGCTGTCAAGGCGTCGACCATGGTCTCTGCCTCCTGGTCAGGCAGAGCATAGGCCTCGTGCCATTTTGTGAAATAGTCCATGGCCGTGAGCACCCAGCGGTTTCCACTGTCTGTGGTGGGGAACGCCCAACTACATCCACTCCCACCCTCTCCATGGGAGCCCCCACTGGGAACTGTTGGATATGAGCATGAGAGCGGCCTGGGGGACCCTTTCTTGCTGTGCAGTTGTCACAGCAGCGGCAAATGTCCTCCACATCCCTCTTGTGCTGCCCCCAGTAAAAGCCCTGACGGAGGCGGCGCAGTGTTTTTGTGACCCCAAAGTGTCCAGTCCCCACCCCCCCATGAGTACTCTGGAGCACAGCCTCCCGCAATGCTTTTGGGACCAACACCTGCCACCTCTCCTCTCCCGTAGCTGACTCCTTCCATGCTCGCTGTAGCACGCCATCAGCCAGCCGCAGTCTCTCAAACTTTGACCACAACTCTTTGGTCGCGAGTGAGAGCGCTGTCACCTCTTCCCATGGTGGCCTCACCTGCGCCTCTACCCACTGTATCACTGGCTGTAGGTCTGTGTCCCGTCTCTGCTGCTGCCTCCATTAAGCCACGTCGACAGTCTGCAGCTCACAGCAGACAGGCCCGCTCGCCCGACACACTGTGGCACAGACCCCCTCCTCTGCACACAGCTCTCTCTCTCGTCCCTTTCTCCGCTCGCAGTGGCGGCAGCAGTACAGGGCCGACGGGACATGGCGTCGGCGTTGGCGTGGCGTGCCCCTGCCCTGTGCACCACTGTGAAGTGATACGGCTGAAGCTCCTCCAACCAGCGTGCCACCTGCCCCTCTGGCTCTCTGAAAAACATGAGCCACTGGAGAGCAGAGTGGTCAATCCTTACAGTAAAGGGCAGGCCACCCAGGTAGTACTTGAAGTGTTTGACGGAAGCCACAACAGCCAAGAGCTCCCGCCGGGTGACACAGTAGCGGCGTTCATGTTTGTCAAATGTTTTGCTGAAGTACGCCACCACTCTCTCGCCTCTCCTCAGCCTGATCCTCCGACGTCCATGCCCACGCACCTCCTTGGCCATAATCGTCCCCTACCTCCACTTTCACTTTCGGATTCCCTCGATGCATTTTCAATCCTCGTTCTCACCTACGGTAGCTAGCCACAGAAGTCAGCTAGCTAGCTGGCTAACTTTTATCAACGTTTTTACTTCTGACACCAATGTAATGACCTGACTAGATCATGAAGTAACAATTGTCCAGACAGAGGATTTAGTTTACGAATTGACGGTTTATTAACCCAACTTTACACAGGCTACTGTTTGGCCGTAGCCCACGCTAAATAAATGAAAGATACCCCACAAGCCAACCGTGATCTTCTCGTGTGAAGGTCAGATGTAAGAGAAAGAACAATGGCTAAACCTGGTCTTAACTTCCAATGCTCCATCCCCCTGCCCAACCCCCCTCCACGCCACTCCGCCAACCACCAGGATGCCCGGCATCAGAACACTCAGGCATTCCCGTGATTGGCAGATAGCAGGTTGATTGGCATGCCGGACCCCGTGAACACTGGTAAGTACAACACAGCCCAATAATAGCCTAACACATAACACACCGCTGTCTGTGCGGGTCGCTACACAATTACAAATTAATTAAAAATGAAAAGCTGAAATGTCTTGAGTCAATAATTATTCAACCCCTTTGTTATTGCAAGCCTAAATAAGTTCATGAATCACATCATTAGTTGCATGGACAGACTGTGTGCAATAATAGAGTTTAACATGATTTTCATTTCATTTCTGTACTCATGCAATTATGCACATGCAATTATCTGTGAGGTCCCGCAGTCGAGCAGTGAATTTCAAACACTGATTCAACCACAAAGACCAGGGAGGTTTTCTAATCCTTCTCAAAGAAGGGCATCTATTGGTAGGTAGATTGGTAAAAAAAAAAGATATACATATTGAATATACCTTTGAGCATGTTGAAGCTATTAAGTATAATTTGGATGTTGTATCAATGCACCCAGTGACTACAAAGATACAGGCATCCTTCCTACCTCAGTTGCCAGGGAGGAAGGAAACTGCTCAGGGATTTCACCCTGATGCCAATGATGACTTTAAAACAGCTTTTAATAGATGTGATAGGAGAAAACTGAGGATGAATCAACAACATTGTAGTTACTCCACAATACTAACCTAAATGACAGAGTGAAAAGAATGAAGCCTGTACAGAATAAAACCAAAGGAAACCTACAAATAATAACTTAAAACACAAGGCCAAATATACACTGTAGTTGATTACCAAGAATACGTTGAATGTTCCTGAGTGGCCTAGTTACAGTTTTGGCACAGCTTGAAGAATTCTAAAAAGAATAATGTACAAAAAATATTGTACATTCCAGGTATGCAAAGCTCTTAGAGACTTTCCCAGAAAGACCTTCAACTGTAATCGCTGCCAAAGGTGATTCTAACATGTATTGACTCAGAGGGTTGAATACTTATGTAATCAAGATATATTAGTGTTTTCTTTTTTTTTCTTTTTTTACAAATGCTATCTGTACCTGATGTGTGGAGGAAGTAAGTTGTCTGGCGTGAAAGACTCGGAAACAAGAGCAGACCCAGATGATCTGAATGAACGCACATTTAATCCCCCCCAGGACGGTCCATTTACTTTGTGGTGTTAAAATATATGCTATGAAATCCTGCGATTTCATTGGGGCCGTTCCCCCTGATAGCAAATAGCTGACAAAGCAATCCAATGGCCTATGAGCCCATGGAGGCGGAGCCGCCTGGCAGTCACTGAGGGGCAGAGTAGTAACTAACGAAACAGCTTGTTTTTAACAACATATCTTTGAAACATGAACATTTACACATTTTCCACACTTTTATGAGCAATTAAAACATAATCCATTAATTATATAATAACTATATGTTTTTTACAAAAATGGTTTTACTTTTCCAATGACGAGTGGAGTGCCCTTATGGTGGGGCCCCGCTGGGTCTTGGATGTGTTTTGATAGATGATGTTACCATAGTCCAGGAAGCAGCAGTTGGGTTACTAAGGTCTTTCTAATGGATACAGTAAAACAATTCTTAGATCTGTATAGTAACCTAAGCTTACAGTTAACTTCTTATGGCTGCGGGGCAGTATTGAGTAGCTTGGTGCCCAGAGGTGCCCAGAGTAAACTGCCTGCTTCTCAGTCCCAGTTGTTAATATATGCATATTATTAGTATATTTGGATAGAAAGACCTCCAAAGTTTCTAAAACTGTTTAAATGATGTATGTAGGTTAAACAGAAATTATATGGCAGGCAAAAACCTGACAAAAAATCCAACCAGGAAGTGGGAAATCTGAAGTTAGTAGTTTTTCAACTCATCGCCTATCGAATACACAGTGGGATAGGGGCCATTTTGCACTTCCTAAGGCTTCCAATAGATGTCAACAGTCTTTAGAACCTTGTCTGATGCTTCTACTGTGAAGTGGGGCCGAATGAGAGGGGATTGAGTAAGGTCTACCATGAGCTGAACATGCGCTGACCATGCGCGTTCATGTGAGAGCGAGCTCTGTTCTATCGCATTTCTGAAGACAAAGGAATTTTCCGGTTGGAACATTATTGAAGATTATTGAACATTATTGAAAAACATCCTAAAGATTGATTCAATACATCGTTTGACATGTTTCTACTGACTGTAACGGAACTTTTTGACATTTCGTCAGCTTTTAGTGAACACGCTTCGTGACTTTGGAGTTGTTTACCAAACGCCCGAACAAAAGTAGCTATTTGGACATAAATGATGGACATTACCGAACAAATAAAAATTTATTGTGGAATTGGAATTCCTGGGAGTGCATTCTGATGAAGATCATCAAAGGTAAGTGAATATGTATAATGTTATTTCTGACTTCTGTTGACTGCACAATATGGCGGATATATTTTTGAAACTTTACTTGAAGGAAAAAGGGGAAAAGCAAGCCATGCAATAATCTGAGGTCGGCGCTCAGAGCCCAATCAAGACAGATGAGCTAATAGGTAAGAAATTCTGGTTAAAATCATAATCTATATCTACTGGCTCTTGAATGACATGGTCATTTAGGATTATTTGATTAATTTAAAAAAGGGTGTGTGTACTGGTAGCAGAGTCAGGTGCAGGAGAGCAGAGAGTTGTGAACAGGCGCACACTTTATTGAGGCAGGAGAAACCAACAGACGGACGCCACTGCGTCAAAACCTCCAGCCAATTGGCACAAGTGCAAAAAGCGCAAACAGTCACAATAATTATGTTCAAACAAAATAAACATACCTCGTGACAAAACACGGAATATTACGAACACCAGTCTGGCTTGTCAAAATTGACATGTAACACAAACAATTCTACACAAGGACATGAGGGGGAACAGAGGAATAAATACATGCAGTGTGATTAGGGAATGAAAACCAGGTGTGCAGGGAACAAGACAAAACAAATGGATAAATTAAAAATGGAGCGGCGATGGCTAGAAAGCTGGTAACGTCGACCGCCGAACGCCGCCCGAACAAGGAGAGGAGCCGACTTCGACGGAGGTGTGTAGAGACCGTGTGTAGAGACGGACCAATGGCGCAGCGGAGGTTGAGTTCCACATCTTTATTTCTAAGTGAAACTTAAGCAAAACAGAAACAACAAAACATGACTAAGTGATGCACAAAACACAAAATAGTATCCCACAAACACAGGTGGGAAAAACAGCTACTTAAATATGATCCCCAATTAGATACAACAATTACCAGCTGCCTCTAATTGGGAATCATACAAATCACCAACATAGAAAATAAACTTAGAACACCACATAGAAATAAATAAACTAGATCACCCCCAGTCACGCCCTGACCTACTTCACCATGGAGAAACAATGGCTCTCTATGGTCAGGGCGTGACACTTTCACTGTTCTCCAAGGTCCATGTTTATCACATACCTTTGTGAATTCAGTGGGAAAGTAAGCCCATGTATTTTAATCAATTTGGGTGGTGCTTTAGGTATCTTAATTTTCCAAACACAGCAGATCATTGAAACCGCCTGGAGGAACACCTGGATTTCTAATCCTGTCAGGAAATAATCCTGTCTGTAAATATATAATTTTTATATAGTGTTTAATAAAGAGCAAGTTACACAAGAAACAGACTCTTAGTATGCTGTCTCAACGTAGAACTAAGAAAAGCATAGTACCGACGTGTTCCCTACACTAAATAACCTTATTTTTACTTGCAGATTTTTTTCCCCCAGAAATGACCACTTTGGAAGAAAAGAAGCACATCTCCCCACACTCGTGAGCAAAAGCATATGTTTGTCTGAAACACAGGATTTGTGTAGTGTCATGATATACTAAACTTCCAAAGTATATCTTTAAATTGTTTGTGTTTTAGTACTATATCTCTTGACACAATGATGAAAATAATCATGGACTCTAAACCTTCAAGCTGCATACTGGACCCTATTCCAACTAAACTCCTTAAAGAGCTGCTTCATGTTCTTGGCCCTCCTATGTATGAACATAATAAACAGCTCTCTATCCACCGGATGTGTACCAAACTCACTAAAAGTGGCAGTAATAAAGCCTCTCTTGAAAAAGCCAAACCTTGACCCAGAAAATATAAAAAACTATCGGCCTATATCAAATCTTTCATTCCTCTCAAAATTTTTAGAAAAAGCTGTTGCGCAGCAACTCACTGCCTTCCTGAAGACCAACAATGCATACGAAATGCTTCAGTCTGGTTTTAGACCCCATCATAGCACTGAGACTGCACTTGTGAAGGTGGTAAATTACCTTTTTATGGCGTCAGACCGAGGCTCTGCATCTGTCCTCGTGCTCCTAGACCTTAGTGCTGCTTTTGATACCATCGATCACCACATTCTTTTGGAGAGATTGGAAACCCAAATTGGTCTACACGGACAAGTTCTGGCCTGGTTTAGATATTATCTGTCGGAAAGATATCAGTTTGTCTCTGTGAATGGTTTGTTCGGACAAATCAACTGTAAATTTCGGTGTTCCTCAAGGTTCCGTTCTAGGACCACTATTGTTTTCACTATATATTTTACCTCTTGGGGATGTCATTCGAAAACATAATATTATCTTTCACTGCTATGCGGATGACACACAGCTGTACATTTCAATGAAACATGGTGAAGCCCCAAAATTGCCCTCGCTAGAAGCCTGTGTTTCAGACATAAGGAAGTGGATGGCTGCAAACTTTCTACTTTTAAACTCGGACAAAACAGAGATGCTTGTTCTAGGTCCCAAGAAAAAAAGAGATCTTCTGTTGAATCTGACAATTAATCTTGATGGTTGTACAGTCGTCTCAAATAAAACTGTGAAGGACCTCGGCATTACTCTGGACCCTGATCTCTCTTTTGACGAACATATCAAGACTGTTTCAAGGACAGCTTTTTTCCATCTACGTAACATTGCAAAAATCAGAAACTTTCTGTCCAAAAATGATGCAGAAAAATTAATCCATGCTTTTGTTACTTCTAGGTTAGACTACTGTAATGCTCTAGTTTCAGGCCACCTGGATAAAGCACTAAATAAACTTAGGTTAGTGCTAAATACGGCTGCTAGAATCCTGACTAGAACCAAAAAATGTGATCATATTACTCCAGTGCTAGCCTCCCTACACTGGCTTCCTGTTAAGGCAGGGCTGATTTCAAGGTTTTACTGCTAACCTACAAAGCATTACATGGGCTTGCTCCTACCTATCTTTCCGATTTGGTCCTGCCGTACATACCTACACATACGCTACGGTCACAAGACGCAGGCCTCCTAATTGTCCCTAGAATTTCTAAGCAAACAGCTGGAGGCAGGGCTTTCTCCTATAGAGCTCCATTTTTATGGAATGGTCTGCCTACCCATGTGAGAGACGCAGACTCGGTCTCAACCTTTTAGTCTTTACTGAAGACTCATCTCTTCAGTGGGTCATATGATTGAGTGTAGTCTGGCCCAGGAGTGTGAAGGTGAACGGAAAGGCTCTGGAGCAACGAACTGCCCTTGCTGTCTCTGCCTGGCCGGTTCCCCTCTCTCCACTGGGATTCTCTGCCTCTAACCCTATTACTGGGGCTGAGTCACTGGCTTACTGGTGCTCTTTCATGCCGTCCCTAGGAGGGGTGCGTCACTTGAGTGGGTTTAGTCACTGACTTGATCTTCCTGTCTGGGTTGGCGCCCCCCCTTGGGTTGTGCCGTGGAGGAGATCTTTGTGGGCTATACTCGGCCTTGTCTCAGGATGGTAAGTTGTAGGTTGAAGATATCCCTCTAGTGGTGTGGGGGCTGTGCTTTAGCAAAGTGGGTGGGGTTATATCCTTCCTGTTTGGCCCTGTCCGGGGTATCATCGGATGGTGCCACAGTGTCTCCTGACCCCTCCTGTCTCAGCCTCTAGTATTTATGCTGCAGTAGTTTATGTGTCGGGGGGCTAGGGTCAGTTTGTTATATCTGGAGTACTTCTCCTGTCTTATCCGGTGTCCTGTGTGAATTTAAGTATGCTCTCTCTAATTCTCTCTCTCGGAGGACCTGAACCCTAGGACCATGCCTCAGGACTACCTGGCATGATGACTCCTTGCTGTCCCCAGTCCACCTGGCCGTGCTGCTGCTCCAGTTTCAACTGTTCTGCCTGCGGCTATGGAACCCTGACCTGTTCACCGGACGTGCTACCTGTCCCAGACCTGCTGTTTTCAACTCTCTAGAGACAACAGGAGCGGTAGAGATACTCTTAATGATCAGCTATGAAAAGCCAACTGACATTTACTCCTGAGGTGCTGACTTGCTGCACCCTCGACAACTACTGTGATTATTATTATTTCACCATGCTGGTCATTTATGAACATCTTGGCCATGTTCTGTTATAATCTCCACCCGGCACACCCAGAAGAGGACTGGTTCCTCTCTAGGTTTCTTCCTAGGTTTTGGCCTTTCTAGGGAGTTTTTCCTAGCCACCGTGCTTCTACACCTGCATTGCTTGCTGTTTGGGGTTTTAGGCTGGGTTTCTGCATAGCACTTTGAGATATCAGCTGATGTAAGAAGGGCTATATAAATAAATTTGATTTGATTTGAAATTAGAATGACCGCAATGTATTAGTACTTGCTGCATGTTTACAATGCTCTCCATATGTATTTGGACAATGATGCTACATTTTTTACTTTGTATTTATTTGCCTGAGTTTCAATGAGGGAAAGTCTGCTTTTGTTGATTTGTATGTTTTAAATGTGTTTGTACGGGGTGTGCGAATAGTTGACACCTCATCGACACCTTAATTCAGGCCTAATATATGGCTAATAGGACATACTAAAGGCCTTGTTAGCTACAGTGCCTTCAGAAAGTATTCACACCCCATAAATTATAACACATGTTGTTGTGTTACAGCCTGAATTCAAGATGGATTACATTTTTTTTACCCATCTACAAACAATGTGCCATAACGACAAAGTGAAAACATGTTTTTAGAAATGTTTGCAAATTTATTGAGAATGAAATACAGAAATATCTAATTTACAGAAGTATTCACACCCCTGAGACAATGCATGTTAGAATCACCGAGTCTTTCTGGATAAGTCTCTAAGGACTTTGCACACCTGGATTGTACAATATTTGCTCATAATTGTTAAATTCTTCAAGCTCTGTCGTTGGTTGTTAGACATCTTGCCATAGATTTTCAAGCCGATTTGTGTCAAAACAGTAACTAGGCCACTCAGGAACATTTCATGTTGTCTTGTTAAGCAACTCCAGTGTATATTTGGCCTTGTGTTTTATGTTATTATCCTGCTGAAAGGTGAATTTGTCTCTCCGTGTCTGTTGGAAAGCAAACTGAACGAGATTGTCCTCTTGGATTTTGCCTGTGCTTAGTTCTATTCCATTTCTTTTAATTCCCCATTGTGTGTAGGCCAGTGACACAAGATCTCAATTTAATCCGTTTTCAATTCAGGATGTAACGCAACAATGTGAAAAAAAACTCAAGGGGTGTGAATACTTTCTGAAGGCACTGTATACTTTTGCACCTTAAAATAAACTGCTACCCATAATTATGTTTTTGTTCAAACACTGCATATTGATATTTTGAATCTTAGCTATTGATATACAGTAGATATATTTCCAATGTAAATTGTATATCCTCCACTATAAATTTGCTCATAGTCTCCTATGATGTGTAATTGTTCTATCTTTTCTGTACCTATGTGTATATACTGTATGTAGACTATGTGTAAATTCCTCTGTCTTTATTTATTGTGTCTTTATATTTTGTCTATTGCTCTCTGCACCATTTCACCAAGTCAAGTTCCGGCTATATGTAAATGTTCTTGCCGAATAAAAGTGATTCTGATTCTGACTAAAGAATGTATATTCAACGTGCTTAAGTGTTGTATTTGTTTCACTGTTTTAAAAGAGAATAAAAAACAGTTATTTTATGAAAAATAAATTCATCAAATTGATAGACCAATAATTTGCATAAAAATGTATGCCATGCACTATGAACAAGAAACGTATTCGATGCATTTCATTGTTAGTATTCTGATTGGCCAATAGATGGCGATTCATACCATGCCATGAAACCAAGTAAAATTGTCCATTGTTAACTGTAGTCTGTAACACATGGCTCTCCAACCCTGTCCCTGGAGAGCTAACTTCCTGTAGGTTTTCGCTCCAACACCAGTTGTAACTAACCTGATTCAGCTTATCAACCAGCTAATTACCATGTGGGCTAGATTAAAGTTGGCGTGAAAATGTACAGGACGGTAGCTCTGAGGGAACAGGGTTGGAGAGCCCTACTGTAACATGATTCCCCTTGAAGCCAAGTCCAAACAGATACACAGAGCAACATTTGGAATATCCTATATGTAAAGAATCTTCATTTTCACATCACAAAATGAAAAGTGAATGTAGTCGTACATAGAATATGGGGGAGGGGGCATGAGCTCTGGGGGCCAATGCGACTTTCATCAATGTCTATTTTTGTTGTTGTTAATAAATAATTTAACTGATTGAAAGCAAGGAGATATCGGTGAACAAATTCCGTGGTCAGGCTATGAGGCCAGTACAATAAGTGGTGCTTACTCAGATGTTCAAAACGTAGCAGACCAAAAACCTAATGCTCCTTTGGTAGTTCTTTATGAGTTTTAGTGTAGAAAACGATCTCTCCGCAGAAGCGACAGTCGTAGCAACATCAGGGAAACTGGGCAGAAGGGAGTGGTGCAAATACAGCAGTTATGCAACATCTTTAATTGAGCCTCTCGCATTCTCCTTATTTGGCAACCTCACCACATTACGGAAAGAGACGAACTGTATAGGAAGTTCTGGGACAGGTCGTCTGGAAACTGGACAGCCAATAAATTGGTAGATGCAAACAGATGATCATCTTTAGCGGACAACAGTTCTTTTGGGCTCAAACAAAAGAAAGCAGTTTACAATTTTGATCATACTGGTAAACCAGCATTTGAGTTGTGGTTGCAATATCAACAAACCCTTATCTCTGGTGCTTGGCGTGCATAATTCAAGACTCATTTTAAATTGTAAGCAGCGCAATGGACATATAATGCACAATGTCTCAGAAAAGACTGTCTGGGTTGGTAATACTCAGAATGGAAAACAGTCGGGCTCGCAACCTGGACCTGCGGTTGTGAGGCTGGTTGGATGTACTGCCAAATTCTCTAAAACGACGTTGGAGGCGGCTATGTTAGATTAATGAACATTCAATTCACTGGCAACAGCTCTGGTGAACATTCTTTGAGTCAGCATATCAATTACACGCTCCCTCAAAACTTAAGACATCTTTGGCATTGTGTTGTGTGACAAAACTGCACATTTTAAAGTTTACTTTTATCATCCCCAGCACAAGGTGCACCTGTGTAATGATCATGCTGTTTAATCAGTTATTGATATGCCACTCCTGTCAGGTGGATGTATTATCTTGGCAAAGGAGAAACGCTCACTAACAGGGATGTAAACAAATGTTGTGCACAAAATGTGAGAGAAATAAGCTTTTTGTGCATATGGAAAATTTCTGGGATCTTTTATTTCAGCTCATAAAACATAAGACCGATACTTTACATGTTGCATTTATATTTTTGTTTCCTGTATATAGTTATAGATGATAGGCTATTGCATAATCTAACAATAGTAAACTAGTGTTTTGAGGGTGGACTGACTGTATTTTTTGGCATTAGTAGACTGGTTTTACACACAACAATCTTTTGAAACCTTCAAATAGACTAGATACTTGCCTGGCTACCCAAACTCCTTGCTCCAGCCAAACGCTACACCACACCCACAGACTTTAGTTTCTTCTCTGCAATGAGTCTGAATCTGAGTACCCAGAACGCAAACACATTCTAACCGCTCTGATTGGTCCCAGAAACCAATGGGTTGAGCCAAAGCCAGAACACACGTGTGTAAAGCAGCATTTTGAAAATTGGTCATTGCCTTTGATTCTCTAATTGGTTAGAAATGATCCAATCGCGGATGACTTTTGTACAACACACCTCATTTTGACATCACCACAAACTACTTAAATTATGTCAGTCTCAGACTGAAGTATGTAGCGAACATAGAGCAGCGGAAGAATTCAGATTGAATTGTCAGGCAAACTAGATGCATAAAGTGCTTTCATTTCTAAATTGTAAACCAGATACAGTATATATACAGTACCAGTCTGGGTACAAGTTTGGGCACAGCTACTCATTCAAGGGTTTCTCTTAATTTTACTGTTTTCTACATTGTATAATAATAGTGAAGACATCAACACTACGAAATAACACATACAGAATCATGTAGTAACTAAGAAAAGAGTTAAACAAATCAAAATATATTGTATATTTTAGATTCTTCAAAGTAGTCACCCTTTGCCTTGATGACAGCTTTGCACACTCTTGGCATTCTCTCAACCAGCTTCATGAGGAATGCTTTTCCAACAGTCTTGAAGGAGTTCCCACATATGCTGAGTACTTGTTGGCTGCTTTTCCTTCACGTTGCGGTCCAACTCATCCCAAACCATCTCAATTTTGTTGAGGTCAGGTGATTGTGGAGGCCAGGTCATCTGATGCAGGTCATCACTCTCTCTCCTTCTTGGTCAAATAGCCCTTACACAGCCTGGAGGTGTGTTGGGTCATTGTCCCGTTGAAAAACAAATGATAGTCCCACTAAGCGCAAACCAGATGGGATGGTGTATCGCTGCAGAATGCTGTGGTAGCAATGCTGGTAGTGTGCCTTGAATTCTAAATAAATCACAGACAATGTAACCAGAAAAGCACTCCCACACCATCACACCTCCTCCTCCATGCTTCACGGTGAAAACCACACATGCGGAGATCATCTGTTCACCTACTCTGCGTCTCACAAAGACATGGCGGTTGGAACCAAAAATCAAAAATTTGGACTCATCAGACCAAAAAACTGATTTCCACCGGTCGAATGTCCAATGCTCATGTTTCTTGTCCCAAGCAAGTCTCTTTTTCTTATTGGTGTCCTTTAGTAGTGGTGTCTTTGCAGCAATTTGAACATGAAGGCCTGATTCACGCAGTCTCTTCTGAACACTTGATGTTGAGATGTCTGTTACTTGAACTCTGTGAAGCATTTATTTGGGCAGCAATCTGAGATGCAGTAGAGGTAACTCTGGGTCTTCCTTTCCTGTGGCGTTCCTCATGAGAGCCAGTGTCATCATAGCGCTTGATGGTTTTTGCGACGGCACTTCCGAATTGACTGACCTTCATGTCTTAAAGTAATGATGGACTGTCGTTTGTCTTAAATTATTTGAGCTGTTCTTGCCATAATATGGACTTGGTCGTTTACCCAATAGAGCTATCTTCTGTATACCACCCTTACCTTGTCACAACACAAGCGATTGGCTCAAATGCATAAAGAAGTAAAGAAATTTACTTTTAACAAGGTACACTTGTTAATTGAAACGCATTGCAAGTGACTACCCCATGAAGCCTGTTGAGAGAATGCCAACATTGTGCAAAGCTGTTATCAAGGCAAAGGGTGGCTACTTTGAAGAATCTTGAATATAAAATATGTTTTGACAGTCGTTGGTTACTACATGATTCCATATGTGTTATTTCATAGTTTTAAAGTCTTCACTATTATTTTACAATGTATAAAATAAAATAAACTTAGAATGAGTAGGCGTGTCCAAACTTTTGACTGGCACTGTATATCTGGAAATCCCAGCTCGTTGGCTATCTACCTAGCTATGTTTCAAAACAATAGGTGGTCATTGGACCAAGACACTATCAATCAAGTGAATGCTGCTCGTCCATTGGTGCGTAATGATGTCTGATCTTCATGGGCTAATTGACATGTTCTGTAGACAAAATGTAACATGGAATGATGAAACATGTTTAGTTGCCTTCTACAGTGTCTAAGGTTTGCACAGAAACCAAACTTGACCGGGTTAAGATTGTGAGGTTTCTGGCTGAGGATAGCTGAACGGCACCAGAGTTATTAGCCTCTCACTTTGCCAGAAGAAATGCAATTCTAATCATAGCTAAAGCATTCCTTTAAAACGTGCTTTTTTGACATCTGAAATCCAGGAAATGGCTTCTTGATATAAACTGAGTGGGACAGTGCAGGAACTCATCATTGGCAGATATCAATGGACTGTCCAATGGCAGGCATCAATGGGCGTTTCCTGATATCAAGGAAAGCCCACATCAAGAAACGCCCCAAATTGTGGTCTGCAATTGCACTATATTGCAAAGTCCTACTGGGCAGACTTCAATTCAATGTCTATTTTATGTTGATACAACATAATGTCATTGAAAAGACGTGGAGACAATAGTCACTCAACCAGTGTGTGCCCAGTGCGATAGGCCTATGTCAGTTTCCGTTTCATAAGATGATTGTGAGCTGCACACTCCATTATTTGATTACACGCGATGGAATCCATGTGCATATGCCTATTGCCTACTTATATAGAAAAACTCAATTGACATAGACTGTTACTTTTTCACACTGTTTTATTTCACACTATTTGAAAATCTCCGCAGCGGCAGTCCGCAGTCAGGTTTCAAACGTTAGGCTACTTTGGACGGCAGGCGGGGGAAGAGAGGCAATCCTGGGGTGAGATTTACTTTACCATTCAAACCAGTGCTGGGTGGAGCTACAGTATCTACGGATGGAGTCACTCCAAACTTGGCTCGCCAGTCGCCACAAATACTTTACTTAAGCAAGTTGGACTATTTACCAATGTGAATGTCCGGCAGACAAAGTGTCCAGGTGAACAGCATTTGATCTCCCTCCATACTGAGTTTTATCGCGCAGCAAGTCCCGTTTTTCTCCAATATCGGAAGACTGATTTTTATTTTATTTTAAATAACAAATGCTGATTTTCCTGGAAATGTAATCTATGAAACAAAGGCAGAAGTTGCAGGCGAATTGATTCCTTTTTTCCCTGTCCCGAGAACTATTGGAAGAGATGTATTTCTGATCATGGACTAAACAAGATGCATTTGCCCTGTACATCAAAACACATGTTTTGCCTGCGCGATTAGCATACAGAGATCCTTGTGGATTAATTTAAGGACGATGGATAATTTTTTCACCGAGGTAAGTTGACTATTAAAACTTTGTTCTAATAAAAACGCATCATTGTTGGTTAAAACAAGTCTGTAGTAGGAATTATATTTCAAGAAAGTGATGGGAAACAACTTTAATTATTTTGGGGGGGGCTGAAAGTTGATGCCATGTAACCTATAGGAAAAATACTTGTATTTATGCGCTCTAAGGAATACGAATGAATAGCAATTTTTCTTATTTCTGTAACGTCGTTCCTTTATAATGCAATAATGTGAGAGAGTTCATCAAACAGTGGGTCGTAACGCTAGCTCATAGATTTATGCTGTGTGTCAAATGCTTCTGGATAAAACAGGGGTTTGGACCTTTTCCAAGTAGAACTCTGGCATTTCCGTACCTTCGTTTTTTCACGTTTCCTCCTCGAAGACATCCTGCGAAAGCTAATAATAGAAGCAATAGAATATGGATTCAACCTACACCACTTGAGTAAAGGGAAACTGTAATTAGCCGACAATTAACTCTTGTTGATTTGACAATAGGCATGCATATTTATAGCCTATAGAAAACCCAAACACTATGATCCTCGTTACTACGTCTGCTTGTTATTACAGTTTAATCATGTTCGTTAAAGAACTGATAATGCTTTATACCTTTCAATATTTTCAATATTGTTATCCCACAGTTGCTATTAGCTTACTGCTCTATATTGATCCTCTTCATAAAAACCTGAGATCTTAAATGGGATAAAACATGGGATAAAACACAAAATGCTTGTAAGTTTAACCTGCATACAAAATGATCCAGTGTTAAATCAACACTGATGGTGTTCAATTCAACATTGGTCCAGTGTCTACACAACACGTGTGGCAATAGGCCTAGCTGATTATTGAGATGATTAGCAATGCATCTAAAATATGTGTGTGAAAAAAAACTGTGTCTTGAGTATCATTTGAAATGTTGAGACAAGAAGAAGGGGAGGGGTGTGTTGCACTTTAACCGTTCGCTTTCTCGGTGTGGAAACGTTATTTGGAGAGTTCAGAACCTGCTACACTTATGAAAAAGAAGTTTTGATTTATTTCATACCATTTACAAGTTTGGTCAATTTGTTCATTGGGTTTTGTTTGTGCGCAATCAGCATGTGTCTTGTTTCTCTGTCCTCTTAATGTTGACAGAGCATGCGCAACTGAGCACACATAGAAGTGGGCTAACTAGCCTGCTGCGCACAAATGTAGGGATGTCTGATTTTTGAGATTCCTTCTCAGTAATTTTTTCTTCATCCATTGTGAATGATAATACAGTGCCTTTGTAAATTATTCAGACCCCTTGACTTTACATTTTTTTTGGTTACGTTACAGCCTTATTCTGAAACGGATAAAAAAAAAAATCCTCAGCAATCTACACACAATACCCCATAAAGACAAAGCAAAAACAGGTTTTTAGAAATGTTTGCAAATGTATTAAAAACAAAAAACAAATACCTTATTTACGTAAGTATTCAGGCCCTTTGCTATGAGACTCGAAATTGAGCTCAGGTGCATCCTATTTCCATTGATCATCCTTGAGATGTTTCTACAACTTAATTGGAGTCCACCTGTGGTAAATTAAATTAATTGGACATGATTTGCAAAGGCACATACCTGTCTATATAAGATCTCACAGTTGTCAGAGCAAAAACCAAGCCAAGAGGTTAAAGGAATTGTCTGTAGAGCTCTGAGACAGAATTCTGTCGAGGCACAGATCTGGGTGAAGGGTACCAAAAATATTCGGCAGCATTGAAGTTTCCCAAGAACACAGTGGCCTCCATCATTATTAAATGGAAGAAGTTTGGAAGCACCAAGACTCTTCCTAGAGCTGGCCGCCAGGCCAAACTGAGCAATCGGGAGAGAAGGGCCTTGGTCAGGGAGGTGACCAAGAACCCAATGGTCACTCTGACAGAGCTCTAGAGTTCCTCGGTGGAGATCAGAGAACCTTCCAGAAGGACAACCATCTCTGCAGCACTCCACCAATAAGGCCTTTATGGTAGATTGGCCAGACGGAAGCCACTCCTCAGTAAAAGGCACATGACAGCCCGCTATCAGTTTGCCGAAAGGCACCTGAAGACTCTCAGGCCATGAGAAACAAGATTTTCTGGTCTGATGAAACCAAGATCAAACTCTTTGGCCTGAATGCCAAGCGTCACGTTCTGGAGGAAACCTGGCACCATCCCTATTGTGAAGCATGGTGGTGGTGGCGGCATCATGCTGTGTGGATGTTTTTCAGCGGCAGGGACTGGGAGACTAGTCAGGATTGAGGCAAAGATGAACGGAGCAAAGTACAAAGAGATCCTTGATGGTAACCTGCATCCATGTTCAGCCTGGTGGCCTTCAACAAGTGAGATCCTAAGTGAATATGTTATAATTAAAATTAAGTTAAATTAAGTATTTGATGAGGCATTATTTTGAGGGCCTAGTTTTACACAAATACAGTGGCCTGAAACTCATGGTTTTCAGGGATACGAGTCACATTATGATGGCTTGCAAAGTAATGTGTAATTCCTATTGGAATCCAGCCAGTGGGGATATCCAACACTTTTATTCACCCGCAGCCTACATTTAGAATGGCTGCCAGGTTGAAAATGATAAGATATGAGACTACCTAAACCATTTAATCTGGAAAAAACATTTCCAAGTAACAGATTGAATTAGTTTTGAAAAATGTATGTTATTTATATTTGAGTAGCATATGATTAATTAATCAGTCAAAGTACATGCAAAAACATAGATATTGAAACAAACAATTCTAATGAACATCCTGCAATAGAACATGCTGGGAAATATGATAATGATGGTATGGATGTCATAAGGTGAATGCACCAATTTGTAAGTCGCTCTGGATAAGAGCGTCTGCTAAATGACTTAAATGTAAATGTAAATGTGTGGTTTCGGTTTAACACGGGTTATTAACAGCACAACTGATGTTCTTTTTAACCAATGAGTGTTAATTTAACACTTAAAGAGTTAATTTAATACCTGAATCAACACGAAAAAATGGGGAAGGGTACATTGAAAAATCAGCACTAGGTAACACTTGCTAATTTGCTGTGTGAGTCAGGGAAATACTGTGTCGAAACCACAGTGTACATACAATTTTGGTATTTATTAGGATCCCCATTAGCCACTGCAAATGCATCATCTACTCTTCCTGGTCCACAATGACAGTTGATTTGTGATACCTGCATGATGAAAAGAACACCACTCCCTTTTGATGATGCAGGTATAAGCTCCACCTGAAAAAGTGTTGATGTTTGAGTCACACCTGAATATCACTTTGCCCCAAGCGGTTATTGCACCACCACTGACAGTTGGGAAAGTTGACTTCACCTATCTATCTATCATTACGTATGATGTGTTTGTTTATTGGCGTGGGTGTGGCTGAATGTGGCTGAATATCATTTCAAAACCCATTTCCCCCTCAGGTAGAAAAGGCATGATCATTACCATAATCAACCAAAGTAGGCAAACAAGTAGAAGCAACAGTTCGTTGATATCCTTGTTGCATGACAACAGGACGATCGCCAAGGATCTAGAAATTCTGAAAAACAATGAATATTTCTCATTGCCAGAAGTAGGCAGGCTCACACAGAGTAGTCTCAAATATCGGCCTGCCTGCCTTTATATCTCTCAGTTAATCTCTGCCTGAAACAAAGCCCCCAGTCTTTAAGGAAAAGGGCATTTGACAAGGAAACAAACTCGCTTCCAACCAGTAAAGGTTGTGCAGAGAATGTAGATTAGCTTATTTCCCAAAGGTAGATACATATAGATATATCCTTTTCGGTCATGATGTTCAAAAGTCAAAACACTGACTGGCTTCGAGGTTGAGTGCTCATTCATTTAGTGGTAATAGACGGCACTCACCACTGGCCATTTTATTGTACGTTTCCATAGATTGGTAAGATAACATTCACAAGTAGGTTTTCCTGTAGACCATGGCTCATTTTTAGTAGCCTACAACCTTATCCAGTGGCCAGTCGGTCTTGACACAGCAGAGTCAGACGGTTCAATGTCTATCAGCACTGTCAGTTGAATGGGCTTGTGTTTATTTGAACTGCTGTGTTGTGAGCGGACTTGTTTCAAGATAGCTTAGGCAGACTTCACTTTCCACCTACAGTACCTTCAGAAAATATTCCTATCCCTTGATTTATTCCACATTTTGTTGTGTTACAGCATGAATTCAAAATTGATTCAAATGGATGACACACAATACCCTATAATGACAAAGTGAAACATGTATTGAAAATGTATTGAAAATGAAATACAGAAATATTGCATTTACATAAGTGTTCACACCGCTGAGTCAATACATGTTAGAATCACCTTTGGCAGCGATTACAGCTGTGAGTCTTTCTGGGTACGTCTCTAATAGCTTTGCACACCTGCATTGTACAACATTTGCCCATTATTCTTAAAATAATTCTTCAAGCTCTGTCAAATTGATGGTTGATCATTGCAAGACAGCCATTTTCAAGTCTTTCCATAGATTTCCAAGCAGATGTAAGTCAAAACTGTAAATCGACCGCCCAGGAACATTCTGTGTGTTCTTGCTAAGAAACCTTGGCCTTGTGTTTTAGCTTATTGTCCTGCTGAAATGTCATCTCCCAGTGTCTGGTGGAAAGCAGACTGAACCACGGTTTCCTCTAGGATTTTGCCTGTGCTTAGCTCCCTTCTGTTTGTTTTTTGTATCTTGAAAAACTCCCCAGTCCTTAACTATTTCAAGCATACCCATAACATGATGCAGCCAACACTATGCTTGAAAATATGGAGAGTGGTACTCAGTAATGTGTTCTATTGGATTTTCCCCAAACATCACTTTATATTCAGGGCAAAAGTTTTATTGCTTTACCACATTTTTTGCAGTATTACTTTAGTGCCTTGTTGCAAATAGGATGCATGTTTTGGAATACTTTATTCTGTACAGGTTTCCCTTTTTTCACTCTGTCAATTAGGTTAGTATTGTGGGGTAACTACAATGTTGATCCATCCTCCGTTTTCTCCTATCACAGCCATTAAACTCTGTAACTGTTTTAAATTCACCGTTGGCCTCATGGTGTAATCTCTGAGCGGTTTCCTTCCTCTCTGGCAACTGAGTTAGAAAGGACGCCTGTATCTTTGTAGTGACTGGGTGTATTGATATGCCATCCAAAGTGTATTTAATATCTTCACCATGCTCAAAGGGATATTCAATATCTGCTTTTTTTTCTTCTTCTTTGTGTTTGAAATGTTCTGCTTGACTGAGGGACCTTACAGACAATTGTATGTGTGGGGTACAGCGATGAGGTAGTCATTCAAAAATCTTAAACACAATTATTGCACACAGAGTCCATCCAACATATTATGTGACTTGTTAAGCATATTTTTACTCCTGAACTTATTTAGGCTTGCCATAACAAAGGGGTTGAACACTTCTTGACTCAAGACATTTAAACTTTACATTTTTAATAAATGTGTAAAAATGTCAAAACTATTTCACTTTGACATTATGGGGTAGTATGCATAGGCCAGTGACACATACACATTAATCCATTTTAAATTCAGGCTGTAACAAAACAAAACATGGGGAAAAAGTAAAAGGGTGTATACTTTTTGAATGCATTGTATCAGGTCCAAGGCTACCTGATGTGTCACTAATAACACTAGCACTTTACTGGTAGAAGTTTCCCCCTAGTGCAGCTCCGGGTCAACTAGGCTGATTTCCCCTATGCAAATCTTAAACTGAAGAATGAAAACTGTTAGAAAGTGAAACTACATCCTGGGCACTGAGGGACAACTTTATTCTACACTTGTGGCAGGTCTGTGGGACTGAGTGCTGACATGACCAATGGCCATTTGAATCATGGAAGCATTTTTTGATAGATACGGTATGTCTCAACATTTGAAACCCATAAGAGATTTAAGACAGTGTCAGCTCACTTCACTAAAGAGGGTTTCTTTCATATCATTTTATCAGTATAACTATTTTGCGAGGGTACTTCTTGTACAGTTGCTGATAAAACGATCATCGGTGATCGTTAAAAAAAAAATCTCAAACACCGAATATACTCTTTCAATGCATCAGTCACTTATTGAGGACACTGTGACCTAACTGTTTCATGAGCAAAATATGTTGAGCCTCTGTGAATACAACCTCGTGAAATCATTCTAGAATACCTCTGCTTTGCAGGCTACTCCCATAGCCCGCAACTGTCTGCATTTCTCATTAAGGGCATAAAATATAATAGCCTAATCATGATGTTAATAGTGTTACCACAACAAACACAGTCTATATACCCACATTATACTGAAACGCTCTCATGATGAATTCAAAGCAGCAGTGCTGTGTTAGATGTTGAAGTGGCTTTCTTTCTTCCGGCTTCTTCAAGGGTTGAAACATGACACCTGTGAAACGGCTAGATGGAATTTAAGATCTTGCAGATTTATAATTTTGTGCTCAGCTGCCTTCTTTGTCTTCTATCCAATGCGGTTAGCGTGTATTCCTGTTCTTACTGAACATGTGCTTAGTCTGAAGCTTCATTATGTGGACAATTGTCGAGATTAATTACAAGTTAATAAACTGGACACAAGACAAACAGCCATACAAGTGAATATTTGGGAACACTTAACTTGACGGGTACCTACTTATGTACTTCATAACACAGTTATAAACCATACATACCAGCATTCATAAGCAACAACTGCAAGGCAACAATGGCAAAACATAACAAAAATATCAACTTGGTGGTTGTTGGCTCAAGTCGACATAAGCACGTGTGAAACTGCTAATGAGTGTGGTATGTATGGGTTATTAATGTGTTACGAAGTAGGCTTGTAAAGGTTTGAATGTCAGGACATGAAATTTGTTGGAGCATGTACAGTTGAAGTCGAAAATTTACATACACCTTAGCCAAATGCATTAAACACAGTTTTTTTTTACAATTCCTGATATTTAATCCTAGTAAAAAGTCCCTGTCTTAGGTCAGTTAGGATCACCACTTTATTTTAAGAATATGAAATGTCAGAATAATAGTAGAGAGAATTATTTTTTTCAGCTTTTATTTCTTTCATCACATTCCCAGTGGGTCAGAAGTTTACATACACTCAATTAGTATTTGGTTGCATTGCCTTTAAATTGTTTAACTTGGGTCAAACATTTCAGGTAGCCTTCCACAAGCTTCACAGAATAAGTTGGGTGAATTTTGGCCCATTCCTCCTGACAGAGATGGTGTAACTGAGTCAGGTTTGTAGGCCTCCTTGCTCGCACACACTTTTTCAGTTCTGCCCACAAATGTTCTATAGGATTGAGGTCAGGGCTTTGTGATGGCCACTCCAATACCTTGACTTTGTTGTTCTTAAGCCATTTTGCCACAACTTTTAAGTATGCTTGGGGTCATTGTCCATTTGGAAGACCCATTTTCGACCAAGCTTTAACTTCCTGATTGATGTCTTGAGATGTTGCTTCAATATATCCACATAATTTTCCTCCCTCATGATGCCATCTATTTTGTGAAGTGCACCAGTCCCTCCTGCAGCAAAGCACCCCCACAACATGATGCTGCCACCCCCGTGCTTCATGGTTGGGATGGTGTTCTTCGGCTTGCAAGCATCCCCCTTTTTCCTCAAAACATAACGATGGTCATTATGGCCAAACAGTTCTATTTTTTGTTTCATCAGACCAGAGGACATTTCTCCATGTGCAGTTCCAAACCGTAGTCTGGCTTTTTTATGGCGGTTTTGTAGTGGCTTCCTCCTTGCTGAGCGGCCTTTCAGGTTATGTCAATATAGGACACGTTTTATTGTGGATATAGATACTTTTGTACCTGTTTCCTCCAGCATCTTCACAAGGTCCTTTGCTGTTGTTATGGAATTGATTTTCACTTTTCGCACCAAAGTACGTTCATCTCTAGGAGACAGAACGCGTCTCCTTCCTGAGCGGTATGATGGCTGTGTGGTCCCATGGTGTTTATACTTGCGTACTATTGTCTGTGCAGATGAACATGGTACCTTCAGTCATTTGGAAATTGCTCCCAAGGATGAACCAGACTTGTGGAGGTCTGCAATTGTTTTTCTGAGGTCTTGGCTGATTTTATTTTGATTTTCTCATGATGTCAAGCAAAGAGGTACTGAATTTGAAGGTAGGCCTTGAAATACATCCACAGGTACACCTACCAGTTTCATGAAGTTGGCCTTTGACAATTTGTAACATCTGAAACAAAAACAAGGGTCCTGTCTTAGCACACTTTTAGGAGGGTTGTATCGTATTTCGCCCTTCATTTTAGTGCATGTAACCCTACCAAATTAAATAAGGAAGAATCTGTGAGCCAGCCAGTCAGTCAAGTTTCTCCTGAAAAATGGCTGCTGGATCATTTAACACTTTTTCACGCCACTCTTGAAATAACACCTCCTCAGGAGGCAGATATTTTGGATCGAAGCCAGAACAATGTATCTCGAAGCGTTTTCTCCGCCCTGAACCGACAGAGTAAGGTCACAGAGCAACTGTGACGGTGACAAATTAAACATGATCCAATCCTGCATCTCCTACGAACTGATTGAACCAACTGTTTACATACCCAATGGCTTAATACACTTTTGGCCAAAATCTGCTCCCTTTTGGAGACAGCCCCCAAACATCCCAAATACAAAGGTCAGTGTCCACAAAATTCCTCAAAGTCTTTTGACTTTACGGTTTTCTAGGTTAATCCCTGCTTCAAACATCACGATACAGCTCAGTATGTAGATCTCTATAGCATCTAGACTGGGCATGTCTTCACCTCGCTGCTAACCGTAAGGATATACTCACTGAGCCACTGTGTGTTTCTGTTTACCATGTCAAGGTGTAAATTAGTGTGGAATATAAACCACTTTTACCCACACTCTTCAGTGCGGATGGATGAGCTTGAGAAAAACAATCTGGGTTGTGTTCATTAGGGCAGGCAACAGAAAACATAGAGAACTCTTTGCAATGTAAAACAAAAATGTGTTTCTTATTTGACCATTTCAGGTAGTCCCTCCCTGTTTCGCATTCTTTTCCATTTGGTATGCAATAAAAAAAGGCCCAATTTCCTGCCTGATTGCTGGTAACATTCCATACGGCTCTGAAACATCTTACCTCTACCGTCCTCCTGCTTGAGTCAATATGTGCGCCTGTATACAGGCCATGGTTGTGTTCCATCACTTCATACTTCATAACACATACTACTTTTGGTTCCTTGTCACCTCTTTGCATGTTTTTGGTTCACGCATTTTTTTTGAGGTTTTTGCGATCAGTGGTGCAGCTTTTTTGATTCATGATATTAGCTTTGCTTCTTGTACGAAAATACAGTTATGCAGTCTGTTGTCTTTAGTACAGAATGCTGAGGATACCCACTGGGCACAGACTTCAATTCAACGTCTATTCCATGTTGGTTCAATGTAATTTCAATGAAATTACGTGGAAGCAATCTTGATTCAACCAGTGAGTAGTCACTCAGTAAGCTTTTTTTAATGTAATATCCCATTTGAAAAAAAATGTAAAGCTTTTCAGCATAAAATACATAAGCAATATATCAAAATCATCAGGAGAAATAGAAAATGGCTTCCTGACACTAATGGCTCCTGTTGGGTCGGTGTTCCAGACAGTCTAGCTGGTCAATTATAAACAGCATAAAAATATCTCAAACGTACCGTGTTTCATTTATGTGCAGTGACAAGCTGTCTCCTATATGCGGTAAGAGCTACTGAACAAAGAAAAGCCCGATGCATTTTAACCTTGCCTTTTTTTTACCAACTGCTTTTATCGTTCATCGTTCCGAGCAGATATGAGGTGTGATTAAAGTACTTGTGAATGGTCGAATTGGTTTCTAGGTTATGCCTAGTTTTATTTATCAACTGCCCCTTCTTACTTTTTCTATAGAGAGATAAAGACACGAGGTGAGATCATGTGGGAGTTGTAAGATGGATTCATGATGGATAAAAGCTTGTCTTGTCTGGACATTCTGTTTGATTATTTAGTTGTATTATCTCCTGGTCATGCAACCCTGTTACGGTGGAGGAGCTACTGGACTTTTTCTCTAAGAGCACTACTCAACTGCTTAATGATTCAACAGTTCTTTTTTTTTTTATACACGCTGTTGGGAAAGCGTTTAATGTTAAGCGTTAAAGGCTTAAAGGGACACTGCGGGATTTTTGCAATGAAGCCCTTCATCTACTTCCCCAGAGTCAGATGCATTCACGGATACCATTTTGTATGTTCAGATAGTGAGAGAGTGTGGCAGTAGGAAAGATAGAGGTTGTGTCAAAAGGCATTAGGCCGGATTTGAAACTATGCCAATACTGCAGATGTGTGCCAGAGGCTGCCGCGTTACAGCCAAACCAGCCAGGTCACATGATCCTTGTTCTATTTGCTGTGGGAGCTCCCTTATCAATGACATACATTGTGGTTCGAATGTCGTTGTAAGGTCAAGGCGATTTAAGAATGTATTCGCTCTTTTCCAAAAGGCAAGGGCTTCTGTTCCTAGGTTTTAATCAGCCATTTCTATTCAACGCCAAAATAGGTTCCAACTCATATCCAAAATGTCCATATCTTCCAATAAAAATACTTGCGAGATGTATTTATTGCAACTATCACACATTTATTACTCACAGTCCTAACGTTAGCCACAACCAATGGGAATGTGTGTCGTGTACACGAATGGGTTATAAAGAAATCAAATTGTGTAATACACATGAAATGCGTTGTGAAGAAAATTGTGTAATACTTTTTCGTGTGCCTGTCAAGAATTTTGAATAAGTAATTAGTGTCATTTCAAAAAAAGCTGTAATAGTGTGTTTGGGTAGATGGGTACGTTAGGCTTTGAGGTGTTTTTTTCATGAAACTAAGGACATGAGGATCCGGTCAGGTAAACAATCTTCAGAGGTTGTTTATACGTCGTCACCCGAGTGATACCTCACCACTTCTGCCAACATTATTAGCAAGACTACGAAATGGCACTCAGTGCCTTGAAACCGTTCCAAAAAGGCTATGAAGTCATCAGATGACCAGGGTCATATTCACTAGAAGTGAAATGGAAGAAAACAGACAGAAATGGGGAATGAATACCTGAACACGTCCATTGCAAAGTGTTTTGCTCCGGTGTGCACTAATGAATTACGACACAGATTTTAAACGCCGAGAGGGTTGGACTACCTCCCATTTTTTTCTCGTCTTCTTCACATCGCTGACTGAACAAACAGCATTGAGACCAAATAAATAACTTTATCTTCGTTGTTCAGTCCGTTTTTAGTATGTCCTGCCTAATGCCATAGCTCAATGTAACAGATCACGGTGTCTTGAGTATAACAAGGGTGACTCTTGTTACCACTAGAAGAAAGCCAGAAAGGGAAGCCGGTATTTACATTCACCCCCCCCCCCCCTCCCTTCTCCTGCATTTGCCCTTCTCCGCTACAATTTTGCAAAACTCTGGATATCCGCACCGGGGGACCACAGCTGGCCAACACATGGCAACACTGGCCTCAGCTGCCAGTCTGTAATATACACACGCACACAAACACACATGGAAAGTAGGTCAGCAAGTCTTTGAGTGTGGGGCCACCGGTTGCTAAGCGAAGGGGCAGAACGAACCCTGATGACTCGGTTGCGCACGATGCGTACAAGGCAAGCAGGTACGAGCTCCATTAAGGATGCAAAAAGACAATACAGACTCAAACTTGAATCAATGTTCGATAACAATGCTCCCTGTAGTCCCCACATCAAGGTCTGCATGCCATACACAGTGGACCAGAGTCAGAGTGTGAATTATACTGTGACATTCAGGGGGTCTCTATTTTTTGGGGGGACCTCCTATGTAATTTTGAATGGGCCTGATAGTAAAGACATGTCATATAACTGTAAACATTTTGTATTAGATTTTAATTGGGCAACAACACAGCCAGTCATGATGTTTTCATCTTATTGTCAAACAAAAAACTTCACAAAGTAGGCTACCTGCGGATGTTTGTCCACCCCAAATAATAACCCCCCCCCCCCCTCCCCTCGGGCCCCTGTATATTCGCACTCTGCACTGGACCCACTCCATTTTGCCTACAGCTCCAACAGATCCACAGAAGATGCCATGTCCATTGCAATTCACAATGGCCTAACTCCCCTGGAAAAGAGGAACACCTACTGTATGTGAGAATGCTGTTAATTGACTACAGTTCAGTATTCAACACTATTGTTCCCTCCAAGCTCGTCACCAAGCTCAGGGCCCTAGGCCTGGAGACCACCCTCTGCAAATGGATCCTGGACTTCCTGACAGGCAGACACACAGGCTGTGAGGACTGGCAACAAACTTCTCCTCCACACTGACTCTGAACACTGGGGCCCGTCAGAGATGTGTCCTCAGCCCTCTGCTATACTTCCTGTTCAGCCACGACTGTGTGGCTAAGCACGACACCAACTCCATCATCAAGTTTGCTGATGACACCACGGTGGTAGGCCTGATCACTGACAACGACGAGGTAGGAGGTAAGTGAACTGGCATTGTGGTGCCAGGACAACAGCCTCAACGTCAGCAAAACAAATGGGTTGATTGTCGATTTCAGGAAGCAGAGGATAGGATACGCCCGATCCACATCCACGGGGCTGCAGTGGAGAGAGTCAGTGGTTTTAAGTTCCTTGGCGTCCACATCATTAAGAACTTGACATGGACCAACAATACCACCACCAATTTTCAGACAGCTAAAAACAATTGCTATGCCTCCGGATCCTCTCCAAATACGTCCGCTGCACCATCGAGAGCGTCCTGACTGGCTTTATCACGGCCTGGTACAGGAACTGCTCCGGTCTTGGATGGTCTTTGCTCGTGAACTCAGACAATACGCCTTGCCGTGCAGAAGTCCTCAGTGAGGTCATCGGACATAAGTCTAACTTGAAGGCTCTCTCTGAGTCCTCTAATGAATTTGGTCGAGAGGTACTGAGCAGAAATGTTAAGTTGTACAGTATATTCCATTTAGCAGACGCTGTTATCCAGTGGTGTGTGAATATTTTTTTTTTGTATGGGTGGGCACAGCGGTAATCAAATCCACAACCCTGGCTTTGTGTTTGCCAAACGGTAGCAACTGAGCTACACAGAATCATCACAACTTGCGCTTTCGTTCAGTGTTCATGTTAGCCCTGCGTTCATTGAAGTTTCTTTTTATTCTGTTCTTTTCCCCAACAAAAATTGCCAGGGAACAAGAACAACATTGTCTTTTGTCTTTATCCAGTTGCAATATGTGTTCCACGGCTGCCATGAAGTCTCTGGCTCAGGTGAATCATACTGTACTGTCTCTGCATGCAAAGCAAGTACTGCTGATTTGTGTTTGTTTGTAGCTCAGTTGGTAGAGCAGGGCACTTCTAACACCAGGTTAGTGGGTTTGATTGCCAGGACCACCCACATGTAAAATTTATGCACGGATGACTGTAATTTGCTTTGGATAAAAGTGTCTGCTGAATGGCATATACACTGCTCAAAAAAATAAAGGGAACACTTAAACAACACACTAACTCCAAGTCAATCACACTTCTGTGAAATCAAACTGTCCACTTAGGAAGCAACACTGATTGACAATAAATTTCACATGCTGTTGTGCAAATGGAATAGACAAAAGGTGGAAATTATAGGCAATTAGCAAGACACCCCCCAAAACAGGAGTGATTCTGCAGGTGGTGACCACAGACCACTTCTCAGTTCCTATGCTTCCTGGCTGATGTTTTGGTCACTTTTGAATGCTGGCAGTGCTCTCACTCAAGTGGTAGCATGAGACGGAGTCTACAATCCACACAAGTGGCTCAGGTAGTGCAGTTCATCCAGGATGGCACATCAATGCGAACTGTGGCAAAAATGTTTGCTGTGTCTGTCAGCGTAGTGTCCAGAGCATGCAGGCGCTACCAGGAGACAGGCCAGTACATCAGGAGACGTGGAGGAGGCCGTAGGAGGGCAACAACCCAGCAGCAGGACCGCTACCTCCGCCTTTGTGCAAGGAGGTGCACTGCCAGCGCCCTACCCGGGAGGGTACAGGCCCACCCACAGACGATCCCGCAGGTGAAGAAGCCGGATGTGGAGGTCCTGGGCTGGCATGGTTACACATGGTCTGCGGTTGTGAGACTCATTAGATGTACTGCCAAATTCTGGAAAACTACGTTGGAGGAGGCTTGTCTGGCAACAGCATTGGTGGACATTCCTGCAGTCAGAATGCCAGTTGCACACTCCCTCAAAACTTGAGACAAATGTGATATTGTGTTGTGTGATAAAACTGTAGGAAAACTACACCGGGTGGCTTTTTATTGTCCCCATCACAAAGTGCAGCTGTGTCATGGTCATGCAGCTGTGTCATGGTCATGCTGTTTAATCAGCTTCTTGATATGCCACACCTGTCAGGTAGATGGATTATCTTGGCAAAGGAGAAATGCTCACTAACAGGGATATAAACAAACTTGTGTACAACATTTGAGAGAAATACACTTTTTGTGCGTCTGGAACATTTCTGGGTGTAACGGGTTTCTAGTTCTTCCTCCTCCTCAGACGAGGAGAGGAGAGAAGGATCGGAGGAGCAAAATGCAGTGGGTTGTGAATACATACTGAATTTATTGAAAGACGAAAACGAAAACACGAAAAAACACTTGAATCAACTACAAAACAAATAAACGATGTAGACAGACCTGACTTGAGAACTTACAAATAGACGAAGAACGCACGAACAGGAACAGACTACATACATGAACGAACAAACCGAAACAGTCCCGTGTGGTGCAACATACACAGACACGGAAGACAATCACCCACAAACAAACAGTGCGAACAGCCAACCTTTATATGGTTCTCAATCAGAGGAAAACGTAAAACACCTGCCTCTGATTGAGAACCATATAAGGCTAATTACAAGTGACCTAAACATAGCAACACAAAACATAGAATGCCCACCCCAACTCACGCCCTGACCAACTAAACACATACAAAATAACAGAAAACAGGTCAGGAACGTGACACTGGGATCTTTTATTTCCCTTTACATGTTGCGTTTATATTTTTGTTCAGGGCCCCCTTGGCTAATACACACACACTTTTGTATCCTGTCCAGACACACATGCACACCACTGCTCCTGACTCTGTTCCGCTATACCCGCCATTGGGACACACAGACACACACACACACACATGTTGTCCAGACTATACATGCACTTGCCCACACTCACACACCCGAGGGCCTAGTCTCACTCAACACACCCTGGTTGACAAATATTGATAAACACTCAATCATTTTTGCATTTCTGCAGATGCAGCATGAGGTGGCCCCCAAAATGCCTGACCAAAAATACATGCAAAAACATACTCCCTTTTCTATGTAAACTGCATATATGACTTAGCAAGCACATCTGAGATTACAGCCTTGGCATTTGGAGTTGTTTTGTTCAAAGTAATTGGTATGAGAGAAAACCAAAATGGCAGCTTGTCGATTTAATATTCTCTCCGATGAGGAGGATGAAGGCAGTAACACCATTCCCGAGTCCAAACAGGAAAACGAAGTAGGATTTTAATCTTCACTTCAAAGCCGTTGGGGTTTTCAAAAGTTTTTTTTTTTTAATATTTTTGTTTGAAATGTAGGTTCATCTTTCTTATGCACAGGATAAGCGGGTTTATGTTTTAGTTGGGCCTAGCAAGGCTCAGAACTTCTTTTCTTCTCTGTTATTTCATGTGGCTGTCTTGAAATGAGATGCCAAAAGCTTCTTAACCTCTTCGGTCTCCCTTGTGCTTTCTAGCGAAGTTACGTTATTGACACAATATTGTCCTGAGTGGCTCAGTTGGTAAAATCATGGCGCTACCAAGGTCGTGGGGTTCAATTCCAGCAGGGCTCACAAACACGTACTAAAACTGGATGCACTCACTGTAATGTGAATTGGATAAAAGAGCCTGCCAACTAGAATAATGCAGAAATGGATTTATAAGACTTGAAACCCTGGATTATTGGGAAATTACTATGTTATTTATATGTACAAGACTGCAGTGATGACCATTTAATATTGTGTCAAGGTCAAGGCTATAGCGTACAACCACAAACACCTGTTTTCTACATTGCTTCCAAATGTACCTCCCAATGAACATTCTGGGGGGAGTAGAGGCATTTGTGATTGTTTTAAGAGCTTAGATTATTTTTGGATTGGTGCACAGAGAGGGATTTGATCTTTTTTAACACTTTAACATTTTGTAATAAGATGTTTTAATTTGATTTATGGATTACTTTCAAAAGAAATATGAGGAAAATGTATAGGTTTCATTTCTGTCGAGTAATCAGTTGAGATTGAACATAAAAGATCAAGTTAAATGCTGCCTTTAAGGAGCCTCATTGATGATAATTCACGGTTGCAGCAGAAAAGAAATACCGTATCACGCTGTTCCAACAGCTAGAATGTAGCTTTGTGTTCCTTTGACAGCAAATGCATTGTACAGTTCCATGACATTTGGAGACATAAACTAGGTTTCCATCCAACTGGGGGCAGATTTTCATGTGACTATTCTAAAGTCTGCATAGAAAGAATATGTGCATTTTCCCACCAAAAGGTTTGTTTCCGTTAGTGATGTACAGTTACGCGTACGATGCGTTGTCTTTGAACAAATCTTTTTACTGACTCGGAAGAGTCACGATTCCTTTTTTTCTGAGTGACTCGTTCAGTGTAGTAGTTCATTTGACCTGCTTGGCTACAATGAGTGCTCCAGCAGGATTGATACATGCTCTGTCTCCTCCAGTTTAGCGGGCCACAGAGACGTTCTCTGACCAACCACTGTCATATACGCACAGGAAAATAGATTATCTTGCTGCAGGCAGTATAGAGAAGAAAAATTCATGTTTACAACTGATCATTGATCGCATGGTGCAAAAATGAATGCAATTAATTGTGTATTGAACATTATGATGAACACAGCTTTGTCGAACCAAAACATACACAGCCTCTGCTCAACTTGAAAACTAATAGTTTGGCGGGCTGCAGCTCGCAAATTATATTGTGCTTATCATCACCCTCACTGCAGTCAAGCAATAGATTCCGCCAAGAGTCTTTCGTAATCTAGTCCGGTTCTGGCTACAACTAGACCCAGTTTCAAATGTGTCAAGAAATAATTGTATTTGTATGCCTAGCAGTCAACAAATGTGGCCTGCATTGTTTAAAGCACATGTTTACAAGTCTCAGCCACAAATGACAGCTCCAAAAAGCCACCCAATGGTGAACGAGAGGCTTGTAGAAATGGGATGACTCTTTCGAGTTTTCAGTTCATTTTCCGCCGGTAAGGGGTTCCTGCGCGCTCTGGGCATTACTGACTCAAATGAACGAAATGAGTCGAAAGATTTGTTATTTTGACTGAACGAGTCAAAAAGATCTGGATTCCCATAATTTTGGCAGATTTGCTTCTTTCTGCTTTGTTATCTCACATTTTAGAGTAGAGTTGCAATTCAAAGGCTCAGACACAAGAGGTATGTGGCAGGGTCTACAGTCAATCACGGATTACAAAAAGAGAACCAGCCCCGTCGCGGACCAGGATGTCTTGCTCCCAGACATACTAAATAACTCCTTTGCTCGCTTTGAGGACAAAACAGTGCCACTGACACGGCCCGCTACCAAAACCTGCGGACTCTCCTTCACTGCAGCCGACGTGAGTAAAACATTTAAACGTGTTAACCCTCGCAAGGCTGCAGGCCCAGACGGCATCCCCAGCCGCGTCCTCAGAGCATGCGCAGACCAGCTGGCTGGTGTGTTTACGGACATATTCAATCAATCCTTATCCCAGTCTGCTGTTCCCACATGCTTCAAGAGGGCCACCATTGTTCCTGTTCCCAAGAAAGCTAAGGTAACTGAGCTAAACGACTACCGCACCGTAGCACTCACGACTACCGCCCCGTAGCCGTCATCATGAAGTGCTTTGAGAGACTAGTCAAGGACCATATCACCTCCACCCTACCTGACACCCTAGACCCACTCCAATTTGCTTATCGCCCCAATAGGTCCACAGACAACGCAATCGTAACCACACTGCACACTGCCCTAACCCATCTGGACAAGAGGAATACCTATGTGAGAATTCTGTTCATCGACTACAGCTCGGCATTTAACACCATAGTACCCTCCAAACTCGTCATCAAGCTCGAGACCCTGGGTCTCGACCCCGCCCTGTGCAACTGGGTACTGGACTTCCTGACGGGCTGCCCCCAGGTGGTGAGGGTAGGTAACAACATCTCCACCCCGCTGATCCTCAACACTGGGGCCCCACAAGGGTGCATTCTGAGCCCTCTCCTGTACTCCCTGTTCACCCACGACTGCGTGGTCATGCACGCCTCCAACTCAATCATCAAGTTTGCGGACGACACTACAGTGTTAGGCTTGATTACCAACAACGACGAGACGGCCTACAGGGAGGAGGTGAGGGCCCTCGGAGTGTGGTGTCAGGAAAATAACCTCACACTCAACGTCAACAAAACAAAGGAGATGATTGTGGACTTCAGGAAACAGCAGAGGGAGCACCCCCCTATCCACATCGACGGGACAGTAGTAGAGAGGGTAGTAAGTTTAAGTTCCTCGGCGTACACATCACGGAAAAACTGAATTGGTCCACCCACACAGACAGCGTTGTGAAGAAGGCGCAGCAGCGCCTCTTCAACCTCAGGAGGCTGAAGAAATTCGGCTTGTCACCAAAAGCACTCACAAACTTCTACAGATGCACAATCGAGAGTATCCTGTCGGGCTGTATCACCGCCTGGTACGGCAACTGCTCCGCCCACAACAGTAAGGCTCTCCAGAGGGTAGTGAGGTCTGCACAACGCATCACTGGGGGCAAACTACCTGCCCTCCAGGACACCTACACCACCCGATGTCACAGGAAGGCCATAAAGATAATCAAGGACAACAACCACCCGAGCCACTGCCTGTTCACCCCGCTATCATCCAGAAGGCGAGGTCAGTACAGGTGCATCAAAGCAGGGACCGAGAGACTGAAAAACAGCTTCTATCTCAAGGCCATCAGACTGTTAAACAGCCACCACTAACATTGAGTGGCTGCTGCCAACATACTGACTCAACTCCAGCTCACTTTAATAATGGAGATTGATGGGAATTGATCAAAAATGTATCACTAGCCACTTTTAACAATGCCACCTAATATAATGTATATGTGTATAGTGTACTCTATATCATCTACTGCATCTTGCCATCTTTATGTAATACATGTATAATTAGCCACTTTAAACTATGCCACTTTTATGTTTACATACCCTAAATTACTCATCTCATATGTATATAATGCACTCTATACCATCTACTGCCTCTTGCCTATGCCGTTCTGTACCATCACTTATTCATATATCTTTATGCACATATTCTTTATCCCTTTACACTTGTGTGTATTTGGTAGCGGTTGTGGAATTGTTAGGTTAGATTACTCGTTGGTTATTACTGCATTGTCAGAACTAGAAGCACAAGCATTTCGCTACACTCGCATTAACATCTGCTAACCATAACCATGTGTATGTGACAAATAAAATTATTTTATTTTATTAAAGAATGGTTGCTATTAGTCCCCCTGTAGCACTTTCCCTGTCCAACAATCAGACATTCCAGCCTTCTCCCAAGTTGCTTGTAAATTCGCATGGATACACCCTACATCTGCATTCCAGATCCACTACTGATACAACAATAGACTCAGCATGCTTCAGTTCGGTTGGCGCCTATTAGGGGAACCAAACGAGTGTGCTTGTATACTCCCTTAAAAGATCTTTGCTTGGAAAACTAGAAAAAAGCAGCAATAGTTCTGTTTGTCCATTTTGAGATGCTGTAGCTGGTAGACACTTCCTCAAAATAGTCAGAATGAATCTAAGATAACTCGCGCAATTTTACATCTTACTAAGATGTTTGGTGTAGTATTTTCTCAATGAAACAATGTGCATGAAAATGAATTGTTTCTCATTGAATGACGACAAAGACTTTATTAAAAAATCCCTTCTGTTGCCTAATCACCGACGAAGGGGTGTAGACTTCTGCTACCGACTTCGGCTTGCCCTCCTATAAAACGTTGTGTGCCCGATCAGCCTAAAAAAACTTACCGAAGTCCAAAATGAACAATAAATTCACAAATTGTCGTCATAATACAGTATATGCACAAACTCTTCCAAACTGTTTCGGCTGGGAAGCTTGCCTTTTACTTAGAATCCCCAGGTCCCACTTCGAACTAAACATAACTAATGAAGGCTTTATGGAACATTCATAAAGTCTTCATAAGCACTACATAGATGCTTCACCAATCATTTACATCTGTCTTTTTGATAAATGCGACATAATATATTTGCCACCTTTTATATAACATTATATTTTCTTCAAATTATTTAGGTAGTATCCTTATATGCCTAATAAAGGGTTTATGAAGGCTTCATTTAACATGGGACCTATCACTTGTATGAGAACATATGACCATGCCTTTGCAAATATTTTTTTTTTTAAAAGACCATGCCTTTGCTATGGCAAACATCCAAGAGCCTGTTGTCAGGAAGGGTATGTGAGACTGATACCTGTAGTGGTTGTTGTCACTGAAAGCGCCAAGCGTTTTCTGATAACCTGATCAAAACAAAAGCTTGATGAGCTCATCGACAGCTGTTTCCTGTGTTGAGGGGAGTGTAGCAAACCCCTCTAGCTGCCCCCGCCTCCTCTGAAACCAGAGCACAGTGAGTGACACGATGCCCCTTGACCCTTCCACCCCCTTACTGTGTTAATAATTCAATCATGCCAGGTGTCTCGACAATGGCTCCTGGGCTCAAACTCATTGTGTTTTTTTTTAGGACTGTACTGTGAACCTTTTTGGTCACGATTTACATGAACTGTATCTTTATAAAGCATAAAGGATAGAGTTAGTGTGAATCATTACCGCACCTTCTTATGATGTGTTATGCCTGATAGAAACGCTCATTTCACCTTTTAGATGCAGTATAAAACATTATAAAACATTATATGGAAACAATAAGACACGAGAGGCCCCTTAGCTTTATTCAGGATATACACATTACAGTATTTACAAAAGTATGTGGACACCCCTTCAAATTAGTGGATTTGGCAATTTCAGCGTGTGTAAAATCTAGCACATAGCACAATCTGCATAGACAAACATTGGCAGTAGAACGGCCTTACTGAAAGCTCAGTGATTTTCAACGTGGTCCATCATAAGATGCCACCTTTCTGCCCTGCTAGAGCTGCCCTGGAAAACTGTAAGTGCTGTTGTTGTGAAGTGGAAACGTCTATGAGCAACAACGGCTCAGCCTCGAAGTGGTAGGCCACACAAGCTCACAGAACAGTACCGCCGAGTGCTGAAGCGTGTAGCGTGTAGAAATCGTCTGTCCTCAGTTGCAACTCTCACTACCGGACTATGGAGCAGTGGAAACGTGCGGTCTGGAGTGATGAACCATCAAACAAGCAAAGCGTCAATGCAGGGTTAAGATTGAATTCTACTACACCGGCTTGAAAACTATTACGTACTACAAAGGGAAACCTCAGACCTGAGCTGCCCAGTGACGCGAGTCTACCAGACAAGCTAAATTCCTTTTATGGTCACTTCGAGGCAAGCAACACTGAAGCATGCACGAGAGCACCAGCTGTTCTGAATGACTGTGTGATAATGCTCTCGGTAGCCAATGTGAGCAAGACCTTTAAACAGGTCAACATTCACAAAGCCCCGGGGCCAGATGTGTACTCATACATTTTCAACCTCTCACTGACTGAGTCTGTAATACTTACTTGTTTCAAGCATACCATCATAGTCCCTGTGCCCAAGGAAGCGAAGGTAACCTGCCTAAATGATTACCGCCCCGTAGCACTCACGTCGGTAGCCATGAAGTGCTTTGAAAGGCTGGTCATGGCTCACATCAACAGGATCGTCCTGGATACCCTAGACCCACTCCAATTTGCGTACCACCCCAACAGATCCACAGATGACGCAATCTCAAATCGCACTCCACACTGCCCTTTCCCACCTGGACAAAAGGAACACCTATGTGAGAATGCTGTTCATTGACTACCACTCAGCATTCAACACCATAGTGCCCACGAAGCTCATCACTAAGTTAAGGACCCTGGGACTAAACACCTCCCTCTGCAACTGGATCCTGGACTTCCTGACGGGCCGCCCCCAGGTGGTAAGGGTAGGCAACGCTGATCCTCAACACTGGGTCCCCTCAGGGGGGTGTACTTAGTCCCCTCCTGTACTCCCTGTTCACCCACGACTGTTGGGCCAAACATGACTCCAACACCATCATTACGTTTGCTGATGACACAACAGTGGTAGGCCTGATCACCGACAACGATGAGACAGCCTATAGACAGAAGGTCAGAGAACTGGCAGTCTGGTGCCAGGACAACAACCTCTCCCTCAATGTGAGCAAGACAAAGGATCGTGGACTACAGGAAAAGGCGGGCTGTACTGGAGCGGGTCGAGAGTTTCAAGTTCCTTGGTGTCCACATCACCAACGATCTATCATGGTCCAAACACACCGAGACAGTTGTGAAGAGGGCACAACAAAACCTTTTCCCCCTCATGAGACTGAAAAGATTTGGCATTGGTCCTCAGATCCTCAAAAGGTTCTACAGCTGCACCATCGAGAGCATCCTGACCAGTTGCATCAACACCTGGTATGGCAACTGCTCGGTATCTGACCGTAAGGCGCTACAGAGGGTAGTGCATACGGCCCAGTACATCACTGGGGCCAAGCTTCCTGCAATCCAGGACCTATATAATAGGCGGTGTCAGAGGAAAGCCCATAAAATTGTCATTGACTCCAGTCACCCAAGTCATAGACTTTTCTCTGCCACGACACGGCAAGCGGTACCAGAGCGCCAAGTGTACGAAAGGCTCCTTAACAGCTTCTACCCCCAAGCCATAAGACTGCTGAACAGTTAACTTCTTACGGCTAACCGTTAACGGGATCGATATGACAATAGCCAGTGAAAGTGCAGGGCACAATTCAAACAACAGAAATCTCATAATTAAAATTCCTCAAACATACAAGTATTTTACACCATTTTAAAGATAAACTTGTTGTTAATCCCACCACAGTGTCTGATTTCAAAAAGGCTTTATGACGATAGCATACCATGCAATTATGTTAAGTCAGCACCTAGTCACAGAAAAACACAGCCATTTTCCAGCCAAAGAGAGGAGTCACAAAAAGCAGAAATAGAGATAAAAGTAATCACTAACCTTTGATTATCTTCATCAGATGACACCCATAGGACTTCATGTTACACAATACATGTATGTTTTGTTTGATAAAATTCATATTTATATCCAAAATCTCAGTTTACATTGGCGCGTTATGTTCAGTAATGTTTTGCTTCCAAAACATCCAGTGATTTTGCAGAGAGCCACATCAATTTACAGAAATACTCATCATAAACATTGATAAAAGATACAAGTCTTATGTATGGAGCTTTAGATGAACTCCTTAATGCAGCCGCTGTGTCAGATTTCAAAAAAGCTTTACCGAAAAAGCACACCATGCTATAATCTGAGTACAGCGCTCAGAGACCAAAACAAGCCATAAAGATACCCGCCATGTTGTGGAGTCAACAGAAGTCAGAAATAGCATTATAAATATTCACTTACCTTTGATGATTTTCATCAGAATGCACTCCCAGGAATCCCAGTTCCACAATAAATGTTTGTTTTGTTCGATAAAGTCCATAATCTATGTCCAAATACCTCCTTTTTTTGTTCGCGCGTTTAGTACACAAATCCAAATTCACAACGCGCAGGCCAGACGAAAATAAAAAAAATCATTACAGTTCATAGAAACATGTCAAACGATGTATAGAATCAATCTTTAGGATGTTATTTTTTTATTTTTAATTTTACCCCAATTTCGTGGTATCCAATTGTTAGTAATTAATATCTTGTCTCATCACTACAACTCCCGTACGGGCTCGGGAGAGACGAAGGTCGAAAGCCATGCGTCCTCCGAAACACAACACAACCAAGCCGCACTGCTTCTTAACACAGCGCAATGCGTCGGAGGAAACACCGTGCACCTGGCTACCTTGGTTAGCCACTGTGCCCGGCCCGCCACAGGAGTCGCTGGTGCGCGATGAGACAAGGATATCTCTACCGGCCAAACCTTCCCTAACCCGGACGACGCTAGGCCAATTGTGCGTCGCCCCACGGTCCTCCCGGTCGCGGCCGGCTGCGACAGAGCCTGGGCGCCAACCCAGAGTCTCTGGAGGCACAGCTAGCGCTGCGATGCAGTTCCCTAGACCACTGCGCCACCCAGGAGGCCCTTTAAGATGTTTTTAACATAAATCTTCAATAATGTTTCAACCTGAGAATTCCTTTGTCTATAGAAAGGATAAGGAACGCAGCTACCTCTCTTGGGCGCACGCCTGACTGAGCTCATAGCACTCTGCCAGACATCTGGTTGAAACAGCTCTCATTCTTTCCCCCTTCACAGTAGAAGCCTGAAACAAGGTTCTAAAGACTGTTGACATCTAGTGGAAGCCTTCGGAAGTGCAATATGACCCCATAGACACTGTATATTGGATAGGCAAAGTCTTGAAAACCGATAAACCTCAGATTTCCCACTTCCTGGATGGATATTTTCTTAGGATTTTGCTTTCCATATGAGTTCTGTTATACTCACAGACATCATTCAAACTGTTTTAGAAACTTCAGAGTGTTTCCATCCAAATCTACTAATAATATGCATATCTTAGCTTCTGGGCCTGAGTAGCAGGCAGTTTACTCTGGGCACCTTATTCATCCAAGCTACTCAATACTGCCCCTAACCATAAGAAGACGGTAGCGTCCCACCTGGTCAACATCCGGTGAAATTGCAGAGCGCGAAATTCAAACTACAGTATTATAAATATTTAACTTTCATAAAATCACAAGTGTAATACATCAAAATAAAGCTTAACTTCTTGTTAATCGAGCCGCTGTTTCAGATTTCAAAAAGGCTTTACGGCGAAAGCACACGATGCGATTACCTGAGGACAGCGCCCCACATACAAAACCATGAAAAACATATTTCAACCAAGCTGGTGTGACACGAAAGTCAGAAATTGCGATATAATAAATGCCTTACCTTTGATCTTCTTCTGTTGGCACTCCAAAAGGTCCCAGTTACATCACAAATGGTCCTTTTGTTCAATAATGTCCTTCTTTATATCCATAAAACTCAGTTTAGCTGGCGCGCTTCAGTCAATAATCCACCCAGTTTCCCACCATCAAAATGCATACAAAATGAATTCCAAACGTTACTAATAAACTTTTCCAAACAAGTCAAACAACGTTTTTTAATCAAACCTTAGGTACCCTAATACGTAAATAAACGATACAATTTAAGACGGAGAATTGTTATTGTCTTTACCGGAGGAAAATACCAAAGAACGCGCTCTCATTCACGCGGTTGGAAACACTAAGTTAAAATGGGAGCCACCTTGAAAAACTATAATTTCTGTTGACATCGCCTTATAATAAAGGTGACAGCCATTGAAAACAGTGGTAGGCTGAATTTTTGGGGGGGATGGTTTGTCCTCGGGATTTCGCCTGCCATATCAGTTTTGTTAAACTCACAGACATTATTTTAACAGTTTTAGAAACATTAGAGTGTTTCCTATCCAATCCAATCTACCAATTATATGCATATCCTGGGCCTGAGTAACAGGCAATTTACTTTGGGCACGGTTTTCATCCGGACGTGAAAATACTGCCCCCTACCCAAGAGAGGTTAATCAAATGTCCACCGAACTATTACATTGACCCCCATTTGTTTAGTACACTGCTGCTACTCGCTGTTTATTATCTATGCTTAGTCACTTTACCCCTACCTACATGTACAAATTACCTCTAACCTGTACCCTAACACTGACTCGGTTCCGGTACCCCCTGTATATAGCCTCCTTTATTGTTATGTTATTGTGTTACTTTTTATTATTTTTTACTTTAGTTTATTTGGTCAATCTTTTCTTCACTCTTCTTGAACTGCACTGTTGGTTAAGGGCTTGTAAGTAAGCATTTCACAGTAAGGTCTACACTTGTTGTATTCGGCGCATGTGACAAATAAAGTTTGATTTGATTTTGATTTGATGAATCACGCTTCACCATCTGGCAGTCCGACGGACCAATGAATCTGGGTTTGGCGGATGCCAGGAAAATGCTACCTGCCCCAATTCATAGTGCCAACTGTATATTTTGGTGGAGGTGGAATAATGGTCTGGGGCTGTTTTTGATGGTTCAGACTAGGCCCCTTAGTTCCAGTGAAGGGAAGTATTAACGCTAAAGCATACAAGAACATGCTAGACGATTCTGTGCTCTCAACTTTGTGGCAACAGTTTGGGGAAGGCTCTTTCCTGTTTCAGCATGGTAATGCCACCATGCTCAAAGCGAGATCCAAACAGAAATTGTTTGTTGAGAACGGTGTGGAAGAACTTGACTGGCTTGCAGAAAGCCCAGTCCTCAACCCCATTGAACACCTTTGGGATGAATTGGAACACTGACTGCGAGCCAGGCCTAATCGTCCAAAATCAGTGCCTGACCTCACTAATGCTCTTGTGGCCTAATGGACCCAAGACCCCGCAGCAATGTTCCAACATCTATTAGAACGCTTTCCCAGAAGAGTGGCAGCAAAGGGTGGACCAACTCAATATTAATGCCCATAATTTTGGAATGAGATGTTCGACGAGCAGGTGTCCACATACTCTTGGTAATGTAGTTTATCTCAACCTCCTTTACTTTATTGCTTTATTAAACAGTTAAGTAATGCTTTGTGATCTTCTGTGACAAATTTTTGTGAATGGAGGAGTAGGCCTTTAAACTCTTAAATGTAACTAAATATAATTGAAAATGTAATCTACATAATCCCCCCCAAAATTACTATTTATCATGAGAGGGCCATAACAAAGTGATGTCAGATTTCACATCCTGATTCACACAGGCAGAAGACAAATACTCCTGTGTCACTAAGGAGCAAGGCTACCGCTCATTGCAAGCCATTTCAGTCTACACTGTCCACAGATTGATTTATAAGCTAAAATTGTCTGTTAGAACCGGTACCAGAACCACGCAGGTCCTGTAAACAGGAGACTTAACATCAAAGGGTTTTTTAAAGGTCTTTACTGTGAAGTCCGACTAAATGGCTTTTGCCCTTACACTCTCACAGTCTCTAAACCTTCATGCACCTAAAGGCCTGTTTACTGTCTTCCACAGCTCACCAGATTTTTTTACTTTTCTGTTTACATTAGCTATCCTTACCTTGGCTTTGGTGAAGCTACATCTCCCTGCACAGCTTCAAAGTACGGTAAATATCACAGTACTTGGGAAGCTAGAATGCCAAGCGAGCGATTTCTAATCTAAGCCATTACATACTTAAAGAATTCAACAATTCGCAAGCATGTGCAGACAATTTAAAAGGATTTATTTTCCCATTCACAAACTCTAAATGCAGAACGAGTCAGACATTAGAACATCTAGCTAGCTAACAAGATTATGACTGCTACCAAGCTTTGTTATGAAAAACGATTAGCTACAGCTCTCATACAAATACAGAAGTAGTCTACAGTGACATTATTTTACAGTATCATCTGTCTTATTCAGAGTTAGGTGGCAAGCTATAAAAATAATCCATGCATCAAATCATTACATTGCTAGTTCTGAATAAAACATAGGATAATGTAGCTAATCGTTTTTCATTACATGAGTGCCTTCAGAAACTTTCATACACCTTGACTTTTTCCACATTTTGTTGTGTTACAGCCTGATTTCAAAATGTATTTAAAAAAATATCACTCATCTACACACAATACCTCATAATAACCAGGTTTTCCTCTAGGATTTTGCCTGCGCTTGGCTCCAATCCCTTTTTTTTATCCTGAAAAACACCCCAGTGATGCAGTCATCACTATGCTTGAAATTATGCTTCTACACCTGCATTGCTTGCTGTTTGGGGTTTTAGGCTGTACAGCACTTTGAGATATCAGCTGATGTACGAAGGGCTATATAAATACATTTGATTTGATTATGTGACCGACGGGCTGGATTCGGTCTTTATGTAGCAACATTTGAAATTGTGTTTTTAACATTGGATAAAAGTAAAGAGATAGAAAATGGTATATTATACACTGCAGTTGAGGAACAATGGGAAAGTAATTCTGCTTTGAAAGTTGATAAACTTCCAACCTCACTTTTGAGAAAATTACCCTTGAATATTTTTGGTACCTACTGGAGAGCTCCTCTTTGTCTACACCCATTCAGCGTCGTTCACACCATCTTAAAATCTTTAGCCCCACCCATCTCTTTAAGGATTCGCATGTGAGGCTATGTACTAATCAACCAAGGATTTGGTTGGCTAGTTTATACTAAGGGTGTGTTCCAAAATGTAATCTGGAGTGCAAGAGTGTGCTCTGGGCGTTTGTAAACTGAGAGAGTTGTCAGATGTTTCGCTCTGGGAGTGTTCAGAGCGCACACTGGACGCTCTGCCCAAAAAGTAGGTTTGATCCAAGCATTCTGACCTAACAGCAGCAGTCAAGCACCCAAGCTAACTGGCTAACATTGGCTAGCTCCTTCCAGGCACAAATGAGAAAACACCTCACTCTGACCATTTTACTCGTCCTAGCAGAGCTGGTTAGGCTGTGTTTATGTTATCCATAGCGTTGGTGACTGCAACTGTGCTGCTGCCAACAATTTAATTACGCTTTTTGCTAATGTTTACTGACACTGGCCATATTCAGCGGTTGTTGAGCGTTCGTAAATGTGTCAGTTATTCTGCGCTCTGGCAGACGAGAGTGCAGACGAGAGTGCTCTGAAATCGGAAGTAGATAGCCAGAGTGAATTTACCAGTTACGTCTATTGTCGCAGTGACATCATAAGCATTCTATTGAAATAGTTACTTGCATAGTGGAGTCTTTTGTTTAGACATAATCCCAACTCATAACGTTACTAGCTAATAAACCAGGTTCAATGTTAGCTAGCTAACATTATGCTATAACATAGAAATGCAAATGGTTCTGAGATACGAATAATATTATTACATATATCATACACGTAACGTTAGCTAGCTAACAGTACACTTTAACTTTAAATTAAAACAACTTTCTGACTAAATTAGAAATGTGTCATATCTGAAATGTAGCTAGCTAGACTATCTTACACATATACATGGATGAACGCTTCTCCCTCTTTGTCACAGATGTCATGATTGCCCGTAGTTTGAAGATGTAAACCGGAGACAGGTGTTTTACACAACAGCCTTCTGTGTGTTCTCTTTTTCGACTCCCTCTGCATATTTGCAATAAATCGCCAGAATTTTCACATTTTCTCAATCTCCTTAGCTAGCATACTCTAATTCCATTGATTTCAAAATGCGGTCCTCCAGAAAGTGGAGAGCAACAGTTTTTCTACTTTGTGATATCTTTCAAAAAAGCAGAGTTAGACAGGGTTACCTACACATAATGACCAGCTCATATTATACACAGAAGCTTGCTACATGGCAGACCAATCCGAACTCATCGTTTGGCATGTCCAGCCCACTCATTATCTCAGCCAATCATGGCTAGCGGGAAGGTTGGTGACTTTTTCCATGGCTAAACCAACTATGCTCATACATTTTAAATTGTATTATTATTTACAGATGGCAAAACAAGTTTGTTATTAAGGCACATGAAAATTCACATGTTCCAGAAGGCATTTCTGGCAAAAAAACGCATTTTAATATTTAAAAAAAAGTTTGCGTTCAAATGGCGCACCTGTGAAGTAGTGACGCTACATAAGCCTAGTTTCCTAAAACGAGTCACATATGGAGAGTGGTACTCAGTAATGTGTGGTATTGGATTTGCCCCAAATGTAATACTTTGTATTCAGGACAAAAAGTTAGTTGTTATGCAACATTTTTTGCAGTTTTACTTTCGTGCATGTTTGAAAATATTTTAATTCTGTACAGGCTTCCTTCTTTTCATTCAGTCAATTGGGTTAGTATTGTGGAGTAACTACAATGTTGTTGATCCATCCTCAGTTTTCTCCTATCACAGGCATTAAACTCTGTAACTGTTTTAATGTCACCATTGGCCTCATGGTGAAATCCCTGAGCAGTTTCCTTCCTCTCCGGCAACTTATTTAGAAAGAACGCCTGTGTCTTTGTGTACCATTCAAAGTGTAATTAATAACGTCACCATGCTCAAAGAGATATTCAGTGTCTGCTTCTTTTTTTTAACGTAGTGTATCTACCAATAGGTGCTCTTCTTTGTGAGGCATTGAAAAACCTACCTGTTTTTTGTGGTTGAATATGTGGATGAAACTTACTGGTACTTACAGATAATTGTATGTGTGTGGTACAGAGATGAGGTAGTCATCAAAACATTTTGTTAAACACTATTATTGCATACAGAATGAGTCCATTCAATTTATCATGTGACTTGTTAAGGACATTTTTGAGTAAATAAGTTGAAATGAATACTCAGTTTGTCATTTGTAATTATAATTTTTTTTTTAATATAAAAACATAATTAAACTTTGACATTATGGGGTATTGAGTGTAGGCCAGTGACCAAAAATATACACTTAAATAATTTTAATACAGGCTGTAAAACACAACAAAATGTGGGAAAAGTTTGAAAATTTTCTAAAGGCACTATGAGGATTTAGCCAAAGAATCGAGACAGGCTTGAAATTATGCCCCACACATGGTTGTAGTTTTCACAATAGCAATGTTTTAAATTAACATTTCCGCAAAAGCTAGTGCGTTGCATTTTATGTGCTACGACAACAAGCAGAATGAGTGTGATATAGAGTGTAATATAATCTGATGGTTGTGTTTGTTTCTATGTGGTCTCTAGCCGCTTCAAAGGCCTGCAATTACTTCTGGTTGGCTAAATCACAGTTTTGGAATAATTGTGGAATGTTACTAATTCATCGTTTGTTTTTCCTGTTCTTATTTTTTCCCATCTTCTCTTGCCTTCTATAGTGGTCCTCTTACCTTGATAGTACAAAAGCTCAAAGGGTTGCATGTACTATATGTCTTTCAGGTAAACTTAGTGTGCCAGTTTCCATCAAATATACAGTACGTGGCTTGATAATATTCCAGGATTAACACACTTAGAGCCAATCTGATTTTTTATATATATTACATATATATTCAGTACCAGCCAAAAGTTTGGACACACCTACTCATTCCAAGGTTTTTCTTTATTTTTACAATGTTCTACATTGTAGAATAATAGTGAATACATCAAAACAATGAAATAACACATATGGAATCATGTAGGAACCAAAAAAGGGTTAAACAAATCTAAATATATTTTATATTTAAGATTCTTCAAAGTAGCCACCCTTTGCCTTGATGACAGCTTTGCACAATGTTGGCATTCTCTCAACAGGCTTCATGAGGTAGTCACCTAGAATGCATTTCAATTAACAGGTGTGCCATGTTAAAAGTTCATTTGTGGAATTGTTTTCCTTCTTAATGCGTTTGACACAATCAGTTGTGTGGTGACAAGGTAGGGTTGGTATACAGAAGATATCCCTATTTGGTAAAAGACCAAGTCCATATTATGGCAAGAACAGCTCAAATAAGCAAAGAGAAATGACAGTCCATCATTACTTCAAATACTTTGAAAGTTTCTTAAAGTGCAGTCACAAAAACTATCAAGCTCTATGATGAAACTGGCTCTCATGAGGACCGCCACAGGAAAGGAAGACCCAGAATTAGACCTGCTGCAGAGGATAAATTCATTAGAGTTAGCAGCCACAGAAATTGCAGCCCAAATAAATGTTTCACAGAGTTCAAGTAACAGACACATATCAACATCAACTGTTCAGAGGAGACTTTGTGAATCAGGCCTTCATGGTCGACTTGCTGCAAAGAAACCACTACTAAAGGACACCAATAATAATAAGAGACTTGCTTGGGCCAAGAAACATGAGCAATGGACATTAGACCGGTGGAAATCTGTCCTGAGATTTTTGGTTCCAACCACTGTATCTTTGTGAGATGCAGAGTAGGTGATGTGTGTGATTTCCACCGTGAAGTATGGAGGAGGAGGTGTGATGGTGTGGGGATGCTTTGCTGGTGACACTGTCTGTGATTTATTCAGAATTCCAGGCACACACAACCATCATTGCTACCACAGCATTCTGCAGCAATATGCCATCCCATCTGGTTTGCTCTTAGTGGCACAATCATTTGTTTTTCAACAGGACAATGAACCAACACACCTCCAGGGTGTGTAAGGGTTATTTGAAGGAGAGTGATGGAGTGCTGCATCAGATGACCTGGCCTCCACAATCACCCGACCTCAACCCAATTGAGATGGTTTGGGACGAGTCGGACCGCAGAGTGAAGGAAAAGCAGCCAACAAGTGCTCAGCATATGTGGGAACTCCTTCAAGACTGTTGGAAAAGCATTCCAGGTGAAGCTGGTTGATAGAATTCCAATAGTGTGCAAAGCTGTCATCGAAGCAAAGGGTGGCTACTTTGAAGAATCTCAAATATAAAATATATTTTGATTTGTTTAACACTTCTTTGGTTACTACATCATTCCATATGTGTAATTTCATAGTTTTAATGTCTTCACTTTTATTCTAAAATGTAGAAAATAGTACAAATAAAGAAAAACCCTGGAATGAGTAGGTGTGTCCAAACCTTTGACTGGTATAGCGAGAATACCACAAATATATTCCTTACCTATGTCAAAATTCATAGGAAGTCACACAGTATCTCTATCTAATGGATAATTGGTATGTCGAGAGCTTGGGACTATAAAGTTCTATCTGCATTTTTTTCAAAATGTAGTTGTTGACAAGCCTTGTTTTGTGTTCTCTACTTATATAGTACTGAAAATACCTCAATTAATGTTCAGTTCAAAAGAATACAATATAAAAACTGCTGACACCAGTCAAACCAATGACGGGTTTTGAACTTTAAAGCCAATTATCTCAGAATCATCTTTTTTTCAGATAGAACGTTACACTCTCAAGCTCAAGCTCGATGTGCTGATGTTGCACACGCTGGCTGATTTGTTAAAATGTGTTTGATTTTTGGCAAATAACACCCAACCCCTCTCTGAGCCCCTTCATATTTAATATAGTGACTAGAAAAGCCGTCTCGGACAGAGCTGCTGCATAGCTAAAATGCCCCTAATTGCAATTCATGAACGGACGTTAAAAGCACACTCTTGCATCTAGCGTAATATCTGGCGTGACATATTGAGCCCAGAAGTGTTTAAGTGGTATCTAACATCTTATTAAAGGGCATGAAGTAGTGGAAACTCAATAAGAGCGGCAGAGTTGAGGCCTAACAGTTACTATGGCAGACACTGTGTATTCATTATGATCAGTGCTGCTGTCAATCATTCTGGTGGATCTGTTGACACCAGTGTGCTTCAATTGGATCATTTGAATACTCTAAAAGTGCACCCATCCTTCCTTCTTTCCTTGAGGAAATCAATATTGTAACATGGCAAGATTGGTGAAAGCATTGACATGGAAACCATGTCTTCACCTATCCACTCACTTAAAGGAAAAACTGTATCAACAGTGGACAATTCTTTTTTTCTTTAAAAAAAAACATTTGATCGTTTTTTTTTTAGATCAATGAAAGGAGGAATAGAGCATGTTAAAGATATTGGACATCCAAACAGGGTACTTTAAAAGTGTTGTTTAAAGTGTGTTGGAATATATAAATGCATAGCATAATTCAAAAAGGGAAATTATATCGGACCTCTCTGACGACGGTTGGGAAACTGAAACGTTGGCAAACGCTAGAAGGGTGCAGTTAGCTTTTCACTTAAATCCCTCTATTTAAGGCCAAAATGACTGAACCTTGTCTTTACCACGTGATTGGATTGAGAGTCTGAGAAACAGTGCTGTTTAAAATGAGGGAGGATGATTTTGTTTTCATGAGCATGGACTTATTTCTATTACAACATATTGGATGAATCTCATTCATATTCCATTCTCCCCAGTTCAATATAACAGCGATAGGTTTAGGCTACTACATGATACTCACATTTTCATGCAATACCACCTTGCACACTCTTGCCTGCATCTAGCTTATATAGGGTGTAATCATTAGTCCACCAGTTGCAAACGAGAGTTTCTATTGGACAAATTCAGGTATGTTTATCCCCGTTTTTGTTCTGTTTCCGTCTGTTTAAGAAACGTTTTTTTCAACAGAATTCGCACAAGGATTACAACCCCGTAAACACAGTTCACTTTCATAGCAGCCACATTATATTCCTTCTCGCATCTATGCGCTCTCCTCCTCTCACCTCTTCCCTTCGCTTGTGGACTTCAGGGCACAACACATCAGCTGTATGTAACCAGGCGAAAATAAAACTTTCAAAGCCAAACCGCTGCACACAGCCTACATCGTTGTCACCATATTAGCTAAAGTAACGTCATAGTCAGCATAGCGAATACAAATGACACTTTAATAAACCCGCTATAACCATGCAGTAATGCTAGTGTACAGTCAATAAGCAGTTACACTGGCGGGCCCCGGTGGCAATAAATTAGTAATACCAAAAACGTACCTTGATTTGGGCGAGTTCCTGTGTTGTGTTGGAAAGTCATAGCCAGCTAGCTAACATAGCATCCCTCTATTTGAGAAGGGTGTTTAAGTAGGCTAAACTAGCGAGCTGCATTTGCTAGCTAAGTAACTGAAAGTGAAACTCTCTATTTCTTTCTTGCTTCTCCTTCATTTTGGAAGAAATGTATTTGTTCAAAACTGTTCAACTTTTGTCTTTCTCTCTCTTTGAGTCAACTACTCACCACATTTTATACACTGCAGTGCTAGCTAGCTGTAGCTTATGCTTTCAGGACTAGATTCATTCTCTGATCCTTTGATTGGGTGGACAACATGTCAGTTCATGCTGCAAGACTGGAGGACGTCCTCTGGAAGTTGTCATAATTACTGTGTAAGTCTATGGAAGGGGGTGAGAACCATGAGCCTCCTAGGTTTGGTATTGAAGTCATTGTACCCAGAGGAGGACGGAAGCTAGCTGTCCTCCGGCTATACCATGGTGCTACCCTAATAGAGTGTTGTTGAGGCTGCTGTAGACCTTCTTTGTAAAATAATGTATTTTAATCAGTTATTTGGTGATTTGGGATTATATTTATTATAGTTTTATCTAAAATTGATACATTTTAAAATGTTTTTGTGAAATTCACTGAGGAGGATGGTCCTCCCCATACTCCTCTGAGGAGCCTCCACTGATCACAAGATGCCAACCTCTCCTGACAATGTTTGAAAGGAAGTGCGATGATTTTGTCACTTCTTTACTGAAAGTATATCTGGTAACTGTAAAGCAGTCTCAGGTCATGGTGTGGGGGTGTATGGACAAAGTCTTTAGCTGTTTTTATGTTCTGCATGGTCCATCGTGTTCCTCCATCTCCACGGACCACAAAATAAGTAATCGTGTGTGTGTGTGTGTGTGTGTGTGTGTGTGTGTGGTGTGTCTTTCTTGTTGGTGTGGCATTTCCCACACACCACAAAGAATTAATACAGGGAAGCAATAAGTTCCCATAGTTCTCAGTCTTGACCTATGGTGTGTCCGATAATTCAAATCCAAACACCCTTTGTCTGTGAACAAATGTTGATTGGCGCTCGACACTGGCAGTGGGAGTTGATTGGTTCGTGCCACATGCTGGTAGAGGTTGAAGGTTCATTTTTATTAGTATGCAGACTTTCCCCTGCCTAGCTTTAGCAACCTTTCCCACTAAATACTTCTGCAGGCTTTGTCTCTATTGTATGTTTCTGATGACCATAATATTCGGGCAAATTTTTACTGCATGTGTTCAGTGATGTTTTGGTACTCATATACCTACCTTCAAAGTACCAATTCTTCAGCTAATTTCGGTAAAACTCACACATAGTAGGAACCAATGCCCCAAAACAGCTTTATTTTTGGGAAGCAAAATGTGTAAAATTCGCCTTTTGAAGGCTGCGAACACATATACAGTGGCAAGAAAATGTATGTGAACCCTTTGGAATTACCTGGATTTCTGCATAAATTGGACATAAAATTTGATCTGATCTTCATCTAAGTCACAACAATAGACAGACATAGTGTGCTTAAACTAATAACACACAAATTAGTGTATTTTTCTTGTCTATATTGAATACATCATTTAAACATTCACAGTGTAGGTTGGAAAAAGTATGTGAACCCCTAGGCTAATGACATCTCCAAAAGCTAATTGGAGTCCAATCAATGAGACGAGATTGGAGATGTTGGTTAGAGCTGCCTTACCCTATAAAAAACACTCACAAAATTTGAGTTTGCTATTCACAAGAAGCATTGCCTGATGTGAACCATGCTTCAAAGAAAATAGATCTCAGAAGACCGAAGATTAAGAATTGTTGACTTGCATAAAGCTGGAAAGGGTTACGAAAGTATCCTTAAAAGCCTTGATGTTCATCAGTCCACGGTAAGACAAATTGTCTATAAATGGAGAAAGTTCAGCACTGTTGCTACTCTCCTGAAGGAGTGGCCATCCTTCAAAGATGACTGCAAGAGCACAGCACAGAATGCTCAATGAGGTTAAGAAGAATCCTGGTGTGTCAGCTAAAATCTCTTGAACATGCTATCATCTCTGTTGAAGAGTCTACGATACGTAAAGCACTAAACAAGAATGGTGTTCATGGGAGGACACCATGGAAGAAGCCACTGCTGTCCAAAAAAACATTGCTGCATGTCTGAAGTTCGCAAAAGAGCACCTGGATGTTCCACAGCGCTTCTGGCAAAATATTCTGTGGACAGATGAAACTACAGTTGTGTTGTTTGGAAGGAACACACAACACTATGTGTGGAGAAAAAAAGGCACAGCACACCAATATCAAAACCTCATCCCAACTGTAAACTATGGAGGAGGGAGCGTCATGGTTTGGAGCTGCTTCGCTGCCTCAGGGCCTGGACAGCTTGCTATCATCAACGGAAAAATGAATTCCCAAGTTCATCAAGACATTTTGCAGGATAATGTTAGGCTATCTGTCCGCCAATTGAAGCTCAACAGAAGTTGGGTGATGCAACAGGACAATGACCCAAGGTTATTGCTGCCAAAGGAGGGTCAAGCAGTTATTAAATCCAAGGGTTCACATACTTTTTCCACCCTGCACTGTGAATGTTTACACGGTGTGTTCAATAAAGACATGAAAACGTATAATTGTTTGTGTGTGTTATTAGTTTAAGCAGACTGTGTTTGTCTAGTGTTGTGACCTAGTTGAAGATCAGGTCAAATTTTCCGACCAATTTATGCAGAAATCCATGTATTTCCAAAGGGTTCACATCATTTTTCTTGCCACTGTAATTTCACCCTCCAGTTCAGATTTATAATTTAGCAACCTCGCACAGACTACCCCTCCAAGGGGAAGAGACTTCAGACAAATTTAGTACACACATTTGAAAGGAAAACCCCAAAATAAAGGCTTGGAGTTAGTGAAAATGACTATTGTTTGGGTACAGTAAGCAATAACAGACCGTCGCCTCTGTTTTTGAAACTAATCCTACTTGAACTCAGGTGATTTTGTTTTATTGCTTTTTATTGGCTAGTGGGATCCAATCAAATTCAAATACATGACGAACGGTGTTTGCTCAAAGCGAAACATACTTTTTACTGTTTGTTTACTCCTGACAGCCATTGTAAAAAAGCATTTCCCCATTAATTATTAATGAATTGTATCCACTCCTCTGGATGTATCTTTTTTTCCAGACTAAATGTCTGGCTGGTCTTTGTTCTCTTACCATTAGTGTATTTTTGTTCTGAAATCAACAAATCTGTTCTTATAGAATGACTATTTGGAGTAGACTGAGAAATTATAAAATTACATGTCGGAGCAAACCTATTGCCACGGATCCCTCCGGAACTTTCATTACGCACACCTGTCCCATATTCCCACTGATTAGTACTTGTATAAGTGTGCCCTTCGGTTTCCATTGGGCTGTCCATTATTGTTACTATGGCCGTTGGTGCGTGTGAGTACCTGTGCTGTGTGTTTTGGCTTTCGTGCCATTGTGGATTGCGCAGATGATTACTGGTCTCGCCTGCGCCTGTCTCCCGAATCTCTTCATACCAACGTGACAGAATAATCGACCATTAAGGGAGACAGCGGGAATGGCCCGTCGAGCCGCCGCAACAACTTCGGCAGCTGCAACTGGATCGTCTGACGTCGCCACTTCAGCAGCTACAACTGGCCCGTCCGACGCCACCACAACCGGTCCGTCCGACGCAATTTCGGCAGTGGCAACTGGCCCGTCCTACGGCGACGCAACTTGGGCAACTGCATCAGGTTCTGATCAACCCGCACTGTGCCTTTACACGGCACGCCGTAATTTGGGCTTAATAGAAAAAACTATTACACATTCCTGCGCCTGTCTCCCAAATCATTTATACCAACGTGAGACCCATCATAGAATAGAAAATAATACAATTTGAAAAACTTTATTGTCCACACATTCATTTCCCATTCCTTCAGGATTTTTGTTAATCTTTTCACTCAAAAAAATACATCAAATGAATGATCTTCACTGTAAAGTACTACTCTTGTCTGTAGACTGTAGTAAGACGGTTATGGCCTCCTCTCTCTCTCCTCTCTCCTGGCCAAATGTTGGAGTGAAAGGACACGATTAGGATATTTGGCTTGTACAAACAAGCAGTACCTAATCTGTTCCACACGGTTGACCACGAGGAACTTGTTGTTTGCCTGGGAGAGGAACCTTTGAGCTAACCCTAACCCTAACCCAAACTATACATGAGGAGGAGACGGGATGAGGTATAGCTGTGCCTAAATAGGCAGTCCTTGAGGACACATTCTTGTAAGATTAATACAGTTAACAAAAATATTTTGAAAATGAAACAAGCCATAAAATATTGTCTGAACTAGGGTTGAATATTTTCAACCCTAATATTTTCAAACCTTTTCTGAAGCGAAATACTGATTTATATAATCCTAATCGAAGTGTATTTGTATTTATTATGGATCCCCTTAGCTGCTGCCAAGGCAGAAGGTACTCTTCCTGGGAACCGTCAACATTAAGACAGCTATACAATTTTAAAAACATTACAATAGATTTATAACAGATTTCACAACACACTAAGTGTGTGCCCTCAGGCCCCTATTCCACTACCACATATCTACAACACACAATCCATGTGTACCTGTGTGTATAGTGCATATGTTATCATGTGTGTGTATGCATGTGTCTGTGCCTATGTTTGTGTTGCTTTTTTGATTAATTTTTTATTTCACCTTTATTTAACTAGGCAAGTCAATTAAGAACAAATTCTTACTTACAATGATGGCCAAACCCGGACGATGCTGGGCCATTTATGCGCCGCCCTATGGGACTCCCAATCACTGCCGGTTGTAATACAGCCTGGAATCTAACTAGGGTCTGTAGTGACGCCTCTAGCACTAAGGTGCTGTGCCACTCGGGAGCAGAATCACAATCCCCGCTGTTCCATAAGTTGTATTTTTATGTTTTTTAAATCTGATTCTACTGCTTGCATCAGTTACCTGATGTGGAATAGAGTTCCATGTAGTCATGGGTCGGTGTAGTACTGTGCATCTCCCATAGTCAGTACTGGACTTGGGGACTGTGAAGAGAACTCTGGTGGCGTGTCTTGTGGGGTATGCATGGGTGTCTGAACTGTGTGCTAGTTATTTAAACAGACAGCTCGGTCCATTCAGCTTGTACAATACCGCTCATAAAAACAAGTAGTGATGAAATCAATCTCTCCTCCACTTTGAGCCATGAGCAATTGACATGCATATTATTAAAGTTAGCTTTCTGTGTACAGTGCCTTGCAAAAGTATTCATCCCCCTTGGCGTTTTTTCAATTTTGTTGCATTACAACCTGTAATTTAAATAGATTTTTATTTTGACTTCATGTAAATGGACATACAAAAAAGAGTCCAAATAGGTGAAGTGAAATGAAAAAAAGAACTTGTTTCAAAAAAATTCTAAAATGTAAAAACGGAAAACTGGTGCATGCATATGTATTCACACCCTTTGCTATGAAGCCCCTAAATAAGACCTGGTGCAACCACACCACCAAGCAAAGGGCACCACCAAGCAAGCAGCACCATGAAGAACAAGGAGCTCTCCAAATAGGTCAGGGACAAAGTTGTGGAGAAATACAGATCAGGGTTGGGCTCTAAAAAAATATCAGAAACTTTGAACATCCCACGGAGCAACATTAAATCCATTATTAAAAAATTTAAAGAATATGGCACCACAGCAAACCTGCCAAGAGAGGGCCGCCCACAAAAACTCACGGACCAGGCAAGGAGGGCATTAATCAGATAGGCAACAAAGAGACCAAAGATAATCCCGAAGGAGCTGCAAAGCTCCACAGCGGAGTATCTGTCCATAGGACCACTTTAAGCCGTACACTCCACAGAGCTGAACTTTATGGAAGAGTGGCCAGAAAATAGCCATTGCTATTTTGCTAGAAAAAAATAAGCAAACATGTTTGGTCTTCACCAAAAGGCTTGTGGGAGGCCTCCCCAAACAAATGGAAGAAGGTGCTCTGGTCAGATGAGACTAAAATGTAGCTTTTTGTCCATCAAGGAAAAGACTATGTCTGGCGTAAACCCAACACCTCTCATCACCCTGAGAATACTATCCCCACAGTGAAGCAAGGTGGTGGCAGCATCATGCTGTGGGGATGTTTTTCATCGGCAGAGACTGGGAAACTGGGCATAATTGAAGGAGTGATGGATGGCGCTAAATACAGGGAAATTCTTGAGGGAAGCCTGTTTCAGTCTTCCAGAGATTTGAAACTGGGATGGAGGTTCACCTTCCAGCAGGACAATGACCCTAAGCATACTGCTAAAACAACACTTGAGTGGTTTAAGAGGAAACATTTAGATGTCTTGGAATGGTCTAGTCAAAGGCCAAAACTCAATCCAGTTGAGAATCTGTGGCATGACTTAAACTTGAGCTGGAGCAGTTTTGCCTAGTTGCTTTATGGGTGCTGTACGTTACGGCATGACACATCACGATGTAACGTAGGGTCCGTTTTTTTCAACTTTTCTCCAATACTATAGAGCCATTACCATGTGGATCAACGCTTGAATAGAAACATAGTTCCCACCCCCGATTTTGAAGTCAACACAGTCGCTACAGTCCCATCAGTTTTCTTTGTAGCCTCATTTGAATGTTTCGGTTGCGCACATTTGTACGGAATGGGGTGAGTTTACGTTACTGGCTAAAACTAATATCTGACTACCACAGATGAAAGGGTTTTCACAATTTTTGCTAAGACCCTAGGTAGTTAGTAAGTTAGTCTTAACATTGGAGCCACTCATGTTAATGTGCTGACAAAGGCTACTAGCTAGCTAGTTAGCTAACTTACCAGCTACCTAGCTAGGGACTGAACCTGAGGTCAAAGGTTAGATAGCCAGCTAGCATGCTAATCCAAACAGCTAAACAAATTGCAGGTAAACTCTCATGTCGATGTTAGCTAGCTAGCTGGGAGCAAGACACATTATGGGAGTTGACCACTGGTCTGAAAACAACCATTTCTGTTCCTTGGACAGAGCAACAATGCATCACACCCAAAAGTGAGAAAATAACAATTGTTTAACTGTGCAACCATTGAAAAGAAGGTTTCATGTTGATACATAAAGGTTCAATATTATTCACATTTGTAAGTGGATTTATAAATGGTTAATAGCTGGAGGTAAATAGTGGCCCACTATTTGGCAAGAACTGACAGGCTATCGCACGATGTTGACCAATTTGTTATAATGCATTTAATAATGATTAAATAAAAATTAATACACCCTTTATAAACCCTTTACAAATGGAACCTCATTGTAAAGTGCTACCAATTCGGTAATAATCGTCATTTCAAGCTGTTGGCTTTGGGAGTCCCTTTTCAACACACTAGCAGTGCTTGACTTGGGCAGGAGCTCACCGGCACATCATATTTTCTACTGCTTGATTTCCTGCACCTCTTGTAAACCTAAATATAAACAGTACCGGCATTTATTTTGTCCAAGCCTAGCACTGCACACTAAAACAATATATGTAAATCAACATTTCAAAAGGGGGGGGGTCACGTGAGATTCGAACCCGTGCCACAATCTGCAACAATTACATGCACTTTACACAGAGAGCAATTTGACCAGTCAGTCAAATACATGTGATAGTTGCTTTGATGATCAGAACATGTTGTTGGACTTTGTATGTTAAGGACACGTCCATTCATGAACAAGTGATGGAACCATAGAGATACAAAAAGAGGACTCATCTTTTTATCTGTGCCATTATAGCATATGTTATAGTATGGGCAGCGCCATTTGAGGTCATCTCCATTTTGAAGTAGTCAATTTTATTCTTCATGATTGGCTGATCACTCCTGATGACCCGGATGGACATTACTCCAAGAGGGTCACCAGGAGGGATCAGCCAATGAAGTTGGAAGTCCCACCCAGTTCACTACAGTAGATTACAATGGTGGGTCCTGTTAACCTGTTTTAAAGATACTCCTTAATCACTGTGATCAATAAAAGTTTGTATTAAGTGTACTTTTAACAGAGCTCAGATTTACTTCAAAGTGCATTCACCCTATTACTTACACCTATCAAATTGTTTCAGATCTTCACAAGTGCCTAGGGATGATGTCATTATTTGGCAAAAGTTACAACACACCTATCTGTTCGAATTAAAATGAGTTTCACAAGAGCCCCCCCCCCCTCTTGACAGCAGAGAGTAAAAGTTGTAGAGTTCATTTCCTGCAATTCTACACATTTTGCTATGGGGCGTAGAGAAAATGTTGCAGTTTTAAACCACGTTTTCTGAAATTCTCCACAGTTTGCCACGGGGTGGACAGTTTTGAGGAATAATCTTAAAATATAGTTTACCAAGCTACTTCACACTGGAAGAAGTTAAGCTACACTAAAGCAACCCCCTAAGAAAATCTATAGTTTACTATATTGTACTGATTGCTGTTTTGTTTTATACTGTATTGGTTGGTGTAGTCAGGGCAGCCTTGGGAATGAGACCATGGTCTCAATGGGTTTTCCCTGAATCAAGAAAGAGAGAAGATTTTGCAATTGTATAACTCATTTCATGCAATTCTACTCATTTTGCCATGGGGTGGAGAGACATGTTTGCAGTTTTTAATATGATATCTGAGTGAGCGTGACTAACAAAATCAATGGAGACTCCCCGGTCAGTAATTCGACCATGAGTTTAGTTTAGATAGCTGTCTAGACTAATTTACCAATCTAAGAAACGTTAGCTGACATGGGCTAATTGAATGACTTTCAGTGACTGACATAAGAGAAAAACTGCTTATGCACAACACTATTTCAAAATGTCACTTAGTGTGTTCCACAATTCTAAGTGTCACCGGTGATATAGCTAAATAGCAACAAAAAGTTGCCCATCCCTCAGTTAAAATAAAGTACGTTTTGTTGTTGTTAACTTCGTCATCGTAGCGACATGCTTGAATAATATCGGACTAGAATAAGATGAGGACGGCTTTCACTTCTCTTCATGACGATTTGAAGTCTAAACAAATACCTGCAATAGCCTACCTCCATCATGCGTTCTCTCTTCTTTTAAACTCCCCGGGAGTGCTATTAGATGCTGTATTTAACAATCAGCAAAGAATAGCTTTCATCCCTCTTTAGTCTATTAGTATAAGAAAAGCCAGCAAGCTATTCTAGTCTAGCTTTTCCTTTCACTCCAAGAGCTAAGGAGCGTTTTTTTTAAAGGAGAGAGGCCAGCGGATCAGAGGTGAATATTGCAAACAAAAGACAGAGGCTATAGGTTAAAGCTTATGCATAACCCATCATTCATTACCTAAATATAAGGCTAATGCTGCATTGAATTTACAGTGGCTTGCGAAAGTATTCACCCCCTTGGCATTTTTCCTATTTTGTTGCCTTACAACCTGGAATTAAAATGGATTTTTTGGGGGGCGTTGTATCGTTTGATTTACACAACATGCCTACCACTTTGAAGATGTAAAATATTTTTTTATTGTGAAACAAACAAGAAATAAGACAAAAACATGGAAACCTTGACCTCGCATAAGTATTCACCCGCCCAAAGTCAATACTTTGTAGAGCAACCTCTATAAGCTCGGCACATCAAGCCACTGGGATTTTTGCCCATTCTTCAAGGCAAAACTGCTCCAGCTCCTTCAAGTTGGATGGGTTCCGCTGGTGTACAGCAATCTTTAAGTCATACAACAGATTCTCAACTGGATTGAGGTCTGGGCTTTGACTAGGCTATTCCAAGACATTTAAATCTGTAACGGCTGTCGCTCTCCTCATCCTCAGACGAGGAGAGGAGAGAAGGATCATCAGACCAAAATGCAGCTTCAGGGAAATAAGCCATCTTTATTATAAATACGACGATGGCAACACGAAACACAAAACAAGAAAACGACGTTGACGAAACCTGAACATAAACTTACATAACTACACGTAAACTCACGGACAGGAAACAGACGACATCGAAACGAAAACGAACAGCCAAACAGTCCCGTATGGTACATACATCGACACGACACAGGAGACAATCACCCACAAACAAACAGTGAGAACGCCCTACCTAAATATGACTCTTAATTAGAGGAAAACGCAAACCACCTGCCTCTAATCAAGAGCCATACCAGGCAACCCAAAACCAACATAGAAACAGATAACATAGACTGCCCACCCAAAACACATGCCCTGACCATAAACACATAAAAAACAACATAAAACAGGTCAGGACCGTTACAGAACCCCCCCCTCAAGGTGCGAACGCCGGGCGCACCAGCACAAAGTCCAGGGGAGGGTCTGGGTGGGCAGTTGACCACGGTGGTGGCTCCGGCTCAGGACGCTGTCCCCACACCACCATAGTCACTCCCTGCTTCTGTCTTCCCCTCCCAATGACCACCCTAAAACTCACATCCCCTAAATAAACGGCCAGCACCAGGAGAAGGGGCAGCACCGGGACAAGGGGCAGCACCGGGACAAGGGGCAGCACCGGGACAAGGGGCAGCACCAGGATAAAGACCAGCACCGGGACAAGGGGCAGCACCGGGACAAGGGGCAGCACCGGGACAAGGGGCAGCACCGGGACAAGGGGCAGCACCGGGACAAGGGGCAGGTCCCGGCTGATATACTCTGGCAGATCCTGGCTGAGGGACTCTGGCAGGTCTATGCAGGCTGACGGCTCTCGACGCTCATGGCAGGCTGACGGCTCTCGACGCTCATGGCAGGCTGACGGCTCTCGACGCTCATGGCGCTCTGACGGCTCTCGACGCTCATGGCTCTCTGACGGCTCTCGACGCTCATGGCTCTCTGACGGCTCTGGCAGCTCATGGCTCTCTGACGGCTCTGGCAGCTCATGGCTCTCTGACGGCTCTGGCAGCTCATGGCTCTCTGACGGCTCTGGCAGCTCATGGCTCTCTGACGGCTCTGGCAGCTCATGGCTCTCTGACGGCTCTGGCAGCTCATGGCTCGCTGGCGGCTCTGGCAGATCCTGTCTGGTTGGCGGCTCTGGCAGATCCTGTCTGGTTGGCGGCTCTGGCAGATCCTGTCTGGTTGGCTGCTCTGGCAGATCCTGTCTGGCGGGCGGCTCTAGCGGCTCCTGTCTGGCTGACGGCTCTAGCGGCTCCTGTCTGGCGGATGGCTCTGTAGGCTCATGGCAGACGGGCGGCTTTGCAGGCTCATGGCAGACGGGCGGCTTTGCAGGCTCCTGGCAGACGGATGGCTCAGACGGCGCTGGGGAGACGGATGGCTCAGATGGCGCTGGGGAGACGGATGGCTCAGATGGCGCTGGGGAGACGGATGGCTCAGATGGCGCTGGGGAGACGGATGGCTCTGGCCGGATACGGCGCACTGTAGACCTGGTGCGTGGTGCCGGAACTGGAGGCACCGTGCTAAGGATAAGCACCTTCCTACTAGTGCGGGGAGCAGGGACAGGGCACACTGCATTCTCAAAGCCCACTCTATACCTGATGCGAGGTACCGGCACTGGTGACACCGGTCTGAGGACAAGCACATCAGGATTAGTAGGGGGAGAAGATACAGTGTGTTCAGGGCTCTGGAGACGCACAGGTGGCTTAGTGCGTGGTGCCGGAACTGGAGGCACCGGGCTAGATACACGCACTACAGGGAGAGTGCGTGGAGGAGGAACAGGGCTCAGGATACGCACTGGTAGCCTAGTGCGTAGTGTAGACACTGTAGGTACTAGGCTGGGGCGGGGAGGTGGCGCCGGAAATACCGGACCATGGAGGCGTACTGGCACTCTTGAGCATTGAGCCTGCCCAACCTTACCTGGTTGAATGCTCCCGGTTGCCCGACCAGTGCGGGGAGGTGGAATAACCCGCACCGGGCTATGTAGGCGAACCGGGGAAACCATGCGTAAGGCAGGTGCCATGTATGCCGGCCCGAGGAGACGCACTGGAGACCAGACGCGTTGAGCCGGCCTCATGACACCTGGCTCAATACCCAATCTAGCCCTACCAGTGCGGGGAGGTGGAATAACCCGCACTGGGCTATGCACTCGTACAGGAGACACCGTGCGCTCTACTGCGTAACACGGCGCCTGCCCGTACTCCCGCTCTCCACGGTAAGCCTGGGAAGTGGGCGCAGGTCTCCTACCTGCCCTTGGCCCACTACCTCCTAGCCCCCCCCCCAAGAAATTTTTGGGAATTACTTACGGGCTTTTTGGGCTTCCGTGCCAGACGCGTTCCCTCATAGCTCCGGTTCCTCTCTCCGGTAGCCTCTGCTCTCCTCAGTGCCTCCAGCTGTTCCCATGGGAGGCGATCTCTACCAGCCAGGATCTCCTCCCATGTGTAGACACCTTTTCCTTCCAATAAATCGTCCCATGTCCATTGCTCCTTCTTCTCCTGTCCCTTACTCCGTTTATTTTTCCCTTGCCGCTTGGTCTTAGCGTGGTGGGTGATTCTGTAACGGCTGTCGCTCTCCTCATCCTCAGACGAGGAGAGGAGAGAAGGATCATCAGACCAAAATGCAGCTTCAGGGAAATAAGCCATCTTTATTATAAATACGACGATGGCAACACGAAACACAAAACACTTTCAAATTTACAAAACAAGAAAACGACGTTGACGAAACCTGAACATAAACTTACATAACTACACGTAAACTCACGGACAGGAAACAGACGACATCGAAACGAAAACGAACAGCCAAACAGTCCCGTATGGTACATACATCGACACGACACAGGAGACAATCCCCCACAAACAAACAGTGAGAACGCCCTACCTAAATATGACTCTTAATTAGAGGAAAACGCAAACCACCTGCCTCTAATCAAGAGCCATACCAGGCAACCCAAAACCAACATAGAAACAGATAACATAGACTGCCCACCCAAAACACATGCCCTGACCATAAACACATAAAAAACAACATAAAACAGGTCAGGACCGTTACAAAATGTTTCCCCTTAAATCACTCAAGTGTTGTTTTAGCAGTATGCTTGGGGTCATTGTCCTGCTGGAAGGTGAACCTAAAATCTAAAATCTCTGGAAGACTGAAACAGGTTTCCCTCAAGAATTTCCCTTTCTTTAGCGCCATCCATCATTCCTTCAATTCTGCCCAGTTTCCCAGTCCCTGCCAATGAAAAACATCCCCACAGCATGATGCTGCCACCACCATGCTTCACTGTGGGGATAGTGTTCTCGGGGTGATGAGAGGTGTTGGGTTTGCGCCAGACATAGCGTTTGGCCAAAAAGCTACATTTTAGTCTAATCTGACCAGAGCCCCTTCTTCCATATGTTTGGGGAGTCCCCCACATGCCTTTTGGCGAACACCAAACCTGTTTGCTTATTTTTTTCTTCAAGCAATGGCTTTTTTTCTGGCCAGCTCTGTGGAGTGTACGGCTTAAAGTGGTCCTGTGTGGACAGATACTCCAATCTCCGCTGTGGAGCTTTGCAGCTCCTTCAGGGTTATCTTAGGCAACAAAGAGACCAATCTGATTAATGCCCTCCGTACCTAGTCCGTGAGTTTTGGTGGGCGGCCCTCTCTTGGCAGGTTTGTTGTGGTGCCATATTCTTTCAATTTTTATATATTGGATTTAATGGTGCTCCGTGGGATGTTCAAAGTTTCAACTTTGTCCCTGACCTGTTTGGAGAGCTCCTTGGCTTCATGGTGCCACTCGCTTGGTGGTGTTGCAGAGTCTGGGGCCTTTCAGAACAGGTGTATATATACTGAGATCATGTGACAGATCAGATCAATTCCAAATAAAAATCTATTTAAATTACAGGTTGTAATGCAACAAATATAGGAAAACCGCCAAGGGGATGAATACTTTTGCAAGGCACTGTATTACCTGAAAGAGGTAAGACAGGAGGTCTTTTTTTGATACCGGCCTTGATTTCTACATCCAAATCTGAACCAATGATAGACATCTATATTTGGTTCAGATTTGGTCCAGTACGGACCGTCCTTGATTTGACCCTCAAAAATATGTTTTTGATTGGTTTGGATTCGGTCCGATCGGGACTGGCCTTAATTTGGCCCAAATATAGACATCTATGTTTCCTTTCACGTAGTGTTGAGCGATTAACGCCTGCTACACAATAGGGTTAGATACACACAGACTGCATAGACCGCATGGGAGAGGAATGTACACAACACAAGGAGAGGGATAGAGACAGATTGTGAAAGTATGCCTTATCTACAGTTGAATTCGGAAGTTTACATACACTTAGGTTGGAGTCATTAAAACTATTTTTTCAACCACTATAGCATGTGACAAATTAAATGTCATTTGATTTGTGAATCTTTCCCTCAGTGTTTTGTTGTCTACGGTAAGTCTGTGTGTCTGTGTGTGTGTGTGTTCTCATGCATTTTTTGCTCCAGACAACTGGCAGTCTGTGCAAGCAACTGTATCCCCATTACGTGTTTTACATGCAAATGGTGGTGAGTGCACAGCTGCTCATTCCGAACCCCTACTATGTAACTGCGCTCCCAGACCCAAGGATTCCCATCAGCGTCCCTATGAAGGGGAATGCTAGCCACACATGTTGCATGAATAAAGTGGTTAATGTTTAGAAGGAAACATATTTAGGGGAAGGGTCAGTGGCTTCATTTTCACTTAATTTCCCACCTGACTTGAAGAGTGTGTCAGGGTGAGAGTTGTGTAGGTGGGTGTGTTTGTGTGTTTTGGTTTTGACTGCAAGATATATCGATACTGGGATCAGGTCAGGAAGTGCCTCAGAGCCTTTCTAAGAATAGGGATGTCTCCTGACCAAGAATAGGGATGTTACGGTGACCATATTACCGCCACACCGGAGGTCACAAGTCATGATGGCAGTCAAATTCCATGTGACCGTTCAGTAACGGTAATTAGGCTTCTCCAAGCTCTGATGCTGCTGACGGTCATTAGTAGCCTACCAAACTTGCTAACTGCCTGGTACCCCACACTCTATTGTTCCTCTAATCACTCTGACATCAATCGAATCAAAAATCGAATCAAACACTTCATGAGAGCCCATGAGCTCATACTGCGCAACATTCCTGTAGGCTATGCAATTGCGTGAGAAAACAGAGTGATGGCCTCTATTAAAAAGAGTGGGTTCCCATCAGCTTTCTATAGACTAGGCCTGCTCTATTTATTTCTCAACATTCCTAATATTAAGCACATTGCTTCTCTTTAAAACAGGAGTATAGCCTACCTGGCATGAAAATGAACCACGGAAATGCTTCCTCCATTCGCTATTTTAATGTATAGATGACATATCTTTTTTCGCTGCCCCTGTTTCGATACAGGTGCATGATAATGGTTCATTCTAAATCAAAACAAATTTCACACATATATTATTTAGAATAGGTAAAGACCATATTAATAAAATTTTAATGTGATGGGTGACAATATTAACCTATTACTTGTGATTCATATATTATCACTTGTTAATGATGCCCAGCTTAAGGCAAACAACGCCTGTTTTTTTTGGCAACTTTTTCAAATCATAGTCACACACCTCATGTAGCCTAGCCCATAGGCCTATATGTTTTGATAAGATTCGTATCACAACTAAAGTGGCCAAATAACTTGTTAAAATTAAGCACATTAATCCGCTTTACAAGGGGTGTAGAGCCTACCTGACATACATACGCAGCACTTGAGTTTGAGGGGGAACACATTATCACCATAAAAATGCACCTTTATAATAAAAGCATTACATGCATAATCACATTTGTGGTCACTTTTGAGAATGGTGTTTTCCTGCTAGTGGAACATACGCTTATAGCCTACTGCTGTGTGCGCATTGCTGCCCTTATAAATGTGAAGAAATAACCTAATAGTTTATCAACATTTTAAGCTAAACGTTTTCATCTGTTGCGTCAGGTTCATTGCATAAAACAAGTTTTGTTATGCTTATGTTTGGAATATTTATTTCTCGCACAGAATGGCGGATGAAAAGTAAATGAGGACTGTTCTTCCAACGTCTTCAATATGCGCCTCGGAATTTGATAAGGACGCGCGCAGTTGCGTCCCTGATGTGTCTGTCTTCACTTGTAGCCTGTGAGAAAGACCCGATCAGTGACTGAGAGCCATGAGAGTGAGAGGTGCTTTGGCACACAGCCGGGAGAATGGAATTATAGTTATTATATTCAGCCCAAGGGCACAACGGCCACTGGTCGCAAAAGGCATGTGATTTTTTTAGGGGTCATTACGGCCACACAAAGGGGATGCAGCCGGGAAATTCGAAGAATTATCAAGTGCTTGTCAAATTGTGAATGAGAGACTGATGAGGTGTGTGCAGCCTGCAATCATCAATAGTCGCAACATGCAGCCTTGGAATGTATTAAAAATCAAAACATATAGCCCAACATTTGTATCACAACTAAAGTTAAGTAAATAACTCCAAATTAAGCATATAGGAGTACCTGTTTCTTTGTTAAGCGCTCAACACAGAATAGCCGCATGTGCACAGTCCCTTAAATCGCTTGGAGAAAATATCCTTTCTATTTTATTCAGCTATGTTCAAATGTATTCTTCATACTATAAAATAATGTACAATTATCTAAAATAATGCCATAAAATTCTAAGCAAGTCTTGTCTGCTAAATGAACTAGTGTAGCCTACAGCCATATGACATAGTCAGATCAGATCAGTGTAGGCTATATTACATGGATTTATTAGACTTTTTAAGATGTAGATGTTCCAAAGGTCTGCATCAGTGGCCTGTAGGCTATGCGTGGAAAACAGCAGATGCTACATGTGTTTATGTTAATTACCGGTCAATTACCGTGAGACCGGCAGTTATTTGCTTGGCAATCCCCGGCTGACAAAATGTCATGACCGCCACAGCCCTATCCATGAACATGTTATCTGTACAAGCCTTCCATAAAGTACACATCAACTCTATTCTGCATTCAAGCTTCTTCATGTTACACAAACGGGAACATCACATACAGAAGCATTTGCATGGCTAGATTGGAGCTGCTCTATTGCATGGTTGTGCTTGCCTTGCCTGGCTAGGACTGACGGTACTTAAGAGACTCTCGTGGGGCATTAGCCTGCTGGTGTCTGCAACAGCTTGCCTCTAACCTGCTTGTCTGAGACAAGAGTCCTCAGTGGTCTCTGTGAAAGAAACCTTGGGCCGTGTCCCATTGCTCTTCAACAGTTCCCTTCCTGTTCCATAGAGGGTGCGTCTCAATACTATTTCACATGCAGCTTCCTGTCCTCGTCTCCTGTCCCTTATTACATCAAATTGGTAGGTAAAGCTAGCTAGGTAAAGCCCCGCCTTATCTCAGTTCACTAGTCACGATAACAACACCCACCCGTAGCACGCGCTCCAGCAGGTATATCTCACTGATCATCCCAAAAGCCAACACCTCATTTGGCCGCCTTTCCTTCCAGTTCTCTGCTGCCTGTGACTGGAACGAATGGCAAAAATCGCTGAAGTTGGAGACTTTTATTTCCCTCACCAACTTTAAACATCTGTTATCTGAGCAGCTAACCGATCGCTGCAGCTGTACATAGTCCATCTGTAAACAGCCCACCCAATTTACCTACCTCATCTCCTTACTGTTTTTATTTATTTACTTTTCTGCTCTTTTGCACACCAGTATCTCTACTTGCACATGTTCATCTGATGATTTATCATTCCAGTGTTAATCTGCTAAATTGTAATTATTTGCTCCAATGGCCTATTTATTGCCTACCTCCTCATGCCTTTTGCACACAAAGTATATAGACTCATTTTCCCCCCCTACTGTGTTATTGACTTGTTTATTGTTTACTCCATGTGTAACTCTGTGTTGTTGTCTGTTCACACTGCTATTCTTTATCTTGGCCAGGTCGCAGTTGTAAATGAGAACTTGTTCTCAACTAGCCTACCTGGTTAAATAAAGGTGAAATAAAATAAATAAATAAAACATCAAATTGGAAACGGGATCAGATAACCTTTCAACATATTTAATTCACCTATTAGTACATGCCAGATCAGTGATCATATAGAGCATGGATGGGCAACTGCCGGCCCGCCACCCTTTTGTAGGAACTCAGTCGGGGTCTCAACTTACTGTTGAGAGTTAGAACAATAGAATACACATTTGGTTGTGCATCAGCAGTCATTCAATTAGCCCATGTTAGCAAACCTTTTTTTGATAGCTAGCCACTAGACTAACTTACCTATCTAAACTTGTAGAAGCACGGTCAAATTACCGACCCGGGTGGTCATTGATCATCAGTTATCATACTAAAAACTGCAAACATTTGCCTCTACCCTATAGCAAAATGTGTAGAATTGCAGCAAACTCGCTTTAAAACGGCAACATTTTCTCCACGCCCAATGGCAAAATGTGCAGAATTGCAAGAAATTAACTTTAATTTATTTAGTTCTCTCTTTCTAGTGGGGAGCCACTAAAATGTTTTGCTCGCAAGGTGGGGGGGGGGGGGTTATGGATGTGGGTACACAGACCCACGAGCCACTGTGGCCCCTCAGAGTTCCGTTTTTTTTGTGGCACCCTCCCCCGACAAAGTTGTCCATCCCTGATATAGAGGATATGAAAAGGAAATAAGGCCACTTTTGATATGCACCCTCAGAAACATACAGTTAGGAATATAACTACTGTTCCCTGAAGGAGGGAACGAGGTGTAACATACTACGGATAGTCAACGACAGATCATTTTCACCTGAAGAAAACTGAAATCACACCCAGCGGGCCAATGGATGCCGAGCCCAACACTCAAAAGCCCCACCTTCCTGGCTATAGTACTGGGACTCGCATCCATTTCCTCAATTGGGACTCACCACCTGGATTCGGTCTTATGTAGCAACATTTGAATTTCAGTTTTTTTACATTGGACAAATGCGGAGACTCAGAGCTACAAAAGGGTATATCATACACTTGATTTGAGGAAACAATGGGAAAGTAATTCTGCTTTGAAAGTTGATCAACTTGTAAACTCACTTTTAAGAAAACCGTCTTTCAATGTTTGGGTACTACTATTGGAGAGCCCTTCTTTGTCTACACCCATTCAGAATTGTTCACACCTTCTTAAGCCTTAGCCCCACTCATCTCTTTAAGGTTTGATCAAACCGTTCTGTACTAACTTGCCAGCTACTTCCAGACATCTAACACAGAGAGAGAACAGCTCACTGAACATTACTCGCTCTATCTGTGGTTTTGGGTTCAGAGCGCACACTGGACGCTCTAGCCAATAAGTAGGGTTGTTCCGAAAACTCTGACCTCACAACTGCACCCAAGCTAACTGGCTAACATTGGCTTGCTACTTCCAGACACATAATGAGAGAACACCCCACTGACCATTTTACTCGCCCTAGCAGAGCTGGTTAGGCTTTTTTATGTTATCCAGAGCGTTGATGACTAACTTTGCTGCTGGCAACAATTGAATTATGCTTTGTTGCTGACTTTACTGACACCTGACATATTCAACAGTTGTTGAGCGTTCAAAAATGCATCAGTTATTCTGCGCTCTGGCACGCTAAGATGTTTGTCTTCTGTTAATAGCTAGATTTTAAAATATATATATTTTTGTTTTGTTTATTTCACCTTTATTTAACCAGGTTGGCTAGTTGAGAACAAGTTCTCATTTACAACTGCGACCTGGCCAAGATAAAGCAACTGCAAAAATCGGGGCTTTACCTTTACCTTTTACCTTTACCTTTAAGGCAGGGCTTTACCTAGCAACGACTTACAGATGAACTGGAGCCAGTGGGTTTGGCGACGGATATGAAGCGAGGGCCAGCCAACGAGAGCATTCAGGTCACAGTGGTGGATAGTATATAGGGCTTTGGTGACAAAACGGATGGCACTGTGATAGACTGCATCCAATTTGCTGAGTAGAGTGTTGGAGGCTATTTTGTAAATGACATTGCCGAAGCCAAGGATCGGTAGGATAGTCAGTTTTACTAGGGTATTTTTGGCAGCATGAGTGAAGGATGCTTTGTTGCAAAATAGGAAGCCGATTCTAGATTTAACTTTGGATTGGAGATGTTTGATGTGAGTCTGGAAGGAGAGTTTACAGTCTAACCAGACACCTAGGTATTTGTAGTTGTCCACATATTCTAAGTCAGAACCGTCCAGAGTAGTGATGCTGGATGGGTGGGTAGGTGTGGGCAGCGATCGGTTGAAGAGCATGCATTTAGTTTTGCTTGCATTTAAGAGCAGTTGGAGGCCACGGAAGGAGAGTTGTATGGCATTGGAGCTCGTCTGGAGGGTTGTTAACACAGTGTCCAAAGAAGGGCCAGAAGTATACAGAATGGTGTCGTCTGCATAGAGGTGGATCAGAGAATCACCAGCAGCAAGAGCGACATCATTGATGTACACAGAGAAAAGAGTCAGCCCAAGGATTGAACCTTGTGGCACCCCCATAGACTGCCAGATGTCCGGACAACAGGCCCTCCGATTTGACACACTGAACTCTGTCAGAGAAGTAGTTGGTGAACCAGGCGAGGCAGTAATTTGAGAAACCAAGGCTGTTGAGTCTGTCGATAAGAATGTGGTAATTGACAGAGTCAAAAGCCTTGGCCAGGTCGATGAATACAGCTGCACAGTATTGTCTCTTATCGATGGCGGTTATGATATCGTTTAGGACCTTGAGCGTGGCTGAGGAGCACCCATGACCAGCTCGGAAACCAGATTGCATAGCGGAGAAGGTACGGTCGGATTCGAAATGGTCGGTGATCTTTTTGTTAACTTGGCTTTCAAAGACCTTAGAAAGGGCGGGTAGGATAGATATAGGTCTGTAGCAGTCTGGGTCTAGAGTGTCTCCCACTTTGAAGAGGGGGATGACCGCAGCAGCTTTCCAATCTTTGGGGATCTCAGACGATACAAAAGAGAGGTTGAACAAGCAATTAATAGGGGTTGCAACAATTTTGGCACATAATTTTAGGAAGAGAGGGTCCAGATTGTCTAGCCCTGCTGATTTGTAGGGGTCCAGATGTTGCAGCTCTTTCAGAACATCAGCTATCTGGATTTGGGTGAAGGAGAAATGGGGGAGGTTTGGGCAAGTTGCAGTGAGGGGTGCAGGACGGTTGACCAGGGTAGAGGTTGCCAGGTGGAAAACATGGCCAGCCGTAGAAAAATGCTTATTGAAATTCTCAATTATCGTGGATTTATCGGTGGTGACAGTGTTTCCTAGCCTCGGTGTAGTAGGCAGCTTTATAGTGTCCCAGAGCTTTTTGGAGTTAGTGCTACAGGATGCAAATTTCTGTTTGAAAAATCTAGCCTTTACATATTGGTTCCTAACTTCCCTGAAAAGATGCATATCGCGGTGGGTATTCGATGCTAATGCAGTATGCCACAGGATGTTTTTTTGCTGTTCAAGGGCAGTCAGGTCTGGAGTGAACCAAGGGCTATATCTGTTCCTGGTTCAACATTTTTTGAATGGGGCATGCAGATAGCTAGCTAGGTAAACAATGAATCCCAACGCATGACACAACGTTAGTTAGCGAGCCAGCTAACAGTACACTGTACCTTGAAATTATACACATAACATTAGCTAGCTACCAAGCCAGCTAATGTTAGCTAGCTAACAGTACACTTGAAATGAAACCACTTTGTCAAAATTAGAAACATGAAATATCTGAATATCTTACCAGTATACATCATGGTTGGACGCGTCTCCTGTCTGATGCCATGCATGGATGCCAAAGTTTGACGATGTAATCCAGACTGGTGTTTTCTCCATCTCTTAGCTATCATTCTCGAATTCTACTGATTTCAGAACTCAGTCCTCCATAAAGTGGAGAGCATACACATAACTTTAGCTCAGAGTGTCCCAAACCGGCTCAGAGGGTCCCAAACTTGGAGGTCCATGGCAGCCCAAGCACACACAGGTTCCACAGGCTCCAATAAGGGCTTACAGAACCTTCCACCTGTTTCCCTAATACTTACCCAAGAAGCCTGAACTCTCAGAGCCTCATGAGGCCTGAACTGTCATTCCCATATAGGGAACCAGAACCTGCTGCAACTTGGCTATGCGCACTGACATGCTGCCACTGCAGCCCAAGTTACTCCACAGTTCCAAGAATAATACTTACCTTGTAAGCCTGAAATATAAGAACTCGTACAAGGAACCGCAAGTCCAAAACCACAGAACACATGTTGCGACTTGGTAAAGCCGACGCGCTTACTGCATAGCATCGACCAGAGTCGGTGAACCACGGCAGCCTGAGGCTCAAACCCACATGGAATTGTGGTAACCCCGATAAATGCGCAACCTGCGCACTGCCTAACACCCACTCTCGGACCCAGCCATAAGAACACTATGAGTCACACTGGGAGCGAGCAGTTACATCCGAGCGATAAAACCTCACGAAGGTATGTCGGGAATGCCAACTCACTGCAGAACAAATATCATCATGCCCCTGAACAATGCCCAAGCAGCCGACAAACCCCTAGTGGAGTATTTGTATTTTTTATTGGTTCCCCATAAACTGAGCAGCAACTCTTCCAGTGGTCCAGCAAAATAAATGCATTTATAAACCATTTTAAAAACATCACAATATATTTCACAGCGAATTTCAAAACACATTGTGTGCCCTCACATCACTACTCTACTACCACACAAAATCCATGTATATAGAGCAAATGTTATCATGTGTGTGTGTGTATGCGTGTCTGTGCCTGTGTCTCTTCATAGTCCCCCATGTTCCATACAATGTTTTATAAATCTGATTTTACTGCTTGCATCAGTTATGTGGAATAGAGTTCCATGTAGTCATGGCTCTATGTAGTACTGTAAACCTCCCATAGTCTGTTCTGGCTCCCTATTTGGGAACCTCTGATGGCATGTCTTGTGCAGTATGCATAGATGTCCGAGCTGTGTGCTAGTAGCTTAAAGTTCGGTGCATTCAAAATGTCAATACTTCTCACAAATACAAATAGTGATGAAGTCAATCTCTCCTCTACTTTGAGCCAGGAGAGATTGACATTAATGTTATTTATGTTAGCTCTCTGTGTACATTTAAGGGCCAGCCGTGCTGCCCCGTTCTGGGCCAATTGTAATTTTCCTAGGTCCCTCTTTGTGGCACCTGACCACACGACTGGACAGTAGTCCAAGTGCGACAAAACTAGGGCATGTAGGACCTGCCTTGTTGGTAGTGTTGTTAAGAAGGTGCTTTATTATGGACAGACCTTTCCGTACCTTAACTACTGTTATATCAATATGTTTTGAACATGACGGTTTACAATCCAAGGTTACTCCAAGCAGTTTAGTCTCCTCAACTTGCTAAATTTCCACATTATTCTTTACAAGATTTAGTTGAGGTTTAGGGTTAAGTGAATGATTTGTTCCAAACACAATGCTTTTAGGACTAACTTATTTCTTTCCACCCATTTTGAAACTGACTGAAGCTCTTTGTTAAGTGTTGCAGTGATTTCACTGGCAGTGGTAGTTGACATGTATGGCGTTGAGTCATCAGCACACATAAACACAAAGGCTCTTCTCAAATCAAATCACATTTTATTTGTCACAGATGTTAATGCGAGTGTAGCGAAATGCTTGTGCTTCTAGTTCCGACAATGCAGTAATAACCAACGAGTAATCTAACCTAACAATTTCACAACAACTACCTTATACACACAAGTGTAAAGGGATGAAGAATATGTACATAAAGATATATGAATGAGTGATGGTACAGAACATCATAGGCAAGATGCAGTAGATGGTATAGAGTACAGTATATACATATGAAATGAGTAATGTAGGGTATGTAAACATTATATTAAGTGGCATTGTTTAAAGTGGCTAGTGATACATTTTTTACATACATTTTTCCAATATTAAAGTGGCTGGAGTTGAGTCAGTATGTTGGCAGCAGCCACTCAATGTTAGGGGTGGCTTTTTAACAGTCTGATGGCCTTGAGATAGAAGCTGTTTTTCAGTCTCTCGGTCCCTGCTTTGATGCACCTGTACTGACCTCGCCTTCTGGATGATAGCGGGGTGAACAGGCAGTGGCTCAGGTGGTTGTTGTCCTGTTGTCTTTATGGCCTTCCTGTGACATCGGGTGGTGTAGGTGTCCTGGAGGGCAGGTAGTTTGCCCCCGGTGATGCGTTGTGCAGACCGCACTACCCTCTGGAGAGCCTTACGGTTGTGGGCGGAGCAGTTGCCGTACCAGGCGGTGATACAGCCCGACAGGATGCTCTCAATTGTGCATCTGTAGAAGTTTGTGAGTGCTTTTGGTGACAAGCCGAATTTCTTCAGCCTCCTGAGGTGGCTGCTGCGCCTTCTTCACAACGCTGTCTGTGTGGGTGGACCAATTCAGCTTGTCCGTGATGTGTACGCCGAGGAACTTAAAACTTACTACCCTCTCCACTACTGTCCCGTCGATGTGGATAGGGGGGTGCTCCCTCTGCTGTTTCCTTAAGTCCACGATCATCTCCTTTGTTTTGTTGACGTTGAGTGTGAGGTTATTTTCCTGACACCACACTCCGAGGGCCCTCACCTCCTCCCTGTAGGCCATCTCGTCGTTGTTGGTAATCAAGCCTACCACTGTAGTGTCGTCTGCAAACTTGATGATTGAGTTGGAGGCGTGCATGGCCACGCAGTCGTAGGTGAACAGGGAGTGCAGGAGAGGGCTCAGAACGCACCCTTGTGGGGCCCCAGTGTTGAGGATCAGATGTTGTTACCTACCCTCACCACCTGGGGGCAGCCCGTCAGGAAGTCCAATACCTAGTTGCACAGGGCGGGGTCGAGACCCAGGGTCTTGAGCTTGATGACAAGTTTGGAGGGTACTATGGTGTTAAATGCTGAGCTGTAGTCGATGAACAGCATTCTCACATAGGTATTCCAGATGGGTTAGGGCAGTGTGCAGTGTGGTTGCGATTGCGTCGTCTGTGGACCTGTTGGGGCGGTAAGCAAATTGGAGTGGGTCTAGGGCAGGGGTGTCAAACTCATTCCACGGAGGGCCTAGTGTCTGCAGGTTTTTGGTTTTTCCTTTCAATAAAGCCCTAGACAACCAGGTGTGGGGAGTTCCTAACTAATTAGTGATGTTAATTCATCAATCAAGTACAAGGGAGGAGCGAAAACCTGCAGACACTCGGCCCTCCGTGGAATGAGTTTGACACCTGTGGTCTAGGGTGTCAGGAAGGGTGGAGGTGATATGGTCCTTGACTAGTCTCTCAAAGCACTTCATGATGACGGAAGTGAGCTTTCTTGGGAACAGGAACAATGGTGGCCCTCTTGAAGCATGTGGGAACAGCAGACTGGGATAAGGATTGATTGAAAATGTCCGTAAACACACCAGCCAGCTGGTCTGCGCATGCTCTGAGGAAGCGGCTGGGGATGCTGTCTGGGCCTGCAGCCTTGCAAGGGTTAACACGTTTAAATGTTTTACTCACGTCGGCATCAGTGAAGGAGAGTCCACAGATTTTGGTAGCGGGCTGTGTCAGTGGCACTGTTTTGTCCTCAAAGCGAGCAAAGAAGTTGTTTAGTCTGTCTGGGAGCAAGACATCCTGGTTCGCGACGGGGCTGGTTTTCTTTTTGTAACCCGTGATTGACTGTAGATACTGCCACATACCTCTTGTGTCTGAGTCATTGAATTGCGACTCTACTTTGTCTCTATAATGACGCTTAGCTTGTTTGATTGCCTTGCGGAGGGAATAGCTACACTGTTTGTATTCGGTCATGTTTCCGGTCACCTTGCTCTGGTTAAAAGCAGTGGTTCGTGCTTTCAGTTTCGCGCGAATGCTGCCATCAATCTACGGTTTCTGGTTTGGGAATGTTTTAATAGTTGCTGTGGGTACGACATCGCCGATGCACTTGCTAATAAACTTGCTCACTGAATCAGCGTATTCATCAATGTTGTTGTTTGACGCAATGCGGAACATTTCTCAATCCACGTGATCGAAGCAATCTTGAAGCGCGGAGTCAGATTGGTCGGACCATCGTTGAACAGACCTGAGCACGGGAGCTTCCTGTTTTGGTCTCTGTCTATAGGCAGGGAGCAACAAAATGGAGTCGTGGTCAGCTTTCCCGAAAGGAGGGCGGGGGAGAGCCTTATATGCGTCGCGGAAGTTGGAATAACAATGATCCAGGGTTTTACCAGCCCTGGTAGCACAATTGATATGCTGATAGAATTTAAGGAGTCTTGTTTTCAGATTAACCTTGTTAAAATCCTCAGCTACAATGAATGCAGCCTCGGGATATGTGGTTTCCAGTTTACATAGAGTCAAATAAAGTTCGTTTAGGGCCATCGATGTGTCTGCTTGGGGGGGAATAAATGCGGCTGTGATTGTAATTGAAGATAATTCTCTTGGTAGATAATGCGGTCGACATTTGATTGTGAGGAATTCTAAGTCAGGTGAACAGAAGGACTTGAGTTCCTGTATGTTGTTATGATCACACCACGTCTCGTTAATCATAAAGCATACCCCCCCGCCCCTCTTCTTACCAGAAAGATGCTTGTTTCTGTCGGCGCGATGCGTGAAGAAACCAGCTGGCTGCACCGACTCCGATAGTGTGTCTCGAGTGAGCCATGTTTCCGTGAAGCAAAGAACTCTCTTATGAACAGTCTCTTATGTCTCTCTGGAATGCTACCCTTGCTCAGATTTCATCAACCTTGTTGTCAAGAGACTGGACATTGGCGAGTAGTATGCTCGGGAGCGGTGCGCGATGTGCCCGTCTCCGAAGCCTGACCAGAAGACCGCTTCGTCTGCCCCTTTTACAGCATCGTTGTTTCGGTTCGCCGGCTGGGATCCGATCCATTGTCCTGGGTGGTGGGCAAAACACAGGATCCGCTTCGGGAAAGTCGTATTCCTGGTCGTAATGATGGTGAGTTGACGTTGCTCTTATATCCAGTAGTTCCTCCCAACTGTATGTAATAAAACCTAAGATTACCTGGGGTACCAATGTGAGAAATAACACGTAAAAAAACAAAATACTGCATAGTTTCCTAGGAACGCAAAGTGAGGCGGCCATGTCTGTTGGCGCCGGAAGTTCCAGAGCCAGTGGGAGGTCATTAGTAAACCTGAGTTCCTTTGTGACATCACAGGATAACTTTGACAGTTAACATAACTGTTAACACTAATGTTAGCACAAAGTATTTTGTAACACGTTTACAGTGCATTCAGAAAGTATTCACACCCCTTGACTTTTTCCACATTTTGTTGTGTTACAGCCTGAATTTAAATGGATTCGATTTCGATTATTTTGTCACTGACCTACACACGATACCCCATGAAGTCAAAGTGGAATTATGTTTTTGAAAAGCTGAAATGTCTTGAGTCTCAACCCACTATTTAACCCACTTTGTTATGTAAATTCAGGAGTACAAATGTGCTTAACAAGTCACATAATAAGTTGCATGGACTGTGCAATAATAATGTTTAACAGGATTTTTAAAATGACTACCTCATCTCTGTACCCCCCATTACAATTATCTGTAAGGTCCCTCAGTCGAACAGTGAATTTCAAACACAGATTTAACCACAAAACCAGGGAGGTTTTCCAATGCCTCACAAAGAATGCTAACATTGAATATCCCTTTGAGCATTGCAAAGTTATTAATTACACTTTGGATTGAGTATCAATACACCTATTACCTAGAAAGATACTCAGTTGCCGGAGAGGAAGGAAACTGCTTAAGGATTTCGCCATGAGGCCAATGGTGAGTTTAAAACAGTTACAGAGTTTAATGGCTGTGATAGGTGAAAACTGAGGACGGATCAACAAAATTGTAGTTAGTCCACAATACTAACATAATTGACAGAGTGAAAATAAGGAAGCCTGTACAGAATAAAAATATTCCAAAACATGTATCCAGTTTGCAACAGGGCACCTAAGTAATATTTCAAAAATGTGGCAAAGCAATTCACTTTTTGTCCTGAATACGAAGTGTTATTTTTGGGACAAATCCAATAAAACACACCAGTGAGTACCACACTCCATATTTGCAAGCATAGTGTTGGCTGCATCATGTTATGGTTATGCTTGAAATAGTTAAGGACTGGGGAGTTTTTCAGGATAAAAAACAAACAGAATGGAGCTAAGCACAGGCAAATTCCTAGAGGAAACCCTGGTTCAGTCTGCTTTCCACCAGACACGGGGAGATGAATTCACCTTTCAGCAGGACAAGAACCTAAAACACAAGGCCAAATCTAGACTGGAGTTGCTTACCAAGAAGATAGTGAATGTTCCTGAGTGGACGAGTTACAGTTTTGACTTAACTCTGCTTGAACATCTATGGCAAGACTTGAGAATGGTTGTCTAGCAATTATCAACAACCAATTTGACAAAGCTTGAATAATTTTGAAAAGAATAATGGGAAAATGTTATACAATCCAGGTGTTCAAAACTCTTACAGACTTACCCAGAAAGACTCACAGCTTTAATCGCTGCCGAAGATGGTTCTCACATGGATGCTCAGGTATGTGAATACCTATGTAAATGAGATATTTAATGTTTTCACTTTGTTTTCCAATGGGTGAGAAGGAAATCTATTAAGCCCATTTTGAATTCAGGCTGTTGCATAACAAAATGTGGAATAAGTCAAGGGGTAGGAATACTTTCTGAAGGCACTGTAGATAGTTTGATTTTGTGAGGCACCGCAAACCTCCTAATACTTTCCCTTAGCAATTCTGTTTATTCTCATACAGTGATATACACTGAGTATACAAAACATTAAGAACGCCTTCCTCCGCTTGCACCTCAGACCAGCCTAAATTCTTCGGGGAATGGTCTCTACAAGGTATTATTAAAAACGTTCCACAGGAATGCTGGCCCATGTTAACTCCAATGCTTCCCACAATTGTGTCTAGTTGGTTGGATGTCCTTTGGGTGGTGGCCCATTTTTGATACACATGGCAAACTGTGGAGTGTGGAAAAACTCAGCAGTGTTGCAATTCTTGACACAAACCCGTGCGCCTGGCACCTACAACCATACCCTGTTCAAAAAGGCAACTCTCAATTGTCTCTAGGCTTAGAAATCCTTATTTAACCTGTCTCCTCCCCTGCATCTACACTGATTGAAGTGGATTTAACAAGTGACATTAACAACAGATAATAGCTTTAACCTGGATTCACCTGATCAGTCTACAGTGGCTTGCAAATGTATTCACCCCCCTTGGCATTTTTCCTATTTTGTTGCCTTACAACCTGGAATTAAAATAGATGTTTGGGGGGTTTGTATCATTTGATTTTCACAACATGCCTACCACTTTGAAGATGCAACATATTTTTTATTGTGAAACAAACGAGAAATAATGCACAAAAAACAGAACTTGAGCGTGCATAACTTTTCACCCCCCCCCCAAAGTCAATACTTTGTAGAGCAACCTTCTCTATAAGCTCGGCACATCAAGAAACTGGGATTTTCGCCCATTCATCAAGGCAAAACTGCTCCAGCTCCTTCAAGTTGGATGGGTTCCGCTGGTGTACAGCAATCTTTAAGTCATACAACAGATTCTCAACTGGATTGAGGTCTGGGCTTTGATTAGGCCATTCCAAGACATTTAAATGTTTACCCTTAAACCACCCGAGTATTGCTTTAGCAGAATGCTTAGGGTCATTGTCCTGCTGGAAGGCGAACCTCCGTCCCAGTCAAATCAATGGAAGACTGAAGCAGGTTTCCCTCAAGAATTTCCCTGTATTTAGCGCCATCCATCATTCCTTCAATTCTGCCCAGTTCCCAGTCCCTGCCACCACCATGCTTCACTGTAAGGATGGTGTTCTCGGGGTGATGAGAGGTGTTGGGTTGGCGCCAGACATAGTGTTTTACTTGATGGACAAAAAGCTACATTTTCGTCTCATCTGACCAGAGTACCTTCTTCCATATGTTTGGGGAGTGTCCCACATGTCTTTTGGTGAAGACCAAACGTGTTTGCTTATTTTTTTCTTTAAGCAATGGATTTTTTTCTGGCCACTCTTCCATAAAGCCCAGCTCTGTGGAGTGTACGGCTTAAAGTGGTCCTATGGACAGATACTCCAATCTCCACTGTGGAGCTTTGCAGCTCCTTCAGGGTTGTCTTATGTCTCTTTGTTGCCTATCTGATTAATGCACTCCTTGCCTGGTTTGTGAGTTTTGGTGGGCGGCCCTCTCTTGGCAGGTTTCTTTTGTTGCCATATTCTTTCCATTTTTTAATAATGGATTTAATGGTGCTCTGTGGGATGTTCAAAGTTTCTGATATTTTCTTATAACCCAACCCTGATCTGTACTTCTCCACAACTTTGTCCCTGACCTGTTTGGAGAGCTCCTTGGTCTTCATGGTGCCACTTGCTTGGTGGTGCCCCTTGCTTGGTGGTGTTGCAGACTCTTGGGCCTTTCAGAACAGGTGTATATATATATATACTGAGATCGTGTGACAGATCATGTGACACTTAGATTCCACACAGGTGGACTTTATTTAACTAATTAAGTGACTTCTGAGGGTAATTGGTTGCACCAGATCTTATTTAGGGGCTTCATAGTAAAGGGTGTGAATACATATGCACGCACCATCTTTCCGTTTTTACATAGATTTTTTTTTTTTACTAATTATATTTTTTTCATTTCACTTCAACAATTTGGATTATTTTGTGTATGTCCATCACATGAAGTCCAAATAAAAATACATTTAAATTACATGTTGTAATGCAAAAAAATATTAAAAAACGCCACGGGGGATGAATACTTTTGCAAGGCACTGTATATCATATAAAGAGCAGGTGCTCTTAATGTTTTGTAAACTAATTTTAAAATACTTATTTTTCTCTAAAATCTCTGAAATCCTATTGCTTTGAATAAAGTGAATCAGTCACATTTCTCATATCGAAAGATGTGTTCCTTTATGAGTTTCCCCTGTAGTCCAGATGTATCTCTTCCGAGGTGATCCCTTGTTCTTCTAACGTGTGTGTTTTCTCTCTTCAGCGGGAGTCTGTCGAGGGTTTAGATTAGAACAACTTACTGCTCTCCATTGATACACTGCTGATAGGGTAGACATGCAACCTGCGTGGGTTGGTGGTTGGCTGGGTGGGTGGGTAGGTGAAGGGGAAACAGTTGGAATCCCTCTCTATCTCTCTCTTCCTTTCATCTCTTCTCAGTCAGATGCCGGTTCAGACAGAACTCAGCTAGTCATCCTAGTCAGTCAGGTGTAGGGCTTATTGGTCAGGGGTCAGGGGTCAGGGGTCAATCATTGGCCCAGTTCAATAGGGGGACCCCCCTGGCCCTTGCCAAACCATTCTTCAAAAAGCACAGTATGTTTTTCTCATTGACATTGGCCGGTCACAGTAATGGGTACGGCACACATATGGCTATGCATTTAAGAGGCATCACCGGAGGCCTTCTAGTTATTTGGTTTGGTACAAAGCAACTCTCTTCATGGGCAGGGGGGAACTGCTAGAGGGCGGCTTGAGCTTAAAACAGAAGAAAAAAAGAACGACATCCATTAATTTTCATTTAATTCAAAGATATGAGATTATTGACTGCCTGACTGATAGTGGTCATATTATGTGCAAAGTGAAACTCGTTGTCTGAGAGTCAAAGAGAGGGCAGTGGATCGCTCTTGGCAGAGATTGCCTCTATAAGCTCTTATCTAGGATCAGTTTTCCATATCCCAAGTGTAGCTTTGGCATCAGGCGGTGAATAGCTAAAGAGACCTCCGATCAGCTGGAATTAAACATTTGAGAACAGTAATATTTTACACACTTCTACTTCTGTTCATATACACCCAGTAAAAACGTATGTCCAGTGGGTTGCCAGTTCCAAGTTGGGCTCACGGAGAAAAAAACAACTTGAGTAATTAGTAATTATCCAGCTGTAAAGATGTGAACATTCACAACAACAAAAAAAGCACAAAACCTCTAGGTCACATTAGATAGAAGCCTCTTCGGAAGTAGTGTTCCACCACAATCGTCCACGCTCATTAAAGGCCTCAATATACGACAATGTTTACTGCTCTCCTGAGTGTGCTGAAGTGTGCCCCAGGTATCAACCTCCTGTAACCTGAATCCGTAATACGTTTCCCAGTTCCCGACAGCTGTGACCCTATTGGCTAAGGGAAAGGTCAACGCTATGCAGAGAGGGCAATGCAGCTGCCTGTCAAAAGCGATTAGTCATCAGCCGCTGTGACATACACGGGAGTTTTTGATAATGAGCATTCCGTGTAAGGGGGTTCAGAAGTTCAAAGCTGCAATGTGTAAGAGTTTCATTCCAAAATGCTATATACAGTGCATTCGGAATGTTTTCAGACCCCTTGATTTTACAGCCTTATTCTAAAATGGATGAAATCATTTTTCCCCCTCATCAATCCACACACAATACCCCATAATGACAAAGCAAAATCAGGTTTTTAGAAATGTTTGCAAATTTATTTAAAAAATATTTTAAAAATGAAATATCACATTTACATAAGTATTCAGACTCTTTACACAGTACTTTGTTGAAGCATCTTTAGCAGCGATTACAGCCTCGGGTCTTCTTGGGTATGACACTACAAGCTTGGCACACCTGTATTTAGTTTCTCCCATTCTTCTCTGCATATTCTCTCAAGCTATGTCAGATTGGAAGTGGAGTGTCACTGCACAGCTATTTTTAGGTCTCTCCAGAGATGTTTGATCGTGTTCAAGTCCGGGCTCTGGCTGGGCCACTTAAGGACATTCAGAGACTTGTCCTAAAGCCACTCCTGCGTTGTCTTGGCTGTGTGCTTAGAGTCGTTGTCCTGTTGGAAGGTGAACCTTTGCCCCAGTCCGAGGTCCTGGGCGCTCTGGAGCAGATGTTCATCAAGGATCTTTCTGTACTTTGGTCCATTAATCTTTTCCTCAATCCTGACTGGTTTCCCAGTCCCTGACGCTGAAAAACATCCCCACAGCATGATGCCTGCCACCACCATGCTTCACCGTAGGGATGGTACCAGATTTCCTCGAGACATTCAGTCCAAAGAGTCCAATCTTGGTTTCATCAGACCAGAGAATCTTGTTTCTCATTGTCTGAGAGTCCTTTAGGTGCCTTTTACTGAGGAGTGGCTTCCGTCTGGCCGCTCTACCATAAAGGCCTGATTGGTGGAGTGCTGCAGAGATGGTTGTCCTTATGGAAGGTTCTGCCATCTCCACAGAGGAACTCTGGAGCTCTGTCAGTGACCATCGGGTTCTTGGTCACTTCCCTGACCAAAGCACTTCTCCCCCGATTGCTCAGTTTGGTCAGCTCTAGGAACATTTTTGGTGTTTCCAAACTTCTTCCATTTGCCCAGATCTGTGCCTCAACACCATCCTGTCTCGGAGCTCTACTGACAATTTCTTTGACCTCATGACTTAGTTTTTGCTCTGACATGCACTGTCAACTGTGGGACCTTATATACACAGGCGTGTGCCTTTCCAAATCATGTCCAATCATTTGAATTGACCAAAGGTGGACTCAAGGATGATCAATGGAAACAGGATGCACTTGAGCTCAATTTCGAGTCTCATACCAAAGGGTATGAATACTTATGTAAATAAGGTATTTCTGTTTTGTTTTTTTATACATTTGTAAAAATTTCTCCAAACCTGTTTTTGCTTTGTCATTATGGGGTGTTGTGTGTAGATTGATGAGGATTTTTTATTTATTTAATTCAGTTTAGAATAAGGCTGTAACGTTACAAAATGTGGAAATAGTCACGGGGTTCGAATACTTTCTGAATGCACGTATCCATTTTCAGAAATGTTGGTAAATTATATTTTATTGTTTAAAGAAATTATTTATCCACCTAAAGTCACTGAACCCCCAAGCCATAAGACTGCTGAACAATTAATCAAATGGCCACCCTGTCACACCCTGACCTTAGAAAGCCTTTTTTAGTCTCTATTTGGTTTGGTCAGGGTGTGATTTGCGTGGGCATTCTATGTTCTTTATTTCTAGGTTTTGTATTTCTTTGTTTCTGGCCGAGTGTGGTTCCCAATCAGAGGCAGCTGTCTATCGTTGTCTCTGATTGGGGATCATACTTAGGCAGCCCTTTTCCCTCCTTCTGTGTGGGATCTTGTTCTTTGTTTGTGTGCAGGGAGTTTGCACATCGAAGCTGTTCGGTCGTTGTTATTCTTTATTGTTTAGTCCTTTCTAAGTTTCACTTCATTATTCAATTATGTAGAACTCAAAGAACGCTGCGCCTTGGTCTCTTCCGACGACGACACCCGTTACTATTTACATTGACCCCCCCCCCCCCCCCCTTTTGATTTTGTTTTTACACTGCTGCCTCTCACTCTTTATTATCAATGCATAGTCACTTTACCTACATGTAGAAATTGTCTCGACTAACCTGTACCCCCGCACATTGAATCGGTTCTACCCCCTCTATATTGCCTCGTTATTGTTATTTTATTGTGTTACTTTTATTTAAAAAATGTACTTTAGTTTATTTGTAAATATTTTCTTAACTCTATTTCTTGAACTGCATTGTTGGTTAAGGGCTTTTAAGGAAGCATTTCCCGGTAAGGTCTACACCTGTTGTATTCGGCGCATGTGACAAATACCATTTGATTTGATTTGAAAGATATTGGTGTGTTTTTTCACTATCTAATCGTGGAATGGGGTTGTTCAATGACAGATTTTAAACAAATACATGTCTATCACTTGATGGTTTCATTTCAGAGAGACAAATAATCATGTTTTTTTTTGCTAAATGCTATACTACATGACCAAAAGTATGTGGACACCGGTTGTCGAACATCTCATTCCAAAATCATGGAATCATGCTTGGATAACAGCCTCCAGTCTTCTGGGAAGGCTTTCCACTAGAAGTTCAAACATTGGGGACTTGCTTTCATTCAGCCAAAAGAGCATTAGTGAGGTCGGGCACGGATGTTGTCAGTTGGTTAGGTCTGGCTCGCAGTTGGCATTCCAATTCATCCCAAAGGATTTCGATGGGGTTGAGGTTATGGCTCTGTGCAGGCCAGTCAAGTTCTTCCACAACGATCTCGACAAACCATTTCTGTATGGACCTTGCTTTGTTGGGGCATTGTCATGCAGGAAACAGGAAAGGGCATTCTCCAAACTGTTGCCACAAAGTTGGAAGCTCAGAATCGTCTAGCATGTCATTATATGCTGTAGCGTTAATCGGGGCAGCTCTAGCAGGGCAAACATTTTACGAACTGACTTGCTGGAAAGGTGTCATCCTATGACAGTGCCACGTTGAAAGGCACTGTCATCAAGGCAATGGGTGGCTACTTTGAAGAATCTCAAATTTTATTCGTTATTTCGTCACTTGTTATTTCATGGTTTTGATGTCTTCTCTATTATTCTACAATGTAGAAAATAGTATGAATAAAGAAAAACCCTTGAATGAGTTGGTGTGTCCAAACTTTTGACTGGTACTGTATATCTGAGGTGATAAAACAAAGACCAGTGTGATTTTATTGTTATACTGGGCAGTTTGTTTTTTGCTATACTAAAAGTTTGTTTTTTGATCGTTTGATGTTGTGGTCTGTGATGTTGAGTTCTGCAAGATTATATCAGTTGATTTATATTCATTACAAGTTTAGGAACCTTACTTTCCAGTTGTTTAATGTTCCTATTAAGACGTTCCAGTTGCTGAGTGAATACGAGTCGAGGAAGTATGGCCATGTGAATTTACAGTAATTTAGTAATTTGTGCAATTTGTGCAATTTGTGTTGTGCTGTATTTTACTCTATTCTATTGTATTCCATTTTTTTGTTCTATGAAATTGTATATGCAGTGCTCCCTTGAAAAAGAGACACTAGTCTCAATGGTGACTATTTGTCTTTTCTACACAGGGCGCTCGTGTGTGGTTACGCGAGGAAGAACAGTACCTTCCCAGCACCGTTTCCTCTTGCTCTGGAGGCGTGGTGGTTTTCGCTACTGAATATGGACAGGTAAGACCATAACACTCCCCTTTTTAAAGACAAAATGATTCACCCAAGTGAGTTACGATACAAATTTAACAACACCTCAAGAATGTGCTTACCTACTTTTGGGGCTGCCAGAATTCTGTTTTTATTGGTTGGGATCCCCCTTTTTTCCCAAACTTGCCAGCATTGAAAGTATCTGGCAGCCAATATACATAACATGTTATAAACACAGGGCAGCAGACCTTGGGGTAAAAAAAAGGAAGATATGTCATTTCAGAATCTAGTAACCCCTTTTTTAATGCTTTGATGCATATATTGTGAAAATAAGGGATAGACAGGTTTGTAGCTCGTTTCGGGGTCAAAGCTCAAAAAAATCGAATTAACCAATGGAATTTGAAATTCTAAGGCCAAAATGATCAACAATGTTTACGGAATATTCAGACTGGGGAAAAAATGTGTTTTTGTTGTTGCAACGTATAAAGCATGAGTTCTCTAAAGAGGATGGTCCTGGAAAGGACTCAAATAAAGGCTGGACACTACTATGCCTATAAACCTCAATATAGGTTACTTGAAGAGTGTTTTTCTTACATGACTGACAATGGTTTACTTGAAGAGTGTTTTTCTTACGTGACTAACAATGGTTTAATGATGAGCACTACAGAGGAGGCAACCAGCATACAGGGAAGAGCATACTGGTAGTGCAGGCTGATACACCCATAAAACGCCGTGGACAGGCTCTTGAAATGCCTGGTTTACTGCCTATTAAACACTCTGTAAGGTCACTTTGAACACCCCTGTGTTTTGGTGTGTACTTTGGGTTATACTTACCCACAACTCAAAACACTGTTGGGTTTGTGATTAAGGCTGTTGGGTTCAGTTGCTAACAACACCTTAGAAAGAGGGAATTGATGCCACTGAAGTTGACAAAGTCCTGTCAACGAATTTAGCCACCGTAACGGAGGTGGGTGGTGAACCATGCTTGTGTGAGGATTCACCTTGACTGAAACCTCAAGAAAGGAAAGGGGGATACCTAGTTAGTTGTACAAATGAATGCATTCAACTGAAATGTGTCTTCCGGATTTAACCCAACCCCTCTGAATCAGAGAGGTGCGGGGGGCTGCCTTAATTGACATCCACATCATCGGCGACCGGGGAACACTGGGTTAACTGCCTTGCTCAGGGGTAGAACAACAGATTTTTACCTTGTCAGCTTGGGATTCGATCCAGCAACCTTTCGGTTACTAGCCCAAGACATGCAGGCTTTAGCTCAACTGGCTAACATTGCCACAATATTACCAATCCTTTTTGCCATCTCTTCGATCTAAGCCTACAGGAAAGTGTGTGCCCTCGGGTCTGGAGGAAAGAAAAAGTCATTCCGCTACCCAAGAATAGTAAAGCCCCCTTTACTGGCTCAAATAGTCAACCAATCGCCCCGTTACCAACCCTTAGTAAACTTTTGGGAAAAATTGTGTTTAACCAGATACAATGCTATTTCACAGTAAACAAATTAACAACTGACTTTCAGCACGCTTTTAGTGACGGACACTCAACATGCACACTTACACAAATGACTGATGAATGGCTGAAAGTAAGACGATTGTTGGAGCTGTTTAAGTGAGGTTGATATGGTAGAAATTGTGTTTTTATACTGAACAAATAGCATTTAGGGATTGCAAATATGTAATAGCACTGGAATTATCTAATTTACTTACATATGCCACTTTGGAGAGGTTTAGGGACACTTGGAAACGTCCCGTGACCACACTTGACACCACTTACTAAAACATCTGCCCATTTCTAGTTGTTAGGTCTATCAATCCCATTTTTTTCTGATATTGTTCACATTGTGGAAATCTGATGTGTTTCCAGCTCTGGGCATCAATAATTCATTTATATCTTGTCAATGAAAGATTCCTTTAAAAATAAAAATAAACTGTTATTTTGTGTGTGCTTGATCTTATGTATTCTGAACTATGTAACTCCTATCTATCTTCTGATAATTTCCTCATAAACTCCCAGATGTTTTCTTTCCAAATATACCAAGTATTGGCATGTCAGAATCATGTAATTACACATGAATAGCAGTTACTTTTGGGTATGTCTATTTAGGCGGAAATCTACATTTCCCAAACTTCGGCGAACTTTAGCCATCACTAGCTAGCAATCAATGGAAGTGATAAAGGCATGTGTTTGCCTTTTAATTAATGGCCAAAACAAACCAAGTATGGAGTTGATTTGAATTGATTTCAGTTGATTTAGATGTTTAGCTAATGTGGATAAAGTTAGCTGAATTTTGTAGTGGCTATTTACAGAAAACCGAAGCATGGTTCCTCCTGGCCAATAGACTACCCTGAGGGTGAGGCAACATCTAACATCAACTTGTAAAATCCCGAACTTCCCCTTTAAACCCGTGTTAATTTTGTCAGATATTTTAGGTATAGTTTTAGTCTTAAACTAAGTTCGAATACGTATACTAACCGCACTAACCATACTATTTGTGATGCAAATTGAGTATATAGTTTGCTTATTGGTCATAGTATGGATATAGTTAGTATGCCAAAAGTTCCCGGATGTTGTACTAGATTCGCCAAAATACAAAGTATACATGCAGTAGACACTATTTCTGTGCTTTTAGGCCCCATAATGCAATTCTCCAGAAAATGTGCGTGGTTTTCAGATTTGAAGAAAATGGCGGAAAATATGCAGCCGAAGTCCGACAAGAGCGGATACAAATTCATTGCTTTAACTAATTATGACAAATGTTAAGAAAATGTTGAGCAATGTAATAAAGTATTGACTTTTCAAATTAGTTACGTTACAGATTATTTTGTCTGACAATTTGTTAGCTACGCTATCCTTACGAACCACATAGCATTACAGTATGTACCGGTATGTTAGCTACTTACCTATTCTTAGTTGGCTACTAATACATCAAACTTGCCAGAAAGTATATTTACTATCTGCTACCAAACATTTATTGACTTGATTATTCACATAATTCTTAGCTAAGTGGTATAGTCCTTGTGTGTTTCAATGGGCATTGTTAATTCTGGCTATCTACTCCGATTTCAGAGCACTCTCACGCAGAATAACTGATGAATTTACGAACGTTCAACACCCGCTGAATATGGTCGGTGTCAGTAAATAGCTCTGCTAGGGAGAGTAAAATGGTCAGAGAGGTGTTCTCTCATTTGTTTGGAAATAGCTAGCCAACGTTAGCCAGTTAGCCAGTTAGCTTGGAGGCTGTTGAACGCTCAGATCAGCGCTACTCCTCGGCCAGTGTGTCCAGTGTGTGCTCTGAACACTTCGAGAGCGAAATGCTCTGAATTTACGAACGGACAATTTAACAACGCTCTGGATTTACGAACGCCCAGAGCACGCTCTGGCACTCCAGATTGAATTTACAAACACACCCGAAATCTTAAAATGTTTAGCTAGTAATTTGTTATGCTAACAAGCTAGCAAAAGGTTACATAGCAACAGCATCAACTTCCTATAGACAGGCAAAGCTCTAGTACGCTCAACTGAAATGATACCGTTAGTTTACAGTATACTAAAATAAACTAATGGTATATAGTATGTAATATATACTCATTAAGTATGCAAACTCAGCAAAAAAAGAAACGTCCCTTTTTCAGGACCCTGTCTTTCAAAGATAATTCGTAAAAATACAAATAACTTCACAGATCTTCATTGTAAAGGGTTTAAACACTGTTTACCATGCTTGTTCAATGAACCATAAACAATTAATGAACATGCACCTGTGGAACGGTCGTTGTCCAGGTGGGAAAAGGCATTGTGGAGTGCGATAGAGATTGCATCATCTGTGGATCTGTTGGGGCGGTATGCAAATTGGAGTGGGTCTAGGGTTTCTGGGATAATGATGTTGATGTGAGCCATGACCAGCCTTTCAAAGCACTTCATGGCTACGGAAGGCAGTGAAATGGGTCATTAGTCATTTAGGCAGGCTACTTTGGTGTTCTTGGGCACATTAACTATGGTGGTCTGCTTGAAACATGTTGGTATTACAGACTCAGTCAGGGTCAGGTAGAGAATGTCAGTGAAAACACTTGCTAGTTGGTCAGCGCATGCTCGGAGTACATGTCCTGGTATTCCGTCTGACCTTGCGGCCTTTGTGAATGTTGACCTGTTTAAAGGTCTTGCTCATGTTGGCTACGGAGAGTGTGATCACACAGTCATCCAGAACAGCTGATGCTCACGTGCATGCTTCAGTGTTGCTTGCCTCGAAGCGAGCATAGAAGTTATTTAGCTTGTCTGGTAGGCTCGTGTCACTGGGCAGCTCTCGGCTGTGCTTCCCTTTGTAGTCCGTAATTGTTTGCAAGCCCTGCCAAAACGACGAGCATCGGCGCCGGTGTTGTACGATTCAATCTTAGTCCTGTATTGATGCTTTGTCTGTTTGATGGTTCATCGGAGGGCATAGCAGAATTTCTTATAAGCGTCCAGGATAGAGTCCCATTCCTTGAAAGCGGCAGCTCTACCCTTTAGCTCAGTGTGGATGTTGCCTGTAATCCATGGCTTCTGGTTGGGGTATGTACGTACAGTCACTGTGGGGACGATGTCATCAATGCACTTTTTGATGAAGCCAGTGACTGATGTGATGTCTTCCTCAATCCCGGAACATATTCCAGTCTGTGTTAGCGAAACCATCCTGTAGCTTATCATCTGCGTCATCTGACTACTTGAGCGAGTCACTGGTGCTTCCTGCTTTCGTTTTTGCTTGTAAGCAGGAATCAGGAGGATAGAGTTATGGTCAGATTTGCCAAATGGAGGGTAAGGGAGAGCTTTGTTCGCATCTCTGTGTGTGGGGTAAAAGTTGTTTTGAGTTTTTTTCCTCTGGTTGCACATTTAACATGCTGGTAGAAATTTTGGTAAAATGGATTTAAGTTTCCTTGCATTAAAGTCCCAGGCCACTAGGAGCGCCACCTCTGGATGAGAATTTTCTTATTTGCTTATGGCCTTATACAGCTATGAAAAATATAGATGAAAACTCTCTTGGTAAATAGTGTGGTCTACTGCTATAGTGTGGTCTACTGCTTATCATAAAATACTCTACCTCAGGCGAGCAAAAGCTCGAGCCTAGGCTATAAAACATTGGCTACAGGTTAAACAATTTAGGCATACAGCTCTTTTATTCCCATTGTAACCTTAGGATTGGGGTAAATAACATTGATTCCCATAAATAGGGTACAGTCTGAGCTTTCGAACAATGCCAGAAATATTCCTGTACTCCTAATATTCATAAAATTGATATTTCCAAATTTTTTCAAAACAACTGCACTCGCATTTGCGGACCGCAATAACGGCAACACAGATGTGATCAAATAAAAAATGCCCTACATGAAAGTAAGAGAAAGTAAACATTATTGTTTTTAATTTAGGTTAGTTACAATTGAAGTGTCCTTGCTGCGCCTCAGTTCAAAAGATTGATGAGTGACTGAAGTGACCGCCCAGGAGCTGGTGGGAGAGCCAGGCATGTTAATTCTGCCAATGAGAGGATTGCATTAAATATTCTGCAAAGCCATGCATGCTTATGATTGGACAAAACAGATGAAAAGGTGCTTCATGTCAAATTGACTGTCCGTTAGACTCGCATGGAATTCTCATCTTGTCACATTTACGTCAACTAAAATGAAAATAATTGTGTTTATATTAATTGTTTATTCAATGCATCTTGTCTCATTATCTTCATTAGTTTTCGTCAGGGAAGATATGTTTTGTCTTAGTTATTGTTGCCAAAATTAACACTGCTGTAGCACTTTCCTGCAATCAGATGACCAAGTGGCCTCAAGGGGGAAATGTTATTCATATATTAATAAACACTTTTTATTTTTTACACAGAAAATCCGATGTTTTTATGTCAAACAGCTTTGTTTATATTTCAGTCTCCTGTGAGGTATATAAAGTGTAAATTTGGGATGCAAACTCAAAATGTAATACATTTCAACTCTATATCTGACATTGTACAGGTGTCTTCTTTCTTATAAGCCCATAACCATCTTTGTGAGGTGTTTACTTTTGTTCCACAGTAGATTTGTTAAAGACTACCAAGAAACACTGTGTGACCCTGTTTTAGCTCACTGTAGTAAAAGGTTAAAAATGGTCCATCCGACAATGACCTCAAGGCCATTAACCAGCTAACAATATGTGTTAGGTTTTATATCAGTCTTGGCTCAGCACAAGGCAGTGTTTCACGGTCAATCCCTTTAAGGGCTTAAGGTGTCTCACTGCTGTCAGGTTGACTGACACATAGAGCGGTTTAGTTGGTAGATATCATGTAAAGATGTCACAGGCACTCTGCTGGGGTATATGATTTAGGTCAATTATATTGGCATTGTCTGTTTTACAGGAGAAATGAAGCACAGTAAGAATTGTTTATGATATTGAGTTGTTATTCCATGTAAGAAATGCCTTCCTAATACTGTATACATAGAGTTAACTGAATGGGTATTGTTTGTGTAAGAGATCGAGGTAAATGCAGTGTAAAGGGAACTTTTTTATGTCTGTTTCTTATCATGGAACAGCGTTGTAAAGGATATTGTACTGGTGTACAACACAGGGGCGCAACTTTGAACTTTAGAAGAGGGGGGGCATAACCTGGCGGTGGGTCTGGGTGTCCTCCCTTAGAATTGTTTTGGGCATCTACAACTAATTTCCTGCATTTCTACTAGGGCTGTTCCCGACAACACCATCAAAAAATGTGTCGACCACAAGAAGTCGTTTCTTCGATTGGTCGAAATTTTTAAACGTGTATTTTTCCATATATGTTTTAAGAAAATCAACTAGGCTATAAGTACTGAATTTGTCTGATGCTTTAATCCGGCTGTTGCATTAAATAATTAAGACACAAATGACTCGAGAGAGCCAGAGATCAAGATAGCCTAACAAGAAGAAAAAAACCTGTTCCGAACCCTCCTCCCGCTGCTGCTGGCTTTCACAGATTCTGCCGTTATGCTCCTGAAGTTGTAGGTAATAGGCTTAACCAGTGGCCGACAACCTTTTCCATTTAGAGTGCCAATTTATCTTACCATTTCTACCAATCTGCGTGCCAGTTATGATTTTCATATGCACATTTTCGTGGAACAGTTAAATTAAATGTATAATAGTCTTGTATCTCTAGATCATTGTCTGTGGTTAATCTGCAATATCCCCGCACCAGCTGTAGGCTATTTATGCAAGGGATAAGAAATAATCAGGTATTTTAGGACGTTTCCACTGGATCAGATATTACATTTTCCCTTTCATGCGGAGTGGTCATTGAAACGGAGAGAGCTGGAAATATTGTTCAAATACTTTTAGGAATTATTGTGATTCTCAGTAGATTCTAAAAACAGTCTTCATTTACGTGCTGTTTGAGGTGAAGAAAAATATACTTCTAGAAGCTGCACAGTTTATTAGTGGTGGTGAGTTAAGACAATGAAAATATCATCAGATATCTCCAAATTGGCACATTTATAGGCCTACATTTGCACGCAGGTCATGTAGACTAGTCCTACTTTTTTTTAACCCTTTTTCTTGGTATCCAATTGGTAGTTACAGTCTTGTCCCATCGCTGCAACCCCCGTACGGACCTGGGAGAGACGAAGGTCTAGAGCCGTGTGTCCGCCGAAACACATCCCTGCCAAGCCGAACTGCTTTTTGACACAATGCCCACTTAACCGGGAAGCCAGTCGCACCAATGTTTCTGAGGAAACACTGTACACCTGGCGACCGTGTCAGCGTGCATTGTGCGCCACAGGAGTTGCTAGTGTGCGATGGGACAAGAACATCCCTACCGGCCAAACCCTCCCCTAACCCGGATGACGCTGGGCCAATTGTGCATGGCACCGCGGGTCTCCCGGTCGCGGCCGGCTGCAACAGAGCCTGGACTTGAACCAGGATCTCTAATGCCTCAGCTAGTACTGCGACACTCGGGAGGCTGACTAGTCCTACTTCTGTATGCATAATCAGGTTTGTGTACTAACTCAACATTGACAGGAGCATTTCAAACAAAAGACAATGAATACATGTTCTGAACTATCGCACCGTAGCACTTACTTCTGTCATCTTGAAGTGCTTTGAGAGGCTAGTCAAGGATCATATCACCTCCACCTCACGTGTCACCCTAGACCCACTTTAATTTGCTTACCGCCCCAATAGGTCCACAGACAATGCAATCGCCATCAAACTGCACAGTTCCCTATCCCATCTGGACAAGAGGAAATCCTATGTAAGAATGCTGTTCATTGACTACAGCTCAGCCTTCAACACCATAGTACCCTCCAAGATCATCATTAAGCATTAAGCTGGGTCTGAACCCCGCTCTGTGCAATTGGGTCCTGGACTTCCTGACGGTCCGCCCCCAGGTGGTGAATGTAAGAAACAACATCTCCACTTCGCTGATCCTCAACACTGGGGCCCCACAAGGGTGCGTGCTCAGCCCCCTCCTGTACTTCCTGTTTCCAATTTTTGACTGCGTGGCCATGCACGCCTCCAACTCAATCATCAAGTTTGCAGACGACACAACAGTAGTAGGCTTGATTACCAACAATGATTTCTATACCATCTATGGCATCTTGCCTATGCCGCTCTGTCATTGCTCATCCATATATTATATGGATATATTCTTATTCCATTCTTTTACTTAGATGTGTGTGAATTAGGTAGATGTTGTGGAATTGTTAGATTACTTGATAGATATTGCTGGACTGTCGGAACTAGAAGCACAAGCATTACGTTACACTCGCAATAACATCTGCTAACCATGTGTATGTGACCAACAAAATTTGATTCGATTTAAAATTGACAAAACTCATAAATATAATTTTCACTAGTGCAGCACAGGTTATGAGATCTTCAAAACACATGTCCACTCCGACAATGAGAAATGTAAATTACTGTAATAATGATACAATAAAATGAACACCTGCCACCTGCGGGTCGATATTGGCATTGGTGGGTAAGATGTCTGTTTCACCAGCCACCTTGGCGGTTGGTCACGGCTCCACAGCATGAGCATTTCACTCGCATTTGTGAATACAAATAGTAATGTATGATCTAATTTGGAGCAAAGTAAATGCTGCAGTAGCTGTTTTCAAAGTATTTCTGCCATTTTGTTTAATAGCTGGTAAAGTCAACAAACTACAAATCCTATCTCACCTCGAGCTGCAACACTGCCTGGCAAGGGGCTGTGCGTATGTAGAGAGCTGAGTGAACGATTCATTTTTAGAAGTGCTGTGCACAGGCATAAGTTGGTCTAATTTACTTGAAATGAAAGTCTACTGAAGTGGGACTTTGTCCTTATCTTTCTTGGCTATTTACATTGTTTTGTTCACATACTAGGTTGTTTTTCTATGTTTGAGTTTCAACTGATAGGGAAGAGAAGACAATACAGCTATTAGTCAGACTCTCACTCTTACAGGGACATGACTCTCCAGTAGTGTTACCACGGTAACCTCCCTCCCTTAAAGGGCCAGGTGAAAATGTTTGTTTCATCTTGATATTCTGGTTAAAAGGCTCAGGTCACAAAAAAATGGTATGTTAAACAATATACCACATGACTTCTTACTAGTAATACATGTTTGTTTTTGAAACATTACAAAGCATGCTCATCTGTTTTTTGTTTTGTTGGTGTAATTTTAGCTGGAGAAAATATGGTAATTAAACAAAAAGTACATTTTCAGGCCTGATAATACATTGAATGTATTAACAGAAATTACTGTAACCAAACAAACCTTGTAGATTAGAAATTATGGGAATTAACCTTAAATATAGGCTACAACTGGTGATCTACTGTGTGTGTATATATATATATATATATATATTATAGGGAATTGATAGACAGAAACAATGCACACAAGGAAGTTATGAGACAATGAATACCCATGAAATGGAGGGAGAGAGCACATTCTGGAGAGAAACTTGTGCATCTGAGCCACAATCCCCATATTCTTGGACCGTGTCATCCCTGTGGCCTTCTCAATGGATTAGTCCACAAAGACAGGCACAAATTTGACAGGTGTCTTATGTGCCATGGAAAAAATATATATTTGTGACTGCTGGACAAAAAAAATCTCATGATTTCAATACAGCCTTCACAGGATCATAACATCTAAATATCTCTACTTTTGTATTTTACACATTCAGCAGAGGAATTACATTTCTGAGTGCATGATATTCAGTTTCATTGGCATATACTGTAGTATGTTCTATGGATGGTCGTAAAATGCAGTAATTTATGTCTGAGATAAGTATCTAAGACACCTTGACTTCCATCACATTTCGTTACTTTTCAGCCTTATTCTAAAAGGGATGACAATTTCCCCCTCATCAATCTACTCACAATACCCCATAATGACAAAGCAAAAACAGGTTTTTAGAAATGTTTGCAAATGTAATAATTATTATTTTTTTAAACGTAAATGTACAATTTACATACAGTACCAGTCAAAGTTTGGACACACCTACTCATTCCAGGGTTTTTATAAATTGTTTCTATAATAACACATATAATCATGTAGTAACCAAAAAAGTGTTAAACAAATCAAAATATATTTTATATTTGATATTCTTCAAAGTAGCCACCTGTAACGGCTGGTGCTCTCCTCATCCTCGGATGAGGTGAGGAGAGAAGGATCTTCAGACCAAAACGCAGCATTTGGGAAATAAGCCATCTTTATTATGAATACGATGGCAACACGAAACGAAACAAAACACTTTCAAAACTACAAAACAAGAAAACGACGTTGACGAAACCTGAACATAAACTTACATAACTAAACATAAACTTACGTACAGGAAACAGACGACATCGAAACGAAACGAAACAACCAAACGCTACAGTCCCGTGTGGCACGAACATACATACTGACACAGGAGACAATCACCCACCACGAACACTGTGACAACGCCTACCTAAATATGACTCTTAATTAGAGGAACGCCAAACACCTGCCTCTAATTAAGAGCCATACCAGGTAACCCAAAACCAACACAGAAACAGAAAACATAGAATGCCCACCCAACCTCACGTCCTGACCAAAACACACATAACAACTAACATAAATAGTACAGGAACGTGACACCACCCTTTGCCTTGATTTCAGCCTTGCACACTCTTGGCATTCTTTCAACCAGCTTCATGGGGTAGTCACCTGGAATGCATTTCATTTAACAGGTGTGCCTTCTTAAAAGTTCATTTGTGGAATTTCTTCCTTCTTAAAGCGTCAGTTGGGTTGTGACAAGGTAGGGGTGGTATATAGAGGATAGCGGAACATTTCAAGAACTTTAAACGTTTCTTCAAGTGCAGTTGCAAAAACCATCAACCGCTATGATGAAACTGGCTCTCATGAGGACCGCCACAGGAAAGAAAGACCCAGAGTTACCTTTGCTGCAGAGGATAAGTTCCTTATAGTTACCAGCCTCAGAAATTGTAGCCTAAATAAATGCTTCACAGAGTTCAAGCAACAGACACATCTCAACATCAACTATTCAGAGGAGACTGCTTGAATCAGGCTTTTATGATTGAGTTGCTGCAAAGAAGCCACTACTTATGGACACCAGTAATAAGAAGAGACTTTGTTGGGCCAAGAAACACAAGGAATGGACATTAGACCGGTGGAAATCTGTAATTTGGTCTGGTGAGTCCAAATTTCAGATTAGAAATTTTGAGAACTGACGTATCTTTGTGAGACGCAGAGGAGGTGAACGGATGATCTTCACATGTGGGGTTCCCAATGTGAAGCATGGAGGAGGTGTGGGGTTGCTTTGCTGGTGACACTGTTTGTGATTTATTCAGAATTCAAGGCACACTTAACCAGCATGGCTACCACAGCATTCTGCAGCAATACGCCGTCCCATCTGGTTTGCGCTTAGTGGGACTATCATTTGTTTTTCAACAGGACAATGACCCAACACACCCCCAGGCTGTGTAAGGGCTATTTGACCAAGAAGGAGAGTGATGGAGTGTTGCATCAGATGACCTGGCCTCCACAGTCACCAAACCTCAACCCAATTGAGACGGTTTGGGATGAGTTAGACTGCAGAGTGAAGGAAAAGCAGCCAACAAGTGCCCAGCATATGTGGGAACTCCTTCAAGACTGTTGGAAAAGCATTCCAGGTGAAGTTGATGGAGGGATGCCAAGAGTGTGCAAAGCTGTCATCAAGGCAAACTTTTTTGGGTTACTAAATTTTGCCATATGTGTTATTTCATGGTTTTAATGTCTTCACCATCATTCTACAATGTATAAAGTAGTAAAAATAAAGAAAAACCCTTGAATGAGTAGGTGTTCTAAAACTTTTGACCGGTAGTATGTATGTTAAAATTTTCTACATTACAACCACAACAATCTCTTTATTCAATCAATACATCTGCAACTCTTAAACCACCCTGGCGGCACCAGGGAATTAAGATGCAAGGAGTTCTGCAGGCTATTCCAAGAATCGGGGGAATTAAAACCGTAACTAGATCGGCATGGACGAGTGTAACCTGAGAATGAGGGAATTACTGTTATTGTTAGAGATGGGATCTTGTTGTTCTCTTACAGGGTAATGAGATGATTGGAAGAGAGGGGGGTGGGGTATTTTGAAAAGAGGTAGGGAGAGAAGAAGGAAAGGAGAAGGTGTGCAGGTATAATGCAGAAGGATCTTCAGCTATTTGGGGTTGGGCGGGAGGAGGGGTAGAGGAGATTGGTCTCCGCCGGCCGCCTGTTCGTATTACCTGGGTAACACGAATGCAGAGACACCTGTTGTTCACTGATCATTGTGCGAAACAGCCCTGCTCTTGGAGCAGATGTTGTTCAGCTGGGGCTTGTACAGGCACACTCTTATCCCAGCGGCACCCGCCGTTGTCTACACGCTCACTCCCTTACCTAAACAACCCCAAAAACAAAGCCAGGAGTCCTCATGTAGACCCAAAGTAGTTTTTAGTTTAATAGAGGACAAGCAAAAGTGTTTGTGTGTGTCTGTGTTTGTTCGCGTGCGTGTGTGTGTGCGTGCGCTTATGTCGGTTGGAGCAGGCCTAGCGGGCCTAGTAGGTTCACCGTTGTCATGGCAACTGTCAAATTGTGTCAATGGTAAGATGGTTTTGGTCTCGGAGGGGGGTTTTAAGTGTGCACCGGGTCATATAGCCCGCTCTCTTGATCAAGTTTCAGCCCTTTTGACAGTGGAGACAGTCTCTTATGAGTTGAGTTGAGAACAATACAGGGAAAGATGAATGGTGACTTGAACCACCTGGTGCTTTTGATGATGAGAGGAGTGATGGGGACTTATCTGTGCAGTTATCTGTCCAGTTAATGGGTCTGAAACCATAAACAATCCCCAAAGGCAAAGTGTAGATGTTTTACCTTTATTATTTCAATTTGTTTTATTTTGCACATCAAATGTTCTATGGCATTCCAAAAGTCTAGCACAGGGGCTACAAATGCTAAAGAATAATTATTTGGTTAATAAGCGTAGTATTTCATTGTGGTTCTATCTTCACGTTCTTCACTCATCCAGTTTAAAACAAAACTACAGTAATTGAGTTCAAATTAAAGCAAATCAAATGTTATTTGTCACATGCGCCGAATACAACAGGTGTAGACTTTACAGTGAAATGCTTACTTACAAGCCCTTAACCAACGATGCAGTTTTAAGAAAAAATAAGTGTTCAGTAAAAAATAGGTGAGTAACAAATAATTAAAGAGCAGCAGTAAAATAACAATAGCGAGGCTGTATACAGGGGGTACCGGTACCGGTACAGAGACAATGTGTGGGGGAACTGGTTAGTCAAGGTAATTGAGGTAATATGTACATGTAGGTAGATTTATTAAAGTGACTATGCATAGATCATAACAGAGTAGCAGCGGTGTAAAAGGGGGGGGGGGGGGGCAATGCAAATAGTCTGGTTAGCCATTTGATTAGCTGTTCAGGAGTCTTATGGCTTGGGGGTAGAAGCTGTTAAGAAGTATTTTGGACCTAGACTTGGCACTCCGGTACCGCTTGCCATGCGGTAGCAGAGAGAACATTCTATGAATAGGGTGGCTGGAGTCTTTGACAATTTTTAGGGCCTTCCTCTGACACCGTCTGGATAGAGGTCCTGGATGGCAGGAAGCTTGGCCCCAGTGATGTACTGGGCCGTACCCACTACCCTCTGTAGTGCCTTGCGGTCGGAGGCCGAGCAGTTGCCATACCAGACAGTGATGCAACCAGTCAGGATGCTCTCGATGGTGCAACTGTAGAGACTTTTAAGGATCTGAGGACCCATGCCAAATCTTTTCAGTCTCCTGAGGGGGAATAGGCTTTGTTGTGCCCTCTTCACGACTGTCTTTGTGTGTTTGGACCATGATAGTTTGTTGGTGATGTGGACACCAAGGAACTTGAAGCTCTCAACCTGCTCCACTACAGCCCCGTCGATGAGAATGCTGCTGTGCTCGGTCCTACTTTTCCTGTGGTCCACAATCATCTCCTTTGTCTTGATCACGTTGAGGGAGAGGTTGTTGTCCTGGCACCATATAGCCAGGTCTCTGACCTCCCTATAAGCTGTCTCATCGTTGTTGATGATCAGGCCTACGACTGTTGTGTCATCGGCAAACTTAATGATGGTGTTGGAGTCGTGCCTGGACATGCAGTCGTGAGTGAACAGGGAGTAAAGGAGGGGACTGAGCATGCACCCCTGAGGGGCCCCCGTGTTGAGGATCAGCGTGGCGGATGTGTTGTTACCTACCCTTACCACCTGGGGGCAGCTCGTCAGGAAGTACAGGATCCAGTTGCAGAGGGATATGTTTCGTCCCAGGGTCCTTAGCTTAGTGATGAGTTTGAGGGCACTGTGTTGTTGAACACTGAGCTGTAGTCAATGAATAGCATTCTGACATAGGTGTTCCTTTTGTCCAGGTGGGAAAGGGCCGTGTGGAGTGCAATGGATATTGCATCATCTGTGGATCTGTTTGAGAGGTATGCAAATTGGAGTGGGTCTAGTTTTCTGGGATAATAGTGTTGATGTGAGCCATGACCAGCCTTTCAAAGCACTTCATGCCTACAGACGTGAGTGCTACGGGTCGCTAGTCATTTAGGCAGGTTACCATAGTGTTCTTGGGCACAGGGACTGTGGTGGTCAGGGACATGTTGAAAATGTCAGTGAAGACACTTGCCAGTTGGTCAGCACATGTTTGGAGTACACGTCCTGGTAATCCGTCTGACCGTGCGGCCTTGTGAATGTTGACCTGTTTAAAGGTCTTACTCACATTGGCTGTGGAGAGCGTGATCACACAGTCGTCCGGAACAGCTGATGCTCTAATGTATGTTTCAGTGTTATTTGCCTAGAAGCGAGCATAAAAGTAATTTAGCTCGTCTGGTAGGCTCGTGTCACTGGGCAGCTCTCGGCTGTGCTTCCCTTTGTAGTCTGTAATAGTTTGCAAGCCCTGCCACATCCGGCGAGCATCGGAGCCGGTGTAGTACGATTCAATCTTAGTCCTGTATTGAAGATTTGCCTGTTTGATGGTTCGTCGGAGGTCATAGTGGGATTTCTTATAAGCTTCCGGATTAGAGTCCCGCTCCTTGAAACTGGCAGCTCTACCCTTTAGCTCAGTGCGGATTTTGCCTGTAATCCATGGCTTTTGTTTGGGGTATGTACTTACAGTCACTGTAGGAACGACGTCATCGATGCACTTATTGATGAAGCCAGTGACTGAAGAATCGGAAGAATGGCGGAACATATTCTAGTCTGTTTTAGCAAAACAGTCCTGTAGCTTAGCATCTGCTTCATCTGACCACTTTTTTATTGATCTAGTCACTGGTGCTTCCAGCTTTCGTTTTTGCTTGTAAGCAGGAATCAGGAAGATAGAATTATGGTCAGATTTGCCAAATGGAAGGTGAGTGAGAGCTTTTTTCGCATCTTTGTGTGTGGAGTAAAGGTGGTCTAGAGTTTTTTCCCTCTGGTTGCACATTTAACATGCTGGTAGAAATGAGGTAAAACGGATGTAAGTTTCCCTGCATTAAAGTTCCCAGCCACTAGGAGCTCCGCCTCTGGATGAGCGTCTTCCTGTTTGCTTATGGCTGTATACAGCTCATTGAGTGCGGTCTTAGTGCCAGCATCAGTTTGGGGTGGTAAATGGACAGCTACGAAGAATTTCGATGAAAACTCTCTTTGTAAATATTGTGGTCTACATCCACCCCTTGTCTTACCAGGCTGTTCTATCCTGCCGAAAAAGTGTCAAACTCGCCAGCTGTATGTTATTGATGTCGTTGTTCAGCCACGACTCGGTGAAACATAAGATATTACAGTTTTTAATGTCCCGTTGGTAGGATATACATGCTCGTAGTTTGTCTGTTTTATTATCCAGTGATTGTACGTTGGCTAATAGGACCGACCCACTCGGCGTCGGATCCTTACAAGGCACCCAGACCTACGTCCCTGATATTGCCACCTCTTTGTCCTACGAAATACTGTCATAAAGGCCTTGCCGGGTGTCTGGAGTAAATCCTTCACATCCAACTCGTTACAGAAAAAATCTTCTACCAGTACGGGATGAGTAATTGCTGTCCTGATATCTAGAAGCTCTTTTTGGTCATAAGAGACCGTGGCAGAATCATTATGTACAAAACACACACAATAGCACAATTGGTTAGGGGACCGTAAAACAGCAACCATCTCCTCTGGTGCCATCAGTTAGTAGTCATAGCAGTTAGTAGTCATAGCTTTGTCCGAGATTTACTTACGCTAGCATCTGTCGCTCGGCTTAACAATGGGCCTCATGGGCAGTGTGCCTTATCACGTGACCAGGAAGTAGGAAGGAAAAAGTTTGGAGTGGCAATACAATGCTTCAGGGTTTATATATTTTTAAAACACTTATCTTGACGTTTTATATTTCTAAGACACATATCAGAATCAAAATCACCTTTATTCATCAAGTACATTTATACATACTCTGAATTTTACTTGGTAATATGGTGCTGCTATTTACAGATAGAATACAGACAGCAGAGTTTAAACAGTTTACAAACAAATACAACTAGGTAGAGTGAGAGTAGAGCTATAAGGGAATGAGCTGTGGATGTACACATTTACAGTATCAGTGTGAATATATAGCGCCGTTTTTTTGTGAACAAATCAGAGATGGCTTGATGTGGTGTGCAGCAGAGAGTGCATAGCCCTTTAGTCTTTATGGGCAAGATGGCCGGTTGCTGAGGGCCACAGCTCGGGGATAGAAACTGTTCACGTGGCGGGTGGTTTTGGTCATGATTGACCTGATCCGACTGCCAGAGGAGAATTTTGGAAGAGGGAGTGACCGGGTGGGAAGGGTCAACAATGATTTGTCCTGTACGCTTCCTTTCTCTGGAGTGGGGCAGGACCCCATGGAGGGCAGATGCATTGTTGGAGGTTCAGTCAGTGGTATAGGCTTAGTAGAGTAGATTGTCCTGGTGATTGAGGGGGAAATCTGCAGTAAAACTGGTTGTTTATTCAGCTTTTATACATTTAAAACTGGAGTTTTATTTTGGGACCACGTTGTTCGTGCTGTTCTTAACACACTGTGTTGTTTGGCTGGATTTTACGGTCTCCTGGAGCTAGCTCCGACTGGCTAGTAGCCGGGGCCACTGTTTCTGACCTGAGTATAAGCATGTCAGACTTCTCTGTTTTTGAGTCGGATCCGGATAGTAAAGCCATAAAATGTGAGACCTGTGGTATGTTCGCCGTGGTGAAAGAGGAATAATTGACTGATTCATACCTTTGTGAAAGCAGTGTAAGCAGTTTGTTGCCTCAAAAGACTGGGTCATTGAACTACTTGAGGAGAACAGGCTCCTGGAAGATCGTCTTGCTCTGGGTATGGAGACTTCAAGACTACTTGCTGTTTTTGAACGCAACAATTCTAAATGATCTCGGGGATAATCCAGAGTGCTCAACGAGATTGGGCTCCTCTGCAGTAGCTACTGAGGATACAACCTTGGACCACTTTCCCGTATTAACACATGCCACTGCCACTTGCTCTACACCATCGGAGGCTAAGTGGAATCGAGGTTAGAGGTAGGAAGGGAGGAATATTGCAACGTGTCATCCCTCTGCCCTCTCGTCCAGACCTACGGCTCTTAAATAGTTTTAAAGCTCTGAGCCCCCTGACTTCGCCGAGGCCCTTCAACAAGGTCCTCCGCTGCTCCCCCGGTCTTTTCCACTCCACCTCAGCACCCAGCGCAAGCTCCTCTGAATCTGGTCCTGGTTTACTAAGCCAGCCATCCCCTGAAGGCATGGATGAGTCTCTCTGTAACAGCCTGAGAGAGAAACGGCTGCACCTTGGCAATGTTCCTCAGGTAGTAAAAAGCTATTTTGGTCACATTCTTAATGATTCGAAATTGAGTTCAGAATCTAAAATAACACCTAGGTATTTTACCTGGTGTTTTATCTTTATTGCCTGTGAATTCAAATGTGAGGCCAGGTTCTCGCTCTGTGCTTTTGCTCCAATAATAAGTGCCTCTGTCCTGTTTTGATTTAGCTGGAGGAAGCTGTGTGACATCGAAGTAATTCAATCAGCAATACAGTCAATTCATTTATCGGTGGAGCTAAAATCCTCTGGTGACACAGACATGTAAAGTTGTGTATCATCTGAGTAGCAGTGATAATCAATGCTGTTCTGTCTGATAACACTGCCAAAGGGTTACATATATAAACTGAACACTACTGGTCCCAATATCGAACCTTGTGGAACGCCACATGTGATGTGTATTTTCTCTGAGATACAGTATGTTCACCAAGGGTGACGGAAAACTCTCAACCGGTTAAATAGTACCTAAACCAATTTAGAACTGGACTGGAGAGGCCAACCCACCTCTCCAGTATGTCCTGAAGGACATCTTGGTTGACAGTGTAGAATTCAGCACTTAAATCCAAGAGTACAAGGACAGAGAGCTGTTTGGCATCTGTGTTGGCTCTAAGATGATTTACCACTTTAACTAAAGCTGTCCATGTGCTTTGGTGAACTGCAACGCAACTGGGTTTTTAACGCTTAACAGTTTCCCGTGTGTAACAAGAATGGTCCATCTTACAAAGAATATCCAGCCAATTTGACACAACTGTGGGAAGCATTGGATTCAACATGGACCAGCATCCCTGTGGAACTCTTTCGACACCTTGTAGAGTCCATGCCCCGACGAATTGAGGCTGTTCTGAGGGCAAAAGGGGGGGTGCAACTCAATATTAGGAAGGTGTTCCTAATGTTTGGTATACTCAGTGTATCAGTGGCGTGTATTTACATTTACATTTACATTTAAGTCATTTAGCAGACGCTCTTATCCAGAGCTGTATTCATTGATGCCAAGGGGAGCCAGGCTTCCCCAAACTTAATTTGAATCGCGGGAAAGTCAAATAAAAAGTGTGTAAGAAAAGGCAATAAAGTTTATCATTTTTCAAGTCCAAAAATCCTGTTCCTGACAGTTCCTGATGGCGATGCTAATCCCGCCAGTTCAGCATCACCACCGGCACCTCCACTTGCCAGTAGGCCGACTACCGAGTCAGACTCAGTGGGAGAGGGAGACGGGGAGCTGGCGGGAGGGGTGTTCAAGAACAACGTATAACCCCTAGTTCGTCATGCAGAATTCAAAGTTGGGCTGTGCAACATGCAAAAAGGTTGGGAGCTTCAGTCTAGAAACAGAACTATAATGCTCTTTTTCTCAATGTGTTCCGGTGCCTCAGAGCCCCCTAGATAACACCCCCCCAACCCCCCCCCCACCCCCCCCCCCCCCCCTCCTTGCACTCACTATGTGTTCTGGGACCTTCCGATTTTCCAAATTATGTACTGACATTATTTTGGTAGTCTACGAAAATGAGTATGGAAGCTGATACATTTTTTTATGATTTGACATGATAACTCAGCTGAAATGAACACATCTTTTTTTCAATGCCAAGCAGTGTACATAGAGGTAGGCATCTGGATGGTACTCTCGTTCTCACTGAAATGCATTACTCCTCATATAGAAGCAACTGTTCAAGCAGGAATTTTTGAACTATGGATTCCCATTTTATTTCAATATACCTCTTTATTTAGGTTGATGGCATGACGTTGAAATAATGACGTTTATTCAAACATACCTTTTTATGATAAACATTGATACAAGGTCAAATAAAATATGTCTAATAAAATATACAATTCAACATGATATCAACCACCCAGTATTTGATAGAGGATGAAAAAGATTTGGAATGATTGTGCGTGGAGTTTTTGAACACAATTTCAACGTATACATACTTGATTGATGATTATGTTGAAATTATATACTGTAGATTGATTATATCGATTGATGTAACAACCTCTTAGTCAGGTTAAGTCATTGTATTTAAGTTGAAGTTTTACCCTAATTTTAAATGTTTACAATGCTGGTTGATATTAGATGAAAACAGTACTGGTTGATGACCTTTTGCAAAACTAAACGTGTTTTCCACATAGATGCCACGTCACAATAGGTTGACAAATGACATTGAAACAACGTTGATTCAACCAGTGTGTGTCCAATGGGTGGCTAATTTAACTGTTTTAAAGGGAACTGGCAAATAGTTCTGTTAGATTCCCAACATCTCTCTTTGTTATCAACTGAGCACCATAAAACGTGTGTTTACATTGGTTAACCATCTCTTTAGTGCTAACCCCACATGTTAGATTGTTGTCTGTAAATATATCCAGACTGGTGTGACATCATGTGTACAATTCCAAACAGAAACTCCATCGCTCACACGCATCCCACAGTTGCTTTATATTATGTAAATAAATGAAACAGCATGACATATATCCAAGACTATTACATTAGAAAAATGAAATATCCAAGATTATTACATTATAAAAAAAACAAGTAACCGAAGTACAGTAATTCCATTGAAACACCTGAAAAGCTTAGTAAGTATTCTTAAAAACAAACATGGGGAAATAGCACAGAAAACGTACACACAACACGTTTAATGTCATCTTAAACTTAATCTAAATCTCCACCCTTGTCTGAGAGATGCATCTGTGATGTTAGGCCTCGTCTCACAGAGGCGTTGCAAACGCAAGAATGCAGCAATGAGCCCTGGCAGAATACTGGGGGCTACAAGAGGGAAACATAGGAGGGGGTCACATGTGTTTGACTTGTTGAACAGTAACTAGCCTTCTTCACAGCTCCTGATGGAAATGTCACAATGAGTGCCAGGGTTACTGGGGTCATTGACAGGACACAACACCAAGCTCTCTGGTGCTGGACAATCCCCACTCGAACGTATGTGTGTAAACTGCACACACACACACACACACACCAAACCCTGGGTTGGTGGGCACACATACACAAACACACAACACACACCAAACCTTGGGATAGTGGGCGCACACACACACACCCACACACCTCATCACCGAATCAGGAACATAACACAAGGGGTATTCCTCTCAAACAAAGAAGTCCTTGATCTCAACTATAACACACAGCACACTGGTGGACACACGCTTTAGGTATGCCTTTCATGTGTCGTCTCTCTTTCTCTGTCCTCTGTGCTTCTTCTTTGCCCCAGGATTACCCTGGCCTTTCAGTCAGGAGAAACATACAATAATGTATTTTGTTGACTAGTAGAGCTAACAGCCATGTTTGCAGTTTGAATTGGGTATTTATGCTTTGTCTGTTTTGGAGTGAGCTACCTTTTTCGGCACCTCTCTGTACAAAATACAATCATGTTTATGCTGTAGATACTATATTCCCTTACAAAGATGAAGGCTAACACTTTTCGGACATTGGCTCCTTTGTCAGAGCATTGACGTTGTATAGTTAAGGCTGAATGCTACTCAGTTGACAAGTCACGTGTGTGTGTGTGTGTGTGTGTGCGTGCGTGCGTGCGTGCGTGCGTGCGTGCGTGCGTGCGTGCGTCTGTTTGTCAGTTATTGAGGAAAAAGAGCATGTGTTTAGACATAGTTTTCAAGATACTCATGTGGCTGAAAATATTTAATTAATTGTTTAAGTGTTAATGGCGAACAATTTAATTAGGGGGTCTTGTGGTGTTGCCATCTGGAGCTTTGTGGAAAAGGCTGAGCCAGCATAGGATTTGGCAGTGGCAGCATTTCTCATGACTTAGGCCTAGTTATTATATGGACCATGTTACACTTTCCACTTCAATGCAAAAAGCCTTCATAAGTACATTAAAAAAAAAAAGTGTTCAATATAGTGCCAAATAATACATGTACCGTAATTGCTGGACTATTAAGCGCACCTGAATATAAGCCGTACCCACTGAATTTTTTACAAATATGTATTTTGTACATAAATAAACCGCACATGTCTATAAGCCGCAAGTGCCTACCGGTACATTGACACAAATTAACTTTACACAGCCTTTAAACGAAACAGGGCTTGTAACAAAAATAAATAGGCTTTTAAACGAAACACGGCTTGTAACAAAAATAAATAGGCTTTAACGAAACACGGCTTGTAACAAAAATAAAAAGTAAACAGTAGCCTACCAAGAAAGTCAAACTTCATTGCGGTGGCGATTGTTATGGCTTTCAGTCGGATCTGCACAGTTCCAACGTCTTATCATCGACTCATTAAGGCTCCCGTGCAGCAGCTCTATTTCCTTTTCCAACAGCCAGATCGATCGCCTTCAAATTGAAAGCTGCATCATATGCATTTCTCCGTGTCTTTGCCATGATGAGGGTGACAAAATGACTACCTTAATCAGAATGATGGCAAGTTTGAGCGCGCTCGATTTACGTCACATTGTGTGACGGTGCTCAGTTTTTTGGCGGCATGAATCTTGTGGGGGAAAAAAATAAAAAATTAGCCGCGTCATTGTATAAAGCGCGAGGTTCATAGCGTGGGAAAAAAGTAGCGGCTTATAGTCCGGAAATTACGGTAACCATTGGTGCTTTATAGAACCCTTTTTTGAAGGTTCTATAAAGAACCATGCTCACATGGTTCTAAATGGAACCGGTATGGTGCTATAAAGAACCTTTTCCAGGGTTCTGTAAAGAACTATTTAAAAAAAGGTTCTATAAAGCACCAAAAAGGGTTCCGCTATTGTTATAACCTTTTTGGTTCTATATAGAACCCTTTGTAGAACCTTTATGGAGAAAGGTTCTTTATATAACCATTCTCAATATCAAAGGTTCTACAAAGAACCGTATGAAAAACGATATAGGGTAATTTTTTGGGTTAGTCATATTATATTGTTATAATTCAATAGGTATTACTATTGACGCACCCGTCCGTCACACAATGACGTCATTTTGAATATTGAATAACTCCCGTGTCACGCCCTGACCATAGAGAGCCTTTTTATTCTCTATTTTGGTTAGGTCGGGGTGTGACTAGGGTGGGTGATCTAGTGCATTTATTTCTATGTTGGCCTGGTATGGTTCCCAATCAGAGGCAGCTGTTTATCGTTGTCTCTGATTTGGGATCATATCTAGGCAGCCATTTCCCCACTGTTTTTTGTGGGATCTTGTTTTCGTGTTGATGCCTGTGAGCTCTACCATACGTTACGTTTCGTTGCTCTTTATTGTTTTTGTGAGTTTCAATTAATAAATATGTGGAACTCTACGTATGCTGCGCCTTGGTCCGAGTATGATAACCATGACGATCGTGACATCCCGTGAGTTTATGCTAGATACTTAGCGTGTTTTGTAATGGCTGCAGCTCAATCCCCTCTTTCCACCGATATAAAGTTTGCTTTTTTTTATATATACTGTATATCTCTCAGATATAGGACAAACACTTCAAAACCTTATTCCTTATGATTTAGTTGGTGACTGTCTGTTTTGCCATGTATAAAAATGTGTTAATCAAATAACTGTTTTATATATATATTATTTTTTATACCTACAGGGGTCCTAAAATTCTAAATCAAATGGCTAAATTATTAATTTCATATGTTAGCTCAGAAGATATTGCGACCTACAGGGATTATTGACAAGTTGAATCGGGTGCTCAGGAATGGCTGTGGGTCCCCGAGGAGAGAATTGAGGAGCACTGATTTACACAACAATTGACAAGGCCATACGTGAGTCTTTCACACAACACTGTCACTGGCCATAACATTTTTAACATGCAATAGTGTAACATAATGGTATAACATTAGATATACTGGATTGACACTTTCACTCATGGTTGCACAAAAAGGCGCCACTACAGACCCTTGTTCAATCCTGGGCTGTATCACAACCGGCCGTGATCGGGAGTCCCATAGGGCGGTGCACAATTGGTCCAGCGTCATCCAGGTTAGGGGAGGGTTTGGCTGGGGTAGGCCATCATTGTAAAATAAGAATTTGTTCTGAACTGACTTGCCTAGTTAAATAAGGTAAAACATTTAAATAAATAAATAAATTGTTCTAAATGAAGGGTTTTCCATGTGGCTCCCCCAGTGGTTAGATATGTTGGTCGCCATCTAAAAATGACCCCTTTTTTTCAAGACGTCACAAAATTACGATACATCCAAATAAATGTAAAATGGGCTCTCGGTTTCAAAACAACATATTTTCAATTGCAAGTCAGTTCAGAGATATTTGACTGCGGGCTACACACACACACACACACACACACACACACACACACACACACACACACACACACACACACACACACACACACACACACACACACACAATGGAGATTCTATATACTGGAGCGGGGGACTGTGCCAGGATTGTGATTTAATGACAGACGATGCTTGAGAGCTGGCAGGAAATGGAGAAGGGGAAAGTTTTATGACCTCAGTCTATTTAATATGGGGGGCTAAAGCTTCTGGAGCCGTTCTGTAGCCGGAGAAGGGAAGGGAAACGAAATGCGGGAAAGGAATGATTGGAAACAGACCCATCCAGTAGTGTAAAAGTGTGTGTGTGTGTGTGTGTGTGTGTGTGTGTGTGTGTGTGTGTGTGTGTGTGTGTGTGTGTGTGTGTGTGTGTGTGTGTGTGTGTGTGTGTGTGTGTGTGTGTGTGTGTGTGTGTGTGTGTGTGTGTGTGTGTGTGTGTGTGTGTGTGTGTGTGTGTGTGTGTGTGTGTGTGTGTGTGTGTGTGTGTGTGTGTGTGTGTGTGTGTGTGTGTGTGTGTGTGTGTGTGTGTGCACGTGCATGTCTGTCCATTTGTCTGCATTTCTGAATGTCTGTCTGTCTGCGTGTCTCATAAACAGTTCCAAATGCTCCTGTGATACAAATGACAACATGCATACAACATTAAGACACGTTTTTATTCATTTAAACACTTATACCAACTCCCTCCTCTACTATATCAAAGCACAAACCGTATTAAGGCCGTATGATCTCTCTGTAAACAATGTATCCTCTCTGGTTATACCGGTCTTTGTTTGTAGGTCTAAACCACCCAGAGTGACTGTTTACCAGCTAAGTATAGACACCCCCCCAGTGCCCTGATGTCTGTCTTTGTATTGTAGACCGCCTGTAGTCCGGTGATAATTTGAGGACTGTTGTTAATTGCCCTTTGCTCTCACTCTGCGAAAGTGCGCTGTTGCCCCCATCCACATTGACGGGGCTGTAGTGGAGCAGGATGAGACCTTCAAATTCCTTGGTGTCCACATAACCACATGTAACGTATGGATTTTCATCAGTAAACGCATCAAAAGTCCCAATTCAAAGTTACACCACACTTTTCTACTTCTCGAGTTATTACATAAAACTGATCAGAATTCCGAAAGTCATGCCGGAAAATTTATTTGAGGTGTGTGACATAATATGGAGGAGCCAGCCTATTCCCTATAATGTAAACTCCAACAGAAATAACGCGTGACTAATAGTATGAATGACATACTTCAGCCAATAAGCAAATGCTTTATGAATGTATTACAAACCAGCTTGCAAGGTTGCTAGCCAACTGGCCTAATAACTTAGCCCAACATTACGTGACCGCATGAGTCAGCCAGTTGCTATCAAAACCTATTTTACAGCTACATTAAAGTAAACCAAAGTTTTTGAAATACTGAAGGCCATCTAACCAGTTATCAAAAAATAGTAGATCAGCTTTAATATTGCAGATAGATTGTGGCTTCCATCAATGTAATTGTCTGCATCATTTCCAATCCCACATATATATATATATATATATATATATATATATATATATATATATATATATATATATATATATATATATATATATATATATATATATATATACATACATATATATATACACTGCTCAAAAAAATAAAGGGAACACTTAAACAACACAATGTAACTCCAAGTCAATCACACTTCTGTGAAATCAAACTGTCCACTTAGGAAGCAACACTGATTGACAATAAATTTCACATGCTGTTGTGCAAATGGAATAGACAAAAGGTGGAAATTATAGGCAATTAGCAAGACACCCCCCAAAACAGGATTGATTCTGCAGGTGGTGACCACAGACCACTTCTCTTCCTATGCTTCCTGGCTGATGTTTTGGTCACTTTTGAATGCTGGCGGTGCTCTCACTCTAGTGGTAGCATGAGACGGAGTCTACAACCCACACAAGTGGCTCAGGTAGTGCAGTTCATCCAGGATGGCACATTAATGCGAACTGTGGCAAAAAGGTTTGCTGTGTCTGTCAGCGTGGTGTCCAGAGCATGCAGGCGCTACCAGGAGACAGGCCAGTACATCAGGAGACGTGGAGGAGGCCGTAGGAGGGAAACAACCCAGCAGCAGGACCGCTACCTCCGCCTTAGTGCAAGGAGGTGCACTGCCAGAGCCCTGCAAAATGACCTCCAGCAGACCACAAATGTGCATTGACTTGGAGTTACATTGTGTTGTTGTTTAAGTGTTCCCTTTATTTTTTTGAGCAGTGTATATATATATATATATATATACATTACCTTTCAAAAGTTTGGAGTCACATAGAAATGTCCTTGTTTTCCATGAAAACATACATCAAATGAGTTGCAAAATAAATAGGAAATATAGTCAAGACATTGACAAGGTTATAAATAATGATTTTTAATTTAAATAATAATTGTGTCCTTCAAATGTTGCCTTCGTCAAAGAATCCTCCATTTGCAGCAATTACAGCCTTGCAGACCTTTGGCATTCTAGTTGTCAATTTGTTGAGGTAATCTGAACTGATTTCACCCCATGCTTCCTGAAGCACTTCCCAAAAGTTGGATTGGCTTGCTGGGAACTTCTTACAGTGGATCGTGCTTTAAAAGTTGCAGCGTACTGCAGCACGGCTTGCATGGTGCCGCAGAATTCTATGGCACACACTGGTACCATTAATGCTAGTTCGTGCTAGTTTGACAACCAGAGGGAATCTTTGAGAAACATTTGATAGCCTTTATTAATAGAGACTGTACTAGAGAATTTAAAATCTTTTTTGTAAGAACATAGTATATGGGACTGATTTTAAGAAATTCTGATTAATTAATTAGATTAATATTATGGTGTTTCAATTCCAAGAAAAACGAAAAACCCTCCGTGTTTTCGTTAGGATGGAACCGAAAATATGGCGCTGGACAACATGACGATTGGGAGTAGGCTACAGTACTGGGCTATTTAGCTAAAGATTCCCTGTGTCGTGCGGGCATGTGGAAGACCGGGGTTCAATTCCCCAATGGGGAGGAAGGAATAGACTGTCCTTGTGAATAAGAATTTGTTCTTAACTGACTTGCCTAGGTAAATAAAAGTTACACCAAGAGCATAACATTTATACACCATAATTGTAGTCTAACCAATACCCAAACGGAGATTCAGTTAAAATAAAAGATCATTGGTTTATCAAGACCAGTCCCCATGCTTGTCTCAGAGCAGTGTGAAACGGTGATAAAATAGTAGTAGGCTATTGCTTCAAATCCTATTGCTTCTAACTTCAATATGCTCTTTAAATAAATAAGGTAAGAGCACATTACTCAACACTAGTGAAACTCATGTCACCTACGGTAGGCTTACAGTATATCGAAAAATATGACGTGACTCTCCGCCAATGATTACATATAGAGGATTGACGGATTGGGCAATTCTAAATTAAAACCAAAAGCCGCCTCATGGGTCTCCCGGTGGTGGCCGGCATGGGTATCTGTAGAAACGCATTTTGCATTGGGATGCGGTGACTTAGACAGCTGCACCACTGGGGAAGCCCCATGCACAAAGTATCAAAATACAGAGAGGTGTTGGTAAAGGTATATTGTCCTGCTAATAGCCCATAATGGACTATTATAATACTGTACATGGTGTCCAGGTCAGGATAACAAAACATTTCTTTATTAAAGACTATCAGAAAGAATGTTGGTACTTATTTATTTTGATACAAAGCCATGAATGAGTGAGTCACTCAGCTTTAAGTAGGTGCCTGGCTATATGACTGTGCCATCAGCAGCAGCGCCTCTTCAACCTCAGGAGGCTGAAGAAATTCGGCTTGTCACCAAAGGCACTCACAAACTTCTACAGATGCACAATCGAGAGCATCCTGTCGGGCTGTATCACCGCCTGGTACGGCAACTGCTCCGCCGACAACCGTAAGGCTCTCCAGAGGGTAGTGAGGTCTGCACAACGCATCACCGGGGGCAAACTACCTGCCCTCCAGGACACCTACACCACCCGATGTCACAGGAAGGCCATAAAGATCATCAAGGACAACAACCACCAAGCCACTGCCTGTTCACCCCGCTATCATCCAGAAGGCGAGGTCAGTACAGGTGCATCAAAGCAGGGACCGAGAGACTGAAAAACAGCTTCTATCTCAAGGCCATCAGACTGTTAAACAGCCACCACTAGCATTTAGCGGCCGCTGCCAACATACTGACTCAACTCCAGCCACTTTAATAATGGGAATTGATGGAAATTATGTAAAAATGTACCACTAGCCACTTTAAACAATGCCACTTAATATAATGTTAACATACCCTACATTACTCATCTCATATGTATATGTATATACTGTACTCTATATTATCTACTGCTTCTTGCCATCTTTATGTAATACATGTATCACTAGCCACTTTAAACTATGCCACTTTATGTTTACATACCCTACATTACTCATCTCATATGTATATACTGTACTCTATACCATCTACTGCATCTTGCCTATGCCGTTCTGTACCATCACTCATTCATATATCTTTATGTACATATTCTTTATCCCTTTATCCCTTTACACTTGTGTGTATAAGGTAGTAGTTGTTAGTTAGATTACTTGTTGGTTATTACTGCATTGTCGGAACTAGAAGCACAAGCATTTCGCTACACTCACATTAACATCTGCTAACCATGTGTATGTGACAAATAAAATTTGATTTGATTTGATTAACTGCCCTTTCTCGAAAGTCAGACTCTTCCCACAAGCCAACACATTTTTCTCAGCTTCAGAATCAAGATTATTTAAAAAAAATAATAATAATTGACAAAAATTTTACGCATAGATTTTACAGATAGAAAGAATTCAAAAGTATTTATCCACAGTCTGCTCTGGACAAGTACGGTCCTAGAGTGTCTTAATGAGATGTTCATAACTTTAACATGAGCTTATTTCCCAAATATTCTAGTTTAAGAATGATCAAGAATGAAAGTCTATACCCTAAGCTTAGGCATACACTATTCTCAATCACAGCTTTATGAGAGAACAAACAATATAATTTATTTACTATTATTTTATGAGTTAAATAAAGCAATTATTATCCACTTCTGAAGATGTGAGACTGCTTAGATCCAGCCCATGATGTATAACCTAACTCACTAAAACCCTGTTTATACCTGGTGCTAACATGGGTCCTTTATTCTAATCTTGTCTATATTCTGATTGTGCCCACATTTCCAGTAATGTGTCTAAACACATTATCCATCCACTGTGTCTGCATTGTGACCACATTTCCTGGTCACTTCGTTTATGCAAATTATTTCACAGCTACTCTTTCAAACATAATATGTATTTATTTATTGTATGACACATATTTATGTAAACAGTCAATTGTGCCACCAGTCATGGATTTTAGAGGGCGTCATAATGATGATTTAAATGGTTTCTTTGTCCAGATCTTTCTACACTTGTAAGATATCCAGACACAATGCATGTCTGATTACCTCCGGAGGTGGGCAGGAGGATCGGATCACAGTGTGTCTTTTGATTGTGCCCACATTTTTAGACAGGTGTAGACAATCAGAATGTGGACTAGATCAGGACAAAGGGTGCAAGTTAGAACCAGGTATAAACAGGGTTTATGTCACTGCTCCATAATTTGCGCGCCACACACACGCACAAAAACACACAAACCTGTTCCATGCTGAAGCTCCTCCACCAGAAATAAATATTAGAAAAGATTTGCCCGCATTTAGCCTCAGCCCAGGCTTTCAAGAACATTATCTTTCATCATTATTCTTCAAGATGTAGCGTTTAGATTTCGCTGAGCAAATGTTTTTTGCTTGGTCAATAAGGGATGATACCATCGTATATCACAATGTTTTATGGGTACATAATCACGATAGGACAAAGGTTGACATCGCCCAACCGTAATCAACTATCTGGTCTAATTTTCACAGCTGTAAATCTGAACTGTACATCTGACCATGCAGACACCAGTAGTTCTAACCAGCACTTTTGTCAAATTTAACAATGACAAACCCTGGTTCAATGCCGAACTCAGAGCCCTGCGCTCAGCCAAAGAGGGGGCACATAGGAGCAACAACAAAGAGGCCTATAGAACTGCGAACAGCTGCTCAACAAGGGGATTAAAGTTGGCAAAAGTCATTACAAGGAGTGGCTAGAACAACAATTTGAGCCCAACGACAGCTCGTCTGTCTGAATGGGTCTCCAGCAGATCACAAACTACAAATAAAAGACCCCCCAGGCACTAGACGACCCACTACTGTCAAACCAGCTGAACGAGTTCTACTGTCGTTTTGAATCTCAAAAAGCCCTCAGCCATCAAGAGTTTCTTCTCCGCCATCTTGCCCCTCAGCTGACAACACTTTCAGCCATCAGGACTCTACTCCCTTCCTCCAACCCCCTCACTTCCTCCCCCTTACTCTCGCCTACCCCAGGCTGCCCCCCCCCCCTCGTCATCATAGAACAGGAGGTGAACAAGCTCTTCAAGAGGCAAAACAGCAGGAAGGTTGCAAGCCCAGACCGGGTCTCCTCAGCCACACTAAAGCACTGCGCTGACCAGTTTTCCCTTGTTTTCACGGACATATTCAATCAGTCTCTGGAACTATACCTGTACCTGCCTGCTTCAATTGCTCCACCATCATCCCCGTCCCGAGGAAACAAAAGGTAACCACCTGAATAACTCCAGACCTGTAGCACTCACCTCGGTCATCATGAAAACCTTTAAGCACCTTGTCCTGTCCCATCTCAAAACCACCACTTGACCCCATGCGGCTAGCCTACAGAGCCAGTCGGTCTGTGGATGACGCCGTCGACATGGGCCTTCACTACATCCTCCAACACCTCGACAACGCAAGGACATACGTGAGGATCATATTTGTGGACTTTAGCTCAGCCTTCAACACAATCATTCTGGAACTGCTACAGCACAAATTTACCCAGCTGAAAGTATTTGACTCTATCTGCCGGTGGATCACCAACTTCCTAACCAACAGGACACAGTACGTTAAAGATGGGGAAACATATTTCAGACTCGATATCTCTCAGCACGGGGGCACCGCAGGGTTGCATGCTCTCCCCCCTCCTCTACTGACTCTACATCAATGACTGCACCTCCAACGTCGCATCTGTCAAACTACTCAGGTTTGCTGATGACACCAACCTGGTTCGTCTCATCTCCGACGGCTACGAGTCCATGTTTTATTTTTATTTAGTTATTTAACCTTTATATAACTTGGCAAGTCAGTTAAGGACAAATTCTTATTTACAATGACGGCCTACCAAAAGGCAAAAGACGGGGGCTGGGATTAAAAATAAAAATTATTTAAAAAATAACATATAAATATAGGACAAAACACACACATGTATCTTGGAGAGGTTCACTGCCTGGTGGCCTGGTGCAGTCGCAACAACCTGGAACTCAACACAGTCAAAACCGTAGAGATGGTGGTTGACCTCGAGATTGATGGCTCCGCCGTCAGCATGGCCAAGTCATTCAAATTCCTGAGGACCATCATCTCCCACAAACTCAAGTGGGAGGACAACATCACAGCCGTGACCAAGAACGCTCGACAGAGGATGTACTATCTGCGCCAGCTGACGAAACTCAAACTGATTCGGTTCTACATGTCCAGCACTATCTGGTTTGGGTCCTGGCAAACTGCAGCGCATTGTCCGGTCTTCAGAGAAGGTCATCGGCTGTCACCTGCCCACCATCAAGGACCTTTACGCCTCCAGTGCAAGGAAGCGTGCAGGTAAGATCATCGCCGACCCTGCCCATCCTGGACACCCCATGTTTTCAAAACTCTGCTCTGGCAGATGATTTAGGTCAATCATGACCAAAACTTCCCGACACCTCAATTGGGCTGATTACTGCACCTTGTCATCAATGAGCTCAAATACTAATCTACCCTACTGCATTTGGACTATGTTCACCTCCGCACAACACTGTATATGCACTGCAGTGGGGGCTGGTGGGGGGAGCTATAGGAGGACATGCTCATTGGAATGGCTAGACTGGAATGAATGGAACGGAGTCAAACGTGGTTTCCATATGTTTGATACCGTTCTATTTATTCCATTCCAGCTTTTAAAATGAGCCTGTCCTCCTATAGCTCCTCCCACCAGCCTCCACTGACGTGCTGTATATATTTGCCATGGCAGCATCCCTCCCTCTGCATATATAGATATTTCTCCTCTGTAAATTGTACTGTATATTCCCACTGCAATCAGCCTAAACGCCAGAGTTATGTTTAGTGTTCCAATATTGTATATTCTGTATGATGTTTTTGTGGACTTGTGTCTGTATACTATTTGTATATTGCCTATTTTTTCCCCCAAATCAAAACATTTAACCTGGAAGGTGTTTTCAAGGTACTTCAGGTCTGTCAAATCTATTTTACCCATACATACAGTATAGCAGGACTGGAATCTATCCATTTAGAGGTTACAGAAGGTGTATATTGTGTGTGGATGAAATGGGGGTGGTTCAGGTAGTTAGTCACAGTCACAAAATAATCTCCCTCTTGCTATTTTCTGCATTCACTACGCCCAAGGCTATAAACTCCTACCGCCAGCGGGCGAATGGAGTATGCCGTTCAAGACGTGATTTGCATCTCTTGCTGGTAGCCTCGACTCATAGGACCACTATAAGCCCTTGGCAGTCCGCTTTTGCATCTCTGGCATTTAGCCTCCAGGCAGAGGACCGCTATAAAACCTAGGCAAGCCATCTAGCCATGAGTTCATTTGAAAGCCAATGCCAAAGAATTTCTCTGATCTCAAATTCAGCCTGCCACCTTCCAGTTACCTACTGTCAGCCAGAAGATGTAAGCTGTTTTGTTTTTGTTCCAATACTTTACATTTGTTTTTGTCAATTTGAAAACACAATACAACCACACATGTGGACATAATGCATTTACAATCATTGAGGATGACCCGAAAACGTGATAGAACTACACCTAATAATTTACAGTTGAAATAGATTTATGCCTCAAAATAGTGTACATTTTGCCATTGATTTAATGTAGGCTACTACAGTGGAAGTGGGAAGTTTACATACACCTTAGCCAAATACATTTAAACTCAGTTTTTCACAATTCCTTACATTTAATTTACATTCCCTGTCTTTCTTAGGTCAGTTAGGATCACCCTTTATTTTAAGGATGTGAAATATCAGAATAATAGTAGAGAGAATTATTTATTTCAGTTTTTATTTCCTTCATCACATCCTTCATCACATTCCCAGCGGGTCAGAAGTTTACATACACTCAATTAGTATTTGCTAGCATTGCCTTTAAATTGTTTAACTTGGGTCAAACGTGTCGGGTAGCTTCCCACAATATGTTGGGTGAATTTTGACACATTCCTCCTGACAGAGCTGGTGTAACTGGGTCAGGTTTGTAAGGCCTCCTTGCTCGCACATGCTTTTTCAGTTCTGTCCACAAATTTTCTATGGGATTGAGGTCAGGGCTTTGGGATGGCCACTCCAATACCTTGACTTTGTTGTCCTTAAGCCATTTTGCCACAACTTTGGAAGTATGCTTGGGGTCATTGTCCATTTGGAAGACCCATTTGCGACCAAGCTTTAACTTCCTGACTGATGTCTTGAGATGTTGCTTCGCTATATCCGCATAATTTTCCTCCCTCATGGTGCTATCTATTTTGTGAAGTGCACCAGTCCCTCCTGCAGCAAAGCACCCACAAAACATCATGCTGCCACCCCCGTGCTTCACGGTTGGGATGGTGTCTTCAGCTTGCAAGCGTCCCCCATTTTCCTCCAAACATAACGATGGTCATTATGGCCAAACAGTTCTATTTTTGTTTCATCAGACCAGAGGACATTTCTCCAAAAAGTACAATCTTTGTCCCCATGTGCAGTTGCAAACCGTGGTCTGGCTTTTTGATGGCGGTGTTTTGGAGTAGTGGCTTCGTCCTTGCTGAGCGGCCTTTCAGGTTATGACGATATAGAACTTGCTTTACTGTGGATATAGATATTTTTGTACCTGCTTCCTCCAGCATTTTCACAAGGTCCTTTGCTGTTGTTCTGGGATTGATTTTCACTTTTCACACCAAAGTATGCTCATCTCTAGGAGACAGAATGCGTCTCCTTCCTGAGCGGTATGACGGCTGTGTGGTCCCATGGTGTTTATACTTGCGTACTATTGTTTGTACAGATGAGCGTGGTACCTTCAGGCATTTGTAAATTGCGGTCTACACATTTTCTGAGGTCCTGGCTGATTTCTTTAGATTTTCCCATGATGTCAAGCAAAGAAGCACTGAGTTTGAAGGTAGGCCTTGAAATTCATCCACAGGTACACCTTAAATTGACTCAAATTATGTAAATGAGCCTATCAGAAGCTTCTAAAGCCATGACATCATTTTCTGGAATTTTCCAAGCTGTTTAAAGGCACAGTAAACTTAGTGTATGTAAACTTCTGACCCACTGGAATTGTGATACAGTGAATTATAAGTGAAATAATCTGTCTGTGAACAATTGTTGGAAAAATGACTTCTGTCATGCACAAAGTAGATGTGCTAACCGACTTGCCAAAACTATAGTTTGTTAACAAGAAATGTGTGGTGGTTGAAAAACGAGTTTTAATGACTCCAACCTAAGTTTGTGTAAACTTCTGACTTCAACTGTATATTTTTGACTCAATACAAATGGTTCCTTTCTAGCAATAAATGTCACTCCCTAAACCGCCTCACCCACTTGAAGAAAAGAAGAAGAAGCCGAAAAGCCTCAACAGGAAGTTATTTATTACCATCCTCCATTGAGTTTTGAAATCTGTCTTTGATACTTGATAGCTAATATCCAGTAGCTTTTGGTAAATTAAATTTCACAGGCTTTTGGAACTAAAGAACAGTTTAATTGTTTTTATTTATCACTGCCGAAAGATTGGAAATACCAAAAAATAATACGCTTGTGGCACCCATGGAGCACCAATTCGCTAACCTGAATTTTGAGTCATGCATAGAGTGGATCATTTGTGGGAGACAACAGACCTCATTAGCTATCTAACGTAAACTCACTCACTTTTGTACATCGCCTTGGTCCGTACAATTGACCTTATTTTAGCGCACCAAAAACGTAATACTTCCAGATCAACTGTAATGTCAAAACCATTGTAAAGCACAATTTCTCCCCTTTCCAACAGAATCAATTACATGACCCCCACGCTGCCCGTTTCTGCATAATTCAACAAGGCAATGAGCTCCGACGGGTCTTTTTAAAAATGGCGGGTGGGGAATCGAAACTAATGCGTGATAGTGAGAAGGACAGTTGTCGTGTGGGAAAACTGCTTTTTTTTCACTCGATCTGTCCAACTTATCACCTTATCGCCTCTAAAATGTAAATAAAACACTATAAAGAGTTTATATAATGTGTCATTACACACCTATTTGAAGGTTTGTGTCGAATTTGAATCGGGTTTTTAGGGCGGTGCTAAAGTGATCTTAGAAGTAAACAGCGGCTTTGAGAGTCATGATCGCATGCAGTGATGACGCAAAAAATGACTAGGTATCCCCCCTAACCCCCTTCACTGTCCATTTCTTGTTTTTAAACGATGAGAGAAGTGCTACATCTGGTGGAGAGAGATTGTAAGACAGAAATAGTTGCTATATGCTTTTTTCAACTTTTCTCCAATACTATAGAGCGATTACAATGTCGATCAACGCTTGAATAGAAACGTAGTTCACACCCCAGATTTTGAAGTCAACACAGTCGCTACAGTCCTATTAGTTTTCTTTGCAGCTTCGTTTGAATATCACGGTTGCGCACATTTGTACGGAATGGGGTGAGTTTACGTTAGCTAGTTGTTTTTCATTTTTAAAACCAATGCGTTTGAAAAATGTTTCTCGTTTCTAGTCCTCATCTGTTCATGCACCAGATTGGAATGCAAAGTTTGTTTGCTCAAGTAAGTAATATTACTGCGTTCCTTCATTTGTGAGTAGTTTTATTGTGTAACGTTAACATCAACGAGGACAATAATGCAAGCTAGCGAGCTTAGATAGCTAGTTAACATTACTTTGCTAGTTTGCTAACTTTAGCTAGCTAGCTAAATAGAAACATGAACTTAACCGTTGCTAGCTAGCTAAATTATGATTGTGTCCTTGCTAGCCACATTACTTAGCTAGCTGGCTAACATTTGATGGTTTACTAATTATCAAAATTGACTAACATTATATGTAACTATATTCACAGGAGACAAATCCCCTTTAGTCATGTAGCTAGCTAATCTGGTGTGTCTTTCAATTAGGGCAATGGCCAGCCTCAGCATTGTATTCACCACAGCACCATGTGGATGTGATAGTCATGGAGGTATGTATCGTTACATTCACTTAGCCCAGATGAGACTCTGCCTCTCTGTTCTTTCTTGTACAGTATTTAATTCATTTCAATGTAACGTTATTTTTTTCAAACAGGGCCAGGAGTGAGACACTCCATCGGTGCCAAGTTTGGGCCGCAGACATGAAGGTAAGAATATAACTGTTACCAACTTGAATGTAAATACTTATTGGAAATATCTGCCATCTGTCTTTAGACCCAGGCCTGGGCAAAGGCCGGCTCCAGAGCCCTCAAATTAAAAGCCTAATGAATACTCGCCTTTGTGTAATGATTTAACTCCCACCGCTTGTGGGACATTTATATTGAAGGCACGTATAAATAACAACTGCACGAGGACAGACAGTGTCTGCCAGGCTGACACACACGTCACAGTAACAAATAGTAGCTAGCTAGAAATTCTCAACAATTAGTTTTTCAAAGATTTAAAAGAAAAAGGAAAGCAGACAATGAATGTAGGGTGTTCCAGGAAGAGTGGACATTGAAATATTTATTTATTGAGGTATCAGGGAAAGCTGTGTGCTTAGTGTGCAAAGAGTGCATCGCTGTCTTGAAAGACTACAACTTGTCCCGACACTTCCAGACGAAGCATGCAGAGAAATATAGGAATATGCCTTCTAAGCAGAGGGCAAGTGCATCAAAATAGTTGCTTTCTCAGTTGCAAAAGCAGCAAGGACTTTTCACAAAACTGCATTCAGCAACGTCGGAATTGTGAGAGCTAGCTATGTACTGTCCCACAAAATCGCTAAACATAGCAAGCCATTCGCTGAGGGCGAAATCATTAAAGCATGTTTAATTGACTCTGCAGCAATACTTTGCCCCGACAAGAAAGAGCTGTCTAAGCCTTCAAGGAAAAATTACTCCTCCTGACCCGCCAAGTACCAGCCAACAATCTCACCCACCTTTCGACACTACTAATATATTCCCTATCAGATGACCAGCAGGAGAAGTATACATCGCTGCTCCGTTCTTTGAACTGTGAGTTTTCTCTTCGTTTTGAGGATTTCAAAGTGTTGCAAAATGACATGCTTTTGGTTTCCTCTCCTTTCACCTTTAATGTGGATAACGCTCCCACTGACCTGCAACTTGAGCTTATCGATCTTCAGTCTGATGCAGTAATTTAAAACAATGTCACTGACCAGGTTCTATGCATCTCTCAATGAACAAAACTTTCCAAAGATTACGAGTCATGTTCAGAAGATCTTTGGGTCAACCTATGTATGTGAGCAGTGATGAAACACATTTTCAGTGATGAAATATAACAAGTCAAAAGCACAGATCATCTCTTACTGACTCTCACCTCTCTGCAATCCTGCGCATAGCGACGTCAGAAACTATACCTGACTTCACTGCTCTAGTCAATGCCCATCAGAGACTTCACTCCTCACACTGGTTGAGTAGTTTAAATGTAATGTTAAGCTCTCTCTTTCTTGTGTTTTTGTGCATACCCTAAAGAGTCCTGTCCGTGGTGCTGAATGCAGTGTACTTTTCCCTCCGTGTAGTTCATTGCATGTTTAATAATGAAAATACCTACCAAAAGGAGAACATGGATGTGGTTTATTTCTGTGCATGTTAAAAAAGTAAAATAAGTAGCATATCTGGAGGTGATTTGCAGTAGATATATCTGTCTACACAGTCATACACATGATGTATAATCCTGTAATATGATTCTGGCACGCGATGGCAAAAATATATTCTAATGTCGCCCTCCTTGGAGAATAATTGTCCAGGCCTGCTTTAGACTGTCACAATAAATGTATTTAAAATATAGGGAGTTGGGGGAGGCAAATATGTTAACATAGTGTATGATTTCTAATACCTCTCTTGCATTTTGTAGCTTTTGTAGGTTCTAGCTGTAATGGGTGCCAAGGACCTGAAGTCGACAGTGTGGCGGATGCTACCTTGCAATCTGTCAAACCGTCTCGCCATCGTCATAACCTGGATTGGGGCAGGGGATAAGGCCTGTGTCAGGGACTTGTTTCTGAAGACCATTCTATTTGTAAATGTGTTCCATTTGTTTTCTGTACTTTTTAAGTTTAAAAAAAAAAGTCACTACGACACTTCAGGAGAGTCACCAAGAAGGTAACCCAGTAGGATCAATAGGATGTAAAAAGTGAAACAGCAAAGGTACTAAATATGGGTCAACATTTTTTGTGGTGGAGGTTTTTTTTATCTCCTAGATATAGGACAAACACTTCAAAACGTTATTGCTTATTATTTATTTTTGGACTGTCTGTTTTGCCATTTTTTTTGTGTGTTATACAATGTGTTTCTATGGGCTATAGCAGTAAAGAACACATGTAATATTTTATCAAATCATTTTTGTATATATTTTTTATACTGACAGGGGTTCTAAAATTCTACATCAAATAGCTAAATGATCCATGGTATGACCATCTTAAAACAATTCCATATGTTAGCTTAGATATCCCGAACACTGGGCTTAGACTTACACTCACAGGTTTTTAATGCAGCAGCAAACATTGTCACTAATTCTCCCTCTTCCTGGTTTCTTCTGTGGAACCTAAACCTTTCAGAAATAACTAGTGGTTTTGGTGAAAAGTGTCCTTTCAGTATTTCCACAATATCTTCATATAGTGACTTGGGAAAGTATATAGTCCCTTGGACTTTTTCAAAAAAATTCTACATTACAACCTTATTCTAAAATGGATTAAATACTTTTTTTCAGCAATCTACACACAATACCTCATAATGACAAAGCGAAAACAGGTTTTTAGAAATGTGTGCAAATGCATTAAAAATAAAAAAGTATAAAAACGTATTCAGACCCTTTGCTATGAGACTTGAAATAGAGCTCAGGTGCATCCTGTTTCCATTGATCATCCTTGATGTTTCTACAACTTCATTGGAGTCCACCTGTGGTAAATTCAATTGATTGGACATGATTTGGAAAGGCACACACCTGTCTATACAAGGTCTATACAATAATATTGAACTATCTGTTAAAACTTGTAATATTAATCTCTATACAGATGACACTGTTATGTTTGCCATTTCCTGAACTGTTGACCAGGCTATGTTAGAGCTGCAATCTGACCTTTTTGCATTGACTTACAGAAAGCACTAGTTAGTTTAAAATGTGTACTTAATGCGGGCAAGATTAAATACATAATAAATAATAATAATAAAATAATTCTGGCAAAAATATTTCAAATGGACTACATTTTTATTAATTGGATGGTTCTCCCATTTGGATTGACAAAGATGTATTGTTTAAAAAATATATGGATGAACTAGGTAAAGAGCTAAGATTTAAAGTAGGCTTTTTTAGAAATAAATGTTGCCTCTTCCTAAATAGCAGGAAGTAGATTGTACAGTAAATTTTCCTGCCAGTTCTTGACTTTATCACAGGTGATATTTTTAGTGCATTGTTGGAATAACCTGCAAAATTCCTTGCATCTTGATTCCCTGCTGCCACTAGTGTAGTTTAGGACTCTGGTGTTAAATGAATTCATAGAAGATTGCAGTTGTTTCTATCGATTCTAATGGTTTATTTGTTGTAATTGTAGTATTGCAATTAAACCTTGTAGTTTATATATATATATATATATATATAGACGCACGCACGCACGCACGCACGCACGCACGCACGCACGCACGCACGCACACACACACACACACACACACACACACACACACACACACACACACACACACACACACACACACACAGCGCACACACACACGCACACAGTACCAGTCAAAAGTTTGGACACACCCACTCATTCCAGGATTTTCTTTATTTTTACTATTTTCTACATTGTAGAATAATAGTGAAGACATCAAAACTATGGAATAACATATATGGAATCATGTAGTAACCAAAACAGTGTTAAACAAATCAAAATATATTTTATATTTGAGATTCTTAGTAGCCACCCTTTGCCTTGATGACAGCTTTGCACACTCTTGGCATTCTCTCAACCAGCTTCATGAGGAATGCTTTTCCAACAGTCTTGAAGGAGTTCCCACATATGCTGAGCACTTGTTGGGTGCTTTTCCTTCACTCTGCAGTCCACCTTATCCCAAACCATCTCAATTGGTTGAGGTTGGGGGATTGTGGAGCCCATGTCATCTGATGCAGTACTCCATCACTCTCCTTCTTGGTCAAATAGCCCTTACAAAGCATGGAGGCGTGTTTTGGGTCATTGTCCTTTTAAGAAACAAATGTAAGTCCCACTACGCGCAAACTAAATGGGATGGCGTATCGCTGCAGAATGCTGTGGTATCCATGCTGGTTAAGTGTGCCTTGAATTCTAAATAAATCACTTAGTGTCGCCTGCAAAGCACCATTACACCTCCTCCTCCATGCTTCGCGCAGCATGATTCACACAGTCTCCTCTGAACAGATGATGTTGATGTGTCTGTTACTTGAACTCTGTGAAGCATTTATTTGGGCTGCAATCTGAGGTGCAGTTAATTGCCCATTTCTGAGGCTGGTAACTCTAATGAACTTATTGTAACGGTCCTGACCTGTTTTATGTTGTTTTTGTATGTGTTTATGGTCAGGGCATGTGTTTTGGGTGGGCAGTCTATGTTATCTGTTTCTATGTTGGTTTTGGTTGCCTGGTATGGCTCTTAATTAGAGGCAGGTGTTTTGCGTTCTCCTCTAATTAAGAGTCATATTTAGGTAGGGTGTTCTCACTGTTTGTTTGTGGGTGATTGTCTTCCGTATCTGTGTTATGTCTTGCACCATACGGGACTGTTCGGTTGTTCGTGTCGTTTCGATGTAGTCTGTTCCTGTCCGTAAGTGTTACGTTTAGTTATGTAAGTTTACGTTCAGGTTTCGTCTACTTCGTTTTCTTGTTTTGTATTTTTGAAAGTGTTTTGTTTTTTCGTGTTGCCATCATCGTTTTCAAATAAAGAGATGGCTTATTTCCCTACTGCTGCATTTTGGTCTGATGATCCTTCTCTCCTCTCCTCGTCCGAGGATGAGGAGAGAGACAGCCCTTACACTTATCCTCTGCAGCAGAGGTAACTCTGGGTCTTACTTCCTGTGGCGGTCCTCATGAGAGCCAGATTCATCATGGCGCTTGATGGATTTTATTACTGCACTGGAGGAAACTTTCCAAGTCCTTGAGATTTTCCGGATTGACTGACCTTCATGTCTTAAAGTAATTTCTCTTTTGTTATTTGAGCTGTTGTTGCCATAATATGGACGATCTTTTAGCAAATAGGGCTATCTTCTGTATACCAACCCTACCTTGTCACAACACAACTGATTGGCTCAAACGCATTAAGAAGGAAAGAAATTCCACTATTTAACTTTTAAGAAAAGACACCTGTTAATTGAAATTCATTCCAGGTGACTACCTCATGAAGCTGGTTGAGAGAATGCCAAGAGTGTGCAAAGCTGTGTTCAAGGGTGGCTACTTTGAAAAATCTCAAATATAAAATATATTTTGATTTAACACTTTTTTCAGTTACTACATGATTGATTCCATATGTGTTATTTCATAATGTTGATGTCTTCACTATTATTCTACAATGTAGAAAAACTATTGAATGAGTAGGTGTGTACAAACTTTTGAATGGTACTTCTGTGTGGCAGCTTCATTAAATAGTACCCGCAAAACACCATTCTCAACGTCAACAGTGTCTCTGGGAAACTCGGAGTCGCCTCTTCACTGTTGATGTTGAGACTGGTGTTTTGCGGCTACAATTTAATGAAGCTGCTGGTTTACGACTTGTGAGGCGTCTGTTTCTCAAACTAGACACTCTAATGTACTTGTCCTCTTGTTCAGTTGTGCACCGGGGCCTCCTACTACTCTTTCTATTGTGGTTAGAGCCAGTTTGCGCTGTTCTGTGAAGGGAGTAGTACACAGAGCTGTACGAGATCTTCAGTTTCTTGGCAATTTCTCGCATGGAATAGCCTTCATTTCTCAGAACAAGAATAGACTGACGAGCTTCATAAGAATGTCCTTTATTTCTGTCCATTTTGAGCCTGTAATCAAACCGACAAATGCTGATGCTCCAGATACTCAACTGGACTAAAGAAGGCCAGTTTTATTGCTTCTTTAAATCAGGATAACATTTTTCAGCTGTGCTAACATAATTGCAAAAGGGTTTTCTAATGATCAATTAGCCTTTCAAAATGATAAACGTGGATTAGCTAACACAACATACCATTGGAACACAGGAGTGATGGTTGCTGGTAATGGTTCTATGTACGCCTATGTAGATATTCCATAAATCTGTTGTTTCCAGCTACAATAGTGATTTACAACATTAACCATGTCTACACTGTATTTCTGATCAATTTATGTTATTTTAATGGACTTTTTTTTTTGCTTTCAAAAATAAGGACATTTCTAAGTGACCCCAAACTTTTGAATGGTAGTGTATATATTATTCTTGTTATGTTTGGAATGTACATTTCTCTTGATTGTGAAAATGTTTGTACTCAGGTCACCATTGTAAATGAGACCCTGGTCTCAATTGGGCTGACCTGAATTAATAAAACTTTTAATAAAGAAAAAACAAATACACTGATAAATAAAATCGTTTTTCCTGAGTGTACCTTTAATAGAGCTGAGATTTACTTTGAAGTGCAAAGTGTAGCAATACAGGTGAAATCAGTATTTTACCCAGACATGGTGGCGTAAAAGAAAGATTTAAATGCTGTGAACCAAGAGGTTGTGAGTTCAAATCCTAGGTGAGGACATGTTGAATTATAACAACTGTTTAAATGAACAAAATGTAATCATGTGGGTCAAATTTGTAAGTTGCAAATGCTTTATATTGAAAGACGTGTGTGTGTCTGTTTCCCTAACCTTGTCAACAGACAAAGAGCTGGGAATGGATCAGTGTTCGCCAATCAGGGCTTTGATGGGCTTAGCAACAGTAACAAGGGGTGATGTGTAATGAGGCACATATTTTGGGGGGGAGAATGTTTCTTTAGGGCCATCAGGCAACGTCCTAAAAACCTCTTTATGGACATCCCCGGAAACAAGTGAGGAACTAGACAAAAACCTCCAGGGGACCATGACAGAATATTCTATGTTTTAAACGTCTTTGATCCCCGGAATGTACTTGCAACGTTCCAATAAAACATTGGAGCATTAATATCTTATATTCCGAGAATATGGCAACCATTTGCTCTGTATGTTTGGTGTGACGTTGATTGAATATTCTCCTAATACATGTAAAACCAAGTATATGCTATTTTCTAAATCACGTGAAAATATATCTGATGATTTTTGCATATGTAACATTGGATGGTACCCTCATTGATTGTGTCCTCACTTATACATTTCTAGGCATCTGGATTGATAATAGGCTTTCCTTCAAGACTCATGTTGATGAGTTAGTTAATTAAGAAGTTAATCGTTCAAATGGGCTTTTATGGGAATAGGTCATGCCTTTCCTTAAATAGCAGAAAACAAATAATTCAGTCAACATTTATTTCCGATCTTAGACAATGGGGATATCGTCAATATGAATGCAGATGCCACAGTTATCGTAGTGCGTTGTGCTTTTTTACGGGTGATAGTTTCAGCACACATCACTGCACTCTGTATCAGAAAGTAGGCTGGCCCTCTTTGAAGTCTGGTAGATCGATGCATTGCACCCTTGTTGTTTATAAAGCCCTGATGCATAACCTGCCTCCGTACCTAGCTTCTCTGTTACCCTACGGAAATATAAGCTGTCAGACACAGTCTAAGGGATGGCTAACTTTGGAGATCCCTTCCATCTCAATAGAGTTAGGTTAGCCTTTAGCTATTTTCTACCTTGCATGTGGAATGGTGTACAGAGTTTGCTGAAAGTGGATGAATTAGTGCCTCTGAGGCATGTCAGACGGTTGTGTGAGGACCTTTTTAGGGAAGAATGTGTTTGTTTCTTATGATTCTATGCTTGGATCTTTTTGTGTGTGTTTTTGCTTGCTTACATATTTTGTATGTTAACTATGTATTTTTACGATGTTTTGTAACTTTCCACAGGTCATTGCTGTAAATGTGAATGTATTCTCAGTCAACTCACCTGGTAAAACAAGGAATAAATCCATAAAGACAAAATTAAATCCTCTGTTTCAAAAGATTTTCATCCATTTGGTGACTTCAATAGAACCACATGACATGAAGTCAATTATGAACAAGTGTTCCGGATAATTGTAGTAAAGGAGAATGTTTAGTGAACTGTCCACTCACAACCTACCCTCTGTGTTTTGAACCAGGTGTACACCTACAAGCAGAATGCCCTCACCAGACAGAAAGTGCAGCCCATGCACCCCAGCAGCTCAGGGGGAGTGGAGGATATGGCCAACTTGGAAGACCTTCATGACGGGGCCATCATGCACAACCTGTACCTTCGCTACCAGCAGAGGAACATTTATGTGAGTCATTCATATTAGAATGATACTCAGGCACTCCTCACTTTGTGCAAATCAAAGTACCTCAATATCTTGATCACAAAGACAGTTAAAACCCACAAAAGTATGCATTAACAACACTGCTGTGCCTTCTTCCGAGTGTGTGAAATCTATGTGAGTGTTTACGAAGCCTTGTAAAGTAAAGATTAACACACTTTGCCATGCTGTCTCCCCTTATGGTGAGAGTAAGAATACAAGAGAATGAAAGCCCAATTGTTTAGTTCATCCAAGATACATAGATTTGCCATTGATTGATACACACATTTACCTCTGTAGCTTATATTGTGTCAACATTTACAAATCAGTCAGACAATATTTCAAGTAAACTAGACCAGAATGGTTCATAAATGTCAAGTTTCTTGTTCCGAAATAACTTCATATAGTACATTCCCAGCCCCTAAAGTAGTCCATAGTTCATCTCACTGTGACATTGTGCTAAAACAGTCAGGACGAAAACCAATGAGGAACTTTAATGTCTCATCGGACCATTTCAGAAAATAAATAGTTATTTTGTTTATCAGAATGAATGGATCACCTCTATGGTCCATATTTTGTCCCACTGTGATATGGCGTTAAAGTCAGGATGAAAAGCAATGAGGAACTTCAATGTCATATTTGGTATTTTTGTTATGAGATTTGAAAATAGCCATGTCCAGATGTAGACACATACCTCTTCTTGTTTCACATTATCAGTTGAGAAGCAGAAAGTGCTGAGAAATGATCTGAAGTCTGTTTTTCTCACACAAACACTAATGAGGAATGAAGAGGTCAGTTTATGAAGGAAACCGAGAAGAAAAGTCACACGTACAGTACACACTTTACTAGGCCTAGAGTTGTTATTCATGCATCCATTAGGCCACACATTACTGTCAAGTCTTAGGACAGTGAATCTCTCCAGTACTGTGACATCAAACACTTTATTCATTTTGAAGACTGTGAAAGAGTGCCCGTTCATGGATGGAGGACCTCCATCCACGTGAGGACCTTTGCCACACACTCACATCATTCACTTCAATACACCACCCACTTAACCTTGTACACAAACAAAAAGATATCCAGGACACAAAACTACAGGTTAGAATGCAGGCATCCATTTTGTTAGCCGTTATCTAGTCATTATCTATTCCCACTATGTCTGTCAAGATAAATCACCAGCCTGCAGATTTACTATTATACTCCCATTGCTAGGATGTTAGGGGGGTTAAATGTATTAATATAATTTTTTACTAAAGCTCAAATCATACAACAGACTCTCAGAAGCACAAGTCTGTAGGCCTTACCATTGCTGAGATATAACAATTTGTGTGTCCAAATTCTGGATCAAAAGGTCATGGAAGATCATGCACATGGCTTGGTTTCCCAATAGCATCTTAAGGCTAATAACCGTTGTAGGTCCATCGTTAAATCTCTGAGCTGGTTCCCAAAATCATTATTACTGAAGTTGCACTTGAAAATGATTGTTATTAACCGACTGCTTCAGACCACTTGTGGAACAGCGAAGTACGTCGTTAGGTGCTTTTTTGCCCTTCACTTTGCATTCAGAAGATATCCCGCTAAACATAGAGTCCAGATGTTTATCCAGCCTCTCTGTGACCGCCGATAACTTCACCACCAAGTTGACTACAAATACAACGTTGCCAATGTCATTGCAATTGTTACACAAGTGAAGGATAGGCCTAAAAATAGTCTTAAAATAAAGACAGAGATAACTGCATTCAAATATAAATACAGTAAAGGCTATAGATCTATATAATGTATTTCAATCATATGAAATCCTTTTAATGTTCAGTCGATTTAGTTCTATTTCGCTAATAACAGGCTACTGTAATTTATATAAATATTTTTCTTGATGTGCATATCCATGATTTTGTGTATTATTATTATTGGGTAAGCCGCATCAATATTTGAAGCCATATGTGGTAATATCTTTCTAGGAGCTGATACGTCGTCAGTATTGTAGATTTTTTTAAATAAAAGATAATTTCTATCTCTTTACTGAAATTGGAGCTAATATCTTTAAGTCTTTGTCTGGAGTAAAATGTATCCATAACCGTTATAGGGGTCTACCGTCCCCCCGTGGCTAACCTTTGTGCACTTGAGGAATGCTTCGAGGAGTGCTTTGTCGTCTTCTCTTACTAAATCAGATGTTATTATCCTGGGTGACCTAAATTCTGATTGGGAAATGGAGTCTTCAGACAATCTAAGACTTGTAATGATCTAAACCAGCTGGTGACTAAGCCTACACGACCCAACCCTTAAGATCTTTCAAAGTTAACTTTGATCTTATTTTAACAAATACTCCAGATAAATATGTTACTAGTGGGGTTTCCCCACTGGATATTAGTGACTATTACCCAGTTGTCGGTGTCAGAGATGTATAAGGGCACAAGGCGAGACCCAGATGCAGACACAGGAGGCAGATGGTTTGAGTCTCTGATATTTATTATTATCCAAGGGGTAGGCAAGAGAATGGTCATGGACAGGCAAAAGATCAAAACCAGGTCAGAGTCCAGGAGGTACAGAGTGGCAGGCAGGCAGAAATGGTCAGGCAGGCGGGTTCAGAGTCCAGACAGGCAAAGGTCACAACTGGGAGTAATAGCAAAACAGAGAGAAGGAAAAAGCAGGAGAACGGGGAAAAACACACTGATTGACTTGACAAACAAGACAAACTGGCAACAGACAAGCAGGGAACACAGGAATAAGTACCCAGGGACTAATGAGGTAAACAGGTGACACCTGGAGGTGGGTGGAGACAATCACAAAGACAGGTGAAACAGATCAGGGCGTGACAAGATGTGAAAATGCATTACTAACCTTGTTTCATCACTAAGAGGAACTTTAAAAACTTTAGTGAACAGGTTTTTTTTACATGATCTTTATTTTAGTGACCTTGATTGTATTACAGATATCCCTGAACCTGATTTAGCTTTGAGCATTTTTTCAGATGTCTTGTGGATAAGCATGCTCCCTTCAAAACATTATGGGTTAAAGGGAGATCGAATGCCTGGTACACTCCAGAATGATCAGAAGTCATTCATAAAATAGATGATGCTTAGGTCAAGACCAGGAACACAGGCTTAGGCACATACTGGCAAGCTTCTTTTTGTACCCCTTTTTGTGATTTGCAATTAGTTAGTCTTGTCCCATCGCTGCAACTCCCGGACGGACTCAGGAGAGGCAAAGGTCGAGAGCCATGCGTCCTCCGAAACACGACCCTGCCAAGCCACTGCTTCTTGACACACTGCTCACTTAACCCAGAAGTCAGCTGCACCAATGTCTTGGAGGAAACACTTTACAACTGGCGACCGAGGTCAGCGTGCATGCGCCCGGCCCGCCACAAGGAGTTGCTAGAGCATGATTGGACCAGAACATCCCAGCCAGCCAAACCCTCCCCTAACCCAGACGACGCTGGGCCAATTGTGCGCCGCCTCATAAGTCTCCAAGTCGCGGCCGGTTGCGACACAGCCTGGGATCAAACCCGGGTCTGTAGTGATGCCTATTGCACTGTGATGCAGTGCCTTAGACCGCTGCGCCACTCGGGAGACCATATTGGCAAACTTTTAAGCAACTGAGGAATCATTGTGTAAGACATCAGAAAGGCTAAATCTGATTATTATGTAACCGCATTTTCGGATTGTAATGGGAACCCTGCTAGATTCTGGGAAACTCTCAAATCCCTGAAGGGCTCTACTTCCTCCTCACTTCCACAACAAATGAATTCAGACATTAGCCTCATAACGGAACAAAATGCCATCATTCTACATTTAACTTGTTTGGGATAGGGGGCAGCATTTTCACGTTTGGATGAATAGCGTGTCCAGAGTGAACTGCCTCCTACTCAGTCCCAGATGCTAATATATGCATATTATTATTTGTATTGGAAGAAAACACTCTGACGTTTCTAAAACTGTTTGAATGATGTCTGTGAGTATAACGGAACAAAAAAAAAAAAAAAAAAACCTGAGAAAAAATCCAACCAGGAAGTGGGAAATCTGAGGTTGGTCGTTTTTCAACTCATTCCCTATTGAAGATACAGTGGGATATGGGTCATGTTGCACTTCCTAAGGCTTCCACTAGATGTCAACAGTCTTTAGAACCTTGTCTGATGCTTCTACTGTGAAGTGGGGCCGAATGGGAGGGGAATGAGTCAGAGGTCTGGCAGAATGCTTTGCGCTCGTGACGCTCGTTCACATGAGAGCGAGCTCTGTTCCATTTGCTTTTCTGAAGACAAAGGAATTCTCCGGTTGGAACATTATTGAAGATTTATGTTAAAAACATCCTAAAGATTGATTCTATACTTAGTTTGACATGTTTCTACGACCTGTAATATAACTTTTTCGACTTTTGGTCCGTACATTCCGCTGGACTTGCACGTGCGTCGTGAGTTTGGGTGCGTCGTGAGAATTTGTTTACCAAACGCGCTAACAAAAGGAGGTATTTGGACATAAATTATGAACTTTATGGAACAAATCAAACATTTATTATGGAACTGGGATTCCTGGGAGTACATTCTGACAAAGATCATCAAAGGTAAGTGAATATTTATAATGCTAATTCTACACATCTACACAACCTGCTCCACATTTTCACACTGAAAGAAAAGTATATAACATTTTCTAAATTAAAGCTGAATTATGTAACTTTTTGTATACATTTTATTGTATGTTCAAAAGCTCCAATAAGTTGCTAGTGGTCATCCATTGTGATACAACAGTAACAATATTGAGCCTCTAGCCTGCCTGAGAACAGTTGTATTCATTGTTTTTCATTTTCTCTGTCGGGTCGGATTTTCCCGCCAGATTTTGTGCTGCGCATAGGGGTAAGTAGAAGTTGCCCTTAACAACTGATAAAGGGTTACATGTATTTTTTATGCACCTAATGATGAAAGTTAGGATTGTAATCTGATCCTAGATGTGTTGTTAAAAGCCCTACCTCAAGCCCCCATCCTCACTTTAATGTGGGCCTTAAATATACACACATCCAAAGTACTGGAAACTGTCAAGTTTCCACTACAACATTTCCACGACTACCGGGTTGCCCGGGCGATGTAACACTAAAAGGTGCAGCCGCTGAAGTTTTTGTTCGTGATGGCAGAGGTTCAACCTCAGTCTCGAACTATCCCATTTTCAAACTAATTCCCCTTTTAAATCAGGCATTCGACCAGGTCTACTCTGAATCGTGTCCTTGTTTAGCAGCCAAGAGCAATAGATTGCATAGTGGGAGGGAGATTGACAAGGGCATACGTTTGTTTGCTTTGACGCTCATTTTTAGAGGCTGGTATTCGGGTGGTATTCTCAGTGGAAGCTTGGCACGGTGGTTGTGGCTATAGCCAAGCTAAGAAGACAACCTTACGTTTTCCATCCCCTGATGCAGGCTAGTTAGTGTGTTAGCTTTGGAGCTGGCGCACACCCAGAGAAAATTATTTTGTGTCGAGGTCCTGGAGAATGCACAGTGATGCCAAAACATTGGTGTTTTAACTAATACATTACTGGGAGTTTATATATATATATACAGTATATATATAGAGAGAGAGAGTGTGACTCTCAATGTATTTATATAGCTTTGGAGCGAAACCACAAGAGAGAACTGTACAAAAATGATTTTACCTGTAGACCCAGACCATATGGCTATATTTGTTAGAAGCAATGTAAAAGGTTTTCTTTGTCTTTTTCACTCAAATTATAAGAGAGAAGTCATGAGATAAAGCAAATGAAATGTCCAAAGTGGAACCAAACAGTAGCAAGAGACAACTCGCCTCATATTCGAGTAGATACTGTAGATGCAATTTACAGATATGAAGGCCAAGAGTGAGGGTTGGAATACATTATCAAAGATATGGAAGGGTCATTCTTGGCAACACAATTTAAGTTAAGTTATTTCCTAATTCAATTGATAAGCGCATGATGACCACCAATGGTTTTGAACTAGAAAATTGAAGATTACTGGAAAATTAAACAGTCATATGACAAGATTAATAAGTAATTCGCTCAGGCAAATTCTTTGATATTGTTGTTGTGGCAAAGGTTTCTTTTGCTCATGTGAGAAACTACATTAGATGACCAGAAGTAGGTGGACACCTGCTTGTCGAACATCTCATTCCAAAATCATGGGCATTATGGAGTTGGTCCATCTTTGCTGCTATAACAGCCTCCAATCTTCTGGGAAGGCTTACCACTAGATGTTGGAACATTGCTCCAGGGACTTGATTCCATTCAGCCACAAGAGCATTAGTGAGGTCGGGCACAGATGTTGGGCAAATTAGGTCTGTCTCACAATCGGGGTTCCAATTCATCCCAGAGGTGTTTGATGGGGTTGAGGTCAGGGCTCTGTGCACACTGATCTCGACAAACCATTTCTGTATGGACATTGCTTTGTGCACGGGTGCATTGTCATGTTGAAACAGGAAAGGGCCTTCCGAAATTGTTGCCACAAAGTTGGAAGCACAGAATCGTCTAGAATGTAATTGTATGCTGTAGCGTTAAGATTTCCCTTCACTGGAGCTAAGGGGCCTGAACCATGAAAAACAGCCCCAGATCATTATTCCTCCTCCACCAAACTTTACAGTTGGCACTATCCATTTGGGCAGGTAGTGTTCTCCTGGCATCCGCCGAACCCATTTTCATCCGTCGGACTGCCAGATAGGGATGTGTGATTCATCACTCCAGAGAATGCGTTTTTACTGCTCCACAGTCCAATGGCGGAGCGCTTTACACCACTCCAGCCGATGCTTGACATTGCTCATGGTGATCTTAGGCTTGTGTGCAGCTGCTCGGCCATGGCAAACCATTTCATGAAGCCCCCGATGAACAATTATTGTGCTGACGTTGCTTCCAGAGGCAATCTGCAACTAGGTAGTGAGCGTTGCAACCGAGGACAGACGATTTGTATGCGCTACGCACTTCAGCACTCGGCGGTCCCGTTCTGTGAGCTTGTGTGGCCTACTACTTCTCAGCTGAGCCGTTGTTGCGCCTAGACGTTTCCACTTCACAATAACAGCACTTACAGTTGACCGGACAGCTCTAGCAGGGCAGAAATGTTATGAATTGACTTGTTGGAGCGGTGTCATCCAATGACGGTGCCACGTTGAAAGTCACTGAGCTCTTCAGTAAGGCCACTCCTATACAGTAAGATTGCATGGCTGTGTGCTCGATTTTATACACCTGTCAGCAACGAGTGTGGCTGAAATAACCGAATCCACTAATTTGTTCGCATATTTTTGTATATGTAGTGCATCTGAAAAGTAGATAGCTTATCTCAGGCTTTGCCTACTCTGCATGAGATACATTTGGTTCCTCACCTTTGAAAGACTGTCCCTTTTGGTCATGGTGTTATGGTTATTTCCCTGTCATATCATTCACTGTCCCCAGTTGAAAGCTAAAGACAGGACAAGGTAACCATGCCTTTACAAACATCAAGAACAACTTGTGTTTCACTGTGAAGTAAGGCGGCCACTTCATATTTTCAAAGCAGAAGCAGTTTCTTGGCTTTAGAGACATATTTCTCATCATTGTTAGTTGTTCTCTATTTTACCAATGACCAATCCCATCTCTCCTAGTCTATCCTCTCGTTTTCCCTGTGCCATGTTTCTGGTAAAACAGTCATTTAGGGCCGAGATGGGACAGCCAATGCGGGCATGATCCATTGATTGGATAATTCTAACCATACGGGACCGTTCAAACATGATTATCGTAACGAGATGGCATTTGTCAGAGGTTATCCGGGCTAATACGTGGGGATGACGACACAAGGCTCCCTTTGTCTCACGCTTGTTTTGCATGGGGGGAAATGCTGGGTCAGATTCGTTCATTAGTGTAGACAGAAACCTAGACGGGAATGTTGCAACTATTTGTCCTACATTTGACCCCTTTCATGTGTGACTGCATTCCATAGGTTGCTTCTCTCAATTGTACTGATTTATCCCAAAAGTTTCCTTTGTTTGGTCATTGTCTAAGCAGATACAGCTTGTTGTGATGGACAATGTATGGCACTGTACTGTACATTATATAAGCATACAATATCCTCTGCTAAAAGGTCTGGATCTTTATGGTACAGGGTTGTTGGTTCAAGCCCTATTCCACCTGATCCCCCTCTATCGCCACACTAGTTTCTAATTTGAATTGACCCTATAGGCGCTACTTTACTTTATGGGCGAGTTTCTTCCTCACCGATTAAGCCTAGTGCTGGATAATGGAGAATGTCCATTGAGATAGCTTTTTAGTCTAAGACTAGGCTTAACCTGTGTCTTTGAAACCGCCCCTATTCGATTTTCATATGACAAGGACATACACATTTATAAACATTTCTGTAAATGTTTCAGATTTAGCTAAACATAATTTGTAACTGTTGTCCTTGTGTTTACGTATAGAGCTCTTACTTTTATTACCGTCTGATATTTAACCCATCTTCATCCACATGTCCCCTAAAAATGAATGATTTATTGCCACTGTGCTTCATACGGACAGCCAGAAGCTTGAAATGTTGTCAGTGTTGTATTCCAAAGAGGCCATTGCATATTCTTACATTCCCATGTTAAAACCGAACAGTGAACAATATTCCAAATCCCTGCTTTCAGCCAGCTGTCTGTCCCGGGTGCTGTTGAACCTGAATCTTAATGGTCAGTTCCAGGAAGAGGTCTTACAGACCAAGGCCTGAAGTTTATCTCATGCTTTTTTGGCACTATTTGCCATGAGTTTTTGTCTCCAGTGATAACTGAGTAAGTTGCTAAGTATAGTCTTTACACCTAACATATTTATAGTGAATGTAGGCTAGCTGTTGTTATTACGCTCCAAATGTAGCCTAGGCACTTTACGCAGAGGTTCTAGTTCTCTGTCACTGCATCGGATCTCCGTCATGGATTCTGGAGAGGTCATTTTTGAGATCAGTGTAGATCCGCAATAAAAAAGTTGCAAGATCCATAGTGAGGGAAACATGTATTCTGACAAGCAGTCAATGCACAACAATTCTTAATGCAATCGCGGGACTAACACTTTTGAAAGCAGTTTCGGCCTTTGTTAAAAAAAGACGGCTTTCTATTGCTCCCACGGGTATGTCTCTACTCCTGCAATTGCACTCGTGCCATCGTTTTACAAATGCAGTTACAACCAAAGTTTCAAGCATGGTTCAGGTACAGCTGCACAACATAGCTCTTAAAGGGGCTATGGTATATTAAAATGGTGATTACATACTTTGTCATAAAAAACAGGAAAGTGAATAATAATGTGTATCTATTAATAATAATTATTAATAATTATAACAATCAGGATGGGGTAAATGCAGATGGACACTATGCTGCATCATCTGGGCTACAGGTGATAACGCTTATTGCTAATGGCACATCTGACAATATAGACCATGCATAGGCTATATTTAAACATAATTATTACCAATATGTTATTGGGCTCATTTCTGGAGGAAGAAATTTATATTTGAGATGGTGTCAGCGTCATTTTATTTCCATTCATTTTGATGTAGAATGTCCTTTTAAAACGTCGCCAGAACTGAACTTCTCAGTCCTTCTACATACAAATTCACCGGGTGAGAACCCTGGACCCCTTAAGCTAAGAGACTGGAATTGGTCAAACTCAGTTTAATACATTTACAACAAAAGGATCCTCTTTCCCTAAAAGCATGATGGTCATGACTTTTGTACATGTCCCCAGACAATCGATCTTGTTGCTTTAACCCCTGGCTCTCCGTCACTGAGCTAAACTGAGTAAGCCAGACCTGGCATAGAGCTATGTCACTGGTTAAATTGAGAACTTAACTCAATGGACTTATAAATGGGTAATGTAGCCCAAGTGCTAAATCAATAGCATGTAGTTGAGAATTTAGCATTTATTTTTTAGCCATGATGACGCAGTGATGTCAAACTAACTGTGCCTATAAGTACTCTCCCTCTCATAGTTTAATTTCAGGATGTCGCCTTGTCGCTAACTCATTGAGGTGAACCTGAGATTTTTGCTCAGTGTTACCCTCAAATGCTTCAACGTAGCTTCAAAGAGATAAACTAGCCTCATTGCTAATTAGTGGTAGCATTAACACTCCTACACAGTAAGTTCAATTGAGAATGTTAGCCTCAGTGGTACTAACTCACAGAAGTTTGATTGGGAATGCAGCCTTAGTTCTCAGGCTTTGATTGTAACCAGCTGTGCCGTTGAGTGGTTCCCTTACTCTTCTCCTATGGAGATTCCAAAGTTAATCTCTCTCTCTACTCTCTACTCTCTACTCTCTCTCTCTGCTCTCTCCCCCATCAGACATTCACAGCAGGGCATTGGTCAAACAGGAGATTTTTCATTTCATAAGCTTTGGGACAGTTGTATTGAGTGTGTTTTTTTTGTACAACATAAACACAGACGGTGTGTGTTTGTTTTTGTACTGTATATGTAGATTACATTTGTGTAGAGGTTACTTGCCAACTTCAGTGTGTGTGCGTGCACACTTTCATTTATTTTCATTTGTAAGATGTGTAACGGCAGGCAATACCTTTTTCAGTTACAGTTTGGGCTCCATTCTAGTGGTCATGTTTCAGAGCACAGCTGCTTACATTTAGAGAATATATACGACTATTGTCATTGTTCACGCTCAGGTGGGAAGACAGTCTTCTCTGACAGACATTTAATGATGAGATCGATTTAGTTCCCGTATCCCTAATACAGTAGACCCATCCAACTCAGTTCAGTTACATCCATCTTCTATACTGAGCTATCCGTCTGCGGCTCACGTGTGACATACACAACACCTTTCCACATCCTAAGCAAATATAGATTTTTCATAGCCGCCCTAGTTGGCTCCAAACTCCAGGTGTGGCAATGGCCAGGGTTGCCAAGCACTTCAATACAGTTCAACACAGTTCAAATTCCGGTTAGTCAATAATTAAACATTTGTAAAAAAATATATATATATATAGCAAAAATTGAAGGCTAAACATTTGAAAGAAATAGCTTCTTCTCTTCAATATCCCCTGAGAGGTCATTGAAAATTAAAATAAATATTTTCCATTATTGAATTGGAATTTCAGTTTCCTTCCTGAATTGACTAAATTAAATTTGAATTCACCTCAATCCTGCTACAACGGCATGGTTGACTGGCTATGTTGTAAGAGAAGTGCTTAAAGTAAACCAGAGACTTGACTATGTCTTCTTGGAGTTTATCCCATTTAAACTTGACCCTTTTACAATGTAGTTAGGGCTTGAGATACTGTATCAGGACTCTACTGTCCAACCGTTTTACTCGCATATGAGCCTAAATATTTTGTTCTGCGACCTGGAATTATTATTTAGGGGCACCAGAAATGAAGGATTCTAACTGTAATACCTCAAATATTTTTCATTGTGCTCCTAAATTTATTTGTGTCCCCAACATTTTTCAAGGAGGTCAGCGTAGAACCCTGTTTTGTTCCTATAGCTCAAACGTTCGATCACATCTCCCTTCTTAGACTTCAAAGCATATTTTGTATCCATGATTAAGTTCTGAACACATTTATCATGTTAAGGTCTGGCCCACAGTCAGGCCCTACCTTCAGGTCAATCACATTAGTCTTCGACTGACGACTAACGTTCTGTGTCTCCTTCCTTATCACAAGGGTAAACATTTCTGTATGAGCACACACTCACTTACACACACATACACACACACTCATATTACCAAACAGACATCTGTGTCTCCCATTTTAAACAAAGACTAAAATCCCCAGCGAGAGATTCTCAGATTCCTTAAAAGAAAGCACCAGTCTTTCAGTGCTGTATGAACGCTTATTTTAAGTCTCCATGTCTGTGCTAGGGCCATTGATAGATGCAACTGCCAGCTGCCACTCTCAAGTCATTTCAAAAGCACTTGCCTCTAATAGCGTGAACAAATGTATGCTTACGCGCATGGACACACACGCAGACGCACACATACAATTGCGCACACGTATTCAGAGATACATACACACACACTTTCTCTCTTTCACAGATATACACACACACACACCCTATTTACCCTCTTGTTAACTGCCGAGCAACTCTGTGCGCCCTCTCATGTCTTTGCTGAATCACAGTCTCTCTCAGTCGTCTGTGAGTCTACTGACCTATTTCTGGTTAAGGAGGCAACCACATGGCACGGCTCCACCCGCTGATCACAGTCAGATGTGGAAGTCTTTGTTCCAAATGGCACCCTAGTCCACATATAGGGCACTACCCCATACTTCTCTGTCAAAGTAGTGCACTATATAGGGAATAGTTTCAAGTTTTAATGTTACATGCAAAAGTATGATGAAATGCCTTTCTTGCAAATGCAAAACCCAACAATGCAAGAATCAATAACAATGTAATATTAGAAAACACACAAGAAATATGAATAAATATGAAGAACACAATAACTACGTAAGTAAGCATACTACACTGAACAAAAATATAAACGCAACATGTAATTTGTTAGTCCCATGTTTCATGAGCTGAAATAAAAGATGCCAGAAATGTTCTATACCCACAAAAAGCTTATTTCTTTCAAATTTTGTGCACAAATGTGTTTAAATCTCTGTTAGTGAGCATTTATTATTTGCCAAAATAATCCATCCTCCTGACAAGGTGTGGCATATTAAGAAGCTGATTAAACAGCATGATCATTACACAGGTGCACCTTGTGTTATGGACAATAAAAGGCCTCTCTAAAGTGTTCAGTTTTGTCACACAACACAATGCCAAAGATGTCTAAAGTTTTGAGGGAGCAGGCAAATTCGCATGCTGACTGCAGGAATGTCCACCAGAGCTTTTACAAGGAATTAAATGTTAATTTCTCTACCATAAGCCACCTCCAATGTCGTTTTAGAGAATTTGGCAGTACAACCGGCCTCACGTGTGGGCGAGCGGTTTGCTGATGTCAACGTTGTGAAGAGAGTGCCACATGGTGGCAGTGGGGTTATGGTATGTTCAGGCATAAACTACAGACAACAAACACAATTGCATTTTATTGATTGTAATTTGAATGCACAGAGATCCTGTGACGAGATCCTAAAGGTATCCTAACAGATACCTTTACTCCCTGTCATGTGAAATCCATAGATAGGGCCTCATGAATTTATTTCAATTGACTGATTTCCTCATATAAACTGTAACTCAGTAAAATCTTTGAAATTGTTGCATGTTGCGTTTATATTTTTGTTCTGTATATATACAGGGTCAGTTCCAATACCATATTTACAATGTGCAGGGATACTGGAGTGATGGAGGGAGATATGTATAAGGTTAAGGTGACTAGGAAACAGGATTTAAAATAAACAGAGTAGCAGCAGCTTGTATGTGAGTGGATGTGCGTGTGTGTAGTCAGTATAAATACATGTGCATATTATGTGTGAGTAAGCCGATGATGGAGTGAGTGTGTGCTTGAGTGTGTAGGGCCCTGTCAGTGTGCATAGAGACAGTGCAAAAATAAAAATAAAAGGTCAATAAAGATACAAGGTTAACTTAAAAAGTATTTGTATACTCAGCAAAAAAAGAAACCCTGTCTTTCAAAGGTAATTCGTAAAAATCCAAATAACTTTACAGATCTTCATTGTAAAGGGTTTAAGCACTGTTTCCCATGCTTGTTCAATGAACCATAAACAATTAATGAACATGCACCTGTGGAATGGTCGTTAAGACACTAACAGCTTATAGACGGCAGGCAATTAAGGTCACAGTTATGAAAACGTAGGACACCTTTCTACTGACTCTGACAAACCAAAAGAAAGATGCCCAGGGTCCCTGCTCATCTGCGTGAACGTGCCTTAGGCATGCTGCCAGGAGGCATGAGGACTGCAGATGTGGCCAGGGTAATAAATTGCAATATCCCTACTGTGAGACGCCTAAGACAGCGCTACAGGGAGACAGGACGGACAGCTGATCGTCCTCACAGTGGCAGACCACGTGTAACAACACCTGCACAGGATCGGTACAGGATGGCAACAACAACTGCCCGAGTTACACCAGGAATGCACAATCCCTCCATCAGTGCTCAGACTGTCCGCAATAGGCTGAGAGAGGCTGGGCTGAGGTCTTGTAGGCCTGTAGTAAGGCAGGTCCTCACCAGACATCACCGGCAACAACGCCGCCTATGGGCACGAACCCACCATCGCTGGACCAGACAGGACTGGCAAATAGTGCTCTTCACTGACGAGCCGCGGTTTTGTCTCACCAGGGGTGATGGTCGGATTCGCGTTTATTGTCGAAGGAATGAGCGTTACACTGAGGCCTGTACTCTGGAGTTGGATCGATTTGGAGGTGGAGGGTCCGTCATGGTCTGGGGCGGTGTGTCACAGCATCATCGGACTGAGCTTGTTGTCATTGCAGGCAATCACAACACTGTGCGTTACAGGGAAGATATCCTCCTCCCTCATGTGGTACCCTTCCTGCAGGCTCATCCTGACATGACTCTCCAGCATGACAATGCCACAAGCCATACTGCTCATTCTGTGCGTGATTTCCTGCAAGACAGGAATGTCAGTGTTCTGCCATGGCCAGCGAAGAACCCATTGAGCATGTCTGGGACCTGTTGGATCTGAGGGTGTGGGCTAGGGCCATTCCCCTCCAGAAATGTCTGGGAGCTTGCAGGTGCCTTGGTGGAAGAGTGGGGTAACATCTCACAGCAAGAACTGGCAAATCTCGTGCAGTCCATGAGGAGGAGATGCACTGCAGCACTTAATGCAGCTGGTGGCCACACCACATACTGACTGTTACTTTTGATTTTGATTCCCCCCTTTGTTCAGGGATACATTATTCAATTTCTGTTAGTCACATGTCTGTGGAACTTGTTCAGTTTATGTCTCAGTTGTTGAATCATGTTATGTTCATACAAATATGTACACGTTATGTTTGCTGAAAATCAACACAGTTGACAGTGAGATGACGTTTCTTTTTTTGCTGAGTTTAGCTATTTTGTTAGCTATTTATCAGTCATATTCCTTGGGGATAGACACTGTTCAAGAGCCTGTTGGTGTCATACTTGATGCACCAGTACTGTATGGAAGCAGAGAGAATAGTCTATGGCTTGGGTGGTTGGGTCTTTAACAATTTCCCGGGCCTTCCTGATATAGATGTCCTGGATGGCAGGGAGCTCGGCCCCAGTGATGTACTGGGCTGTCCGCACCACCCTCTGCAGCACCATGTGATCAAGGGCATTGCTATTGCCATACCAGGCAGTGATGAAGCCAGTCAAGAGGTCATTTTTTAAAGTCTTAAGGGCTTGGACACTAAGGAACTTGAATCTCGCGACATGCTCCACTTGAGCCCCATCGATGTGGATGGGCGTGCTCACCCCGCCGTTTTCTCCTTGGTCATCAGCTCCTTGGTCATACTGACATTGAGGGAGAAGTTGTTGCTCTAGCACCACACTGCCAGGTCACTGACGTCCTCTCTGTAGGCTGACTCATCGTCGCCAGGGATCAGGCCTACCACTATCGTCAGCAAACTTGATGATAGTGTTGGAGTCATGCGTGGCCAGGCAGTTGTGGGAGAACAGGGAGTACAGGAGGGGACTAAGCACACACCCCTGTGGGGCCCCTCTGTTGAAGGTCAGCTTGGGGGAGGTGATGTTACGTACCCTCACCAGCTAGGGTTAATGTGAGCAATAACCAGCCTTTCAAAGCACATCATAATTACAGGAGTAAGTGCTAAATGGGCGGTAGTCACTGTCGCATGGCGCCTTAGAGTTCTTGGACAGGAATGATGGTAGTCATTTTAAAACATGTGGGGATTACAGACTGTGACAAGGAGAGGTTCAAAATGAATGTGAATATGCCTGCCAGCTGTTCTGCGCATGCTCTGAGAACGCTCCCTGGAATACCGTTCTGCCCCGCGGCATCTGGGTCGGTGACGACCTGGTAGAGAGGTATCGTTGGGAAGATCACGGTTGGGTTTTTACCTTTGTAATCCGTAATGGACTGTAGCCTCTGCCAAACGTTGCCGGCGTCAGAGCCTATGTAATATGATTCCACCTTATTCCTATATTGTCTTTTTGCTTGTTTGACGACTCTGTGGAGGTCATAGCAGGACTTGTCTACGATAGCTCTGTGTGCGCTAGCCCTGTCCTTAGTTTAGCGTCAACCACAGTGTTATTCCAGGGCTTTTGATTGGGGAAGCAGCGAACCCTCGCCGTGGGGGCAAAGTCACCGATGCATTTTCGAATGAACCGGTGACGGAGGTGGAAGAATCTCTAAACATATTCAGCAGAATCTCTTAACATATTCCAATCAGCGCTAGCAAAGCAGTCCTGTAGCATAATCTCTGATTCTGCTGACCATTTCACAATGGACCGAGTCACGGGTACTTCCTGTTTGAGTTTCTACTCGTGAACAGGAAGCAGAATAGATAAGCAGGTCTAGTAAAGGACAGTGATGAGATCAATTATAACAGGATTATGTATATGCTGCACTGCCTACAGGAACTGATCATGCTAGGCACGGGGTCAAGAACAGATGCCGGCTAGCTGTGGCCATTCTTCCAGGCAATGCAATCTATTAGGCCTCTGAATATGATTTCCTCATGCACTGCCAGGGAAGAGACCATGCCGTCTGCTGTGGCCTCAGATGCAGAGCAGGCCAGCCAGGAGACCAGCGAGGGGACCAGCCAGGGAAGAGCAGGGCCAAGAAAGAGGCAGAGCAGCAATGTGCTAATAGGTTATTGGGCAAATTTAGATTTTTGTTTGTACACATCTACTCATTCAAGGGTTTTTCTATGTTTTTACTATTTTCTACATTGTAGAATAATAGTGAAGACATCAAAACTATGAAATAACACATATGGAATAATGTAGTAACATAAAAAGTGTTAATCAAATCAAAATATATTTTTGATTCTTCAAAGTAGCCGCCCTTTGCCTTGAAGACAGCTTTCCACGCTCTTGGCATTCTCTCAAACAGCTTCACCTGGAAAGCTTTTCCAACAGTCTTGAAGGAGTTCCCACATATGATGAGCACTTGTTGGCTGCTTTTCCTTCACTCTGCGGTCCAACTCATCCCAAACCATCTCAATTGGTTGAGGTCAGGTGATTGTGGAGGCCAGGTCATCTGATGCAGCACTCCATCACTCTCCTTCTTAGTCAAATTGTCCTGTTGAAAAACAAATGATAGTCCCACTAAGCTCAAACCAGATAGGATGGTGTATTGCTGCAGAATGCTGTGGTATCCATGCTGGTTAAGTGTGAATTCTAAACTAAACACCGACAGTGTCACCAACAAAGCACCCCCACACCATCACACCTTCTCCTCCATTCTTCGCGGTGGGAGTCATCCGTTCACCTACTCTGCATCTCACAAAGACACTGTGGTTGGAACCAAAAATCTCAAATTTGGACTCCACCGGTTCCACCGGTCTAATGTCCATTGCTCGTGTTTCTTGGCCCAAGCAAGTATCTTCTTCTTATTGGTGTCCTTTAGTAGTGGTTTCTTTGCACCAATTTGACCAAGAAGGCCTGATTCACGCAGTCTCTTCTGAGCAGTTGATGTTGAGATGTCTGTTACTTGAACTCTGTGAAAACATTTTTTGGGCTTCAATTTCTGAGGCTCGTAACTCTAATGAACTCATCCTCTGCAGCAGAGGTAACTCTGGGTCTTCCTTTCCTGTGGCGGTCCTCATGAGAGCCAGTTTCATCATAGCGCTTGATGGTTTTTGCGACTGCACTTGAAGAAACTTTAAAAGTTCTTAAAATGTTCTGAATTGACTGAATTGACTGAATTGACTGAATTGACTGATGTCTTAAAATAATGATGGACTTTCGCTTCTCTTTGCTTATTTGAGCTGTTCTTACCATAATGTGGGCTTGGTCTTTTACCAAATAGGGCTATACCACCGCTACCTTGTCACAAAACAACTGATTGGCTCAAATGCATTAAGAAGGAAAGAAATTCCACAAATGAACTTTTAACACCTGTTAATTGAAATGTGTTCCAGGTGACTACCTCATGAAGCTGGTTGAGAGAATGCCAAGAGTGTGCAAAGCTGTCAAGGCAAAGGGTGGCTACTTTGAAGAATCTCACATTTTTTTATTTGTTTAACACTTTTTTGGTTACTAGAAAGGATTAAATAATGAATTGGAAGTAAATTAGTTGTGATTCAATTCAAATAATTGAAGCCACTTTGAGCCATGAGAGATTGACATGAATATTATTAATGTTAACTCTCCATGTACATTTCAGAGCCATCTGTGCTGCTCTGTTCCCTCTTTGTGTCCCTCTTTGTGGCTCCTGACCACACGACTAGACAGTAGTCCAGGTGTGACAAAACGTGGGCCTGTGGGACCTGCCTTGTTGATAGCGTTGTTAAGAAGGCAGAATAGCACTTTATTATGGACAGACCACTCCCCATCTTAGCTCCTGTGGAATCAATATGTTTTGACCATGACAGTTTACAATCCAGGGTTACTCCAAGCAGTTTAGTCTCCTCAACTTGCTCAATGTCCACATTATTCATTACAAGGTTTCGTTGACGTTTAGGGTTTAGTGAATGATTTGTCCCAAATACAATGCTTTTAGTTTTTGAATTATTTAGGACTAACTTGTTTCTTGCCACCCATTCTGAAACTGATTGCAGCTCTTTGTTAAGTGTTGCAGTGACTTCACTGGCTGGGGTAGCTGACATGTATAGTGTTGAGTCATCAGCATACATAGACACACAGGCTTTACTCAGAGCCAGTGGCAGGTCATTAGTAAAGATTGAAAAAAGTAAGGAGCCTAGACAGCTGCCCTGGGGAATGCCTGACTCTACCTGGATTATGTTGGAGAGGCTTCCATTAAAGAACACCCTCTATGTTCTGTTAGACATCAGATTGTCATTAAGGCATGTATGAATTGGAGATGACATCAAGTGATATCAACACACAAGAAAATAAGACCAGTCGCACACACCAATCAAGTAATGCACAAACAATTGGTGAACACTCGGGTGATAAATGACAAGTAACTGATTATTGATGAACACTCAGGTTAATAGCATGTGATAAAATGACAAGGAACTGATTGTTGATAAACACTCTTGATAAAATAGCAATGAACGGATTGTTGATAAACAACACTGAATAGGTAGAAAAAATTACACATACAGTAAAGTAGTTCAAAAACAAGAAGAAGCCAGGTGGTGGGTTGAAAGGTAGAAAGTGCTATTCTTCAGGACCCTGGTGTCTTGGGCTGACCCTGCATAGCCCGCAAAGTTGTCCAGGAACCTTCCTGTCACATCACAGATGGCCTGTTTACCATCAGGGTGAGATACGTCTGACCAAGTACTCTAGGTTAAATATAGTAAAATCAGTTAAATTTTGGTAACATTATGACCCATGTGTCATTGTAATTTAAGTAGTCCTGCTTGTCCAGGGCTGGTGGCTTGATGCATATGTTGCAGCCATTGATGACCCCGACTGACTTGTTGAACACATCGCTCCTCGCCAACCTCCCGAATCTCAGCCCGATGTCCTCCACATCTTCTGGAGCAGGGAAGTTGATGACTTTCTGCAAATTGTTCCTGCCTTTCAAACATTTTTGTGAACTATTCTGCATACAGTTGGTTTCGGGACACTGCATTTGCTGCCTACTACCCTATATGAAAGGCCGTGGGCTAGCCAGTATACAAAGATCAAGACGTCAAGGTGCCATGGTCTTTTTCCTGGTGAAGCAGTCTCATGAGCCCCATCAGAGACTGCTTCATGAGGCGAAAGTCATGCCTGAGACACCGCTATGTGTCACAGAGTCGGAATGCAGACATTCAGCCTGGAAAGAGAGAGGGGGAAAAAACAAAATGTAATTGACAGAAAAGCTGACTTCACACACATTTAATTGATTAATCAGCTAAAAACTAAATAGACTTTATTACCATAATGAATTAGAAATAATAATGTAGGCTACTTAAGTACTTATATATTGGGTAGTGAAATTAATAGACTCCTCACTCATTGGAGACCAAGGTATTTTCGTTGCGCTTTTATTGAAATTATTGTAATTTAGAGCAACATACACTACAGTCATTCTCTATTATGTTGTCTACTTATTCTGAAGATGATGACAGGTAAATACTTTTCATTGTGGATTTTGTTGGGGGGGGGGGGGGGGGGGGCGAGCTGATACACAGTGAAACGACAGGTGGATAGCCTACCTGTATAGCAGATGATTAGCCAGCGACACCTACATGGTTCTAGCTAATACCTGCTATATCACAGCTATCTAACAATTGATTTACTATTCAACCAAATTAGCTAACTGATTAGTCAGTATAGCTGGACTAGATGATTACCTTCCTGTCCCCCAAAAGGGCAACGGAGAAACCTCCGCAGACGATTCCTGTGATCCAAGTCAGGGATCCTTCTGCGTGATGCTCGGATCACCTGGAACAGGATCAAGGCGAACGCAACCTCCGGTGTGATCAAACAAATTGAATTCGATTTTTTTTTAAGTATAAAAACTACAAAAAGGTGGTAAAAAGTTGGCTAGCTATAGGAATAGTCTGAGGTGATTTGTTGATTCGAGCTATGTGAAAAGAGTGAGGTGATTTGCTGCTCTCAAGAACAAAATGGGAAGATAAGACTAGACTGTAGCATTTCTAGCCCAATGTGAGATTAAGAAAGGCTTCTACTGTAAACGTTCATATGATTAAGTGAGTGTCACATAAATTGATAATATGGCATTGGTCTGGACTAGGAGATTCAATTGTTTACGCTTACACTGGATTAAACACATTTTTGCTTTTATGTTTAAGCCATAAACCATCCTCAGTCTTGAGTTGAACCATCGGATAAGACATTTGACCAGAGCTCACGTCTCAGTGAAAATTAAGACTTTCTAGTGTTTCAGCGCAATGTTTACATTACCGGCACTTACAGTTAAACCAGAACCGTATCGCACACTTCATTGTGATCATTTATGTTATAAGCCCCTTTTTTTGCCCCTTTCTCTATTGTGGTCTAAACGACTTCACAAAACCAGGTTGGAGTTTGAGAACCGATATTTGCTATGTAAATATTGTCATCTCAACTGCCATTCACATGTATTTGCATAAAGTGTCATCCAGCCAGAAGTGGGTCAGTCAGTGAGAGGCACATTTGACTGCCTGTGCTCTGGGGTAAAATTTCCCCCAGCTTCACCTCATCTAGTCCTAACTTTAACCAAAACTGACCCAAGATCAGCAACTAGGGGCAACTTCAATCTACACCGTAGAAGCTTAGGTCGGGGCTTCATTGGGGTCTGAGGTGACACAGACATTTAAGAAATAATTAGAGGTAGTTGTATATACTGTAAACAGTATTTTTGTAAATAAAGTTATGTCTAGCATGACAAGACTCAGCCTTAGCACTAGATAGAAGGGAAAGTTTACAGTTCTTACTCTGGTACGACTCAGATACTTCAGAGATATTGGTAGATACATTAAATTGTATAATATAAACTCAGAAAAAAAAGAAACGTCCCTTTTTCAGGACACTGTCTTTCAAAGATAATTTGTAAAAATCCAAATAAATTCACAGATCTTCACTGTAAAGGGTTTAAACACGCTGTCCCATGCTTGTTCAATGAACCATACATAATTAATGAACATGCACCTGTGGAACGGTCGTTAAGACACTGACAGCTTACAGACAGTAGAAAATGAAGGTCACAGTTATGAAAACGTAGGACACTAAAGAGACCTTTCTACTGACTCTGAAAAACACCAAAAGAAAGATGCCCAGGGTCCCTGCTCATCTGTGTGAAAGTGCCTTAGGCATGCTGCAATGAGGCATGAGGACTGCAGATGTGGCCAGGGCAATAAATTGCAATGTCCGTACTGTGAGACGCCTAAGACAGCACTACAGGTAGACAGGATGGACAGCTGATCATCCTCGCAGTGGCAGACCACGTGTAACAACCTCTGCACACCTGCGGGACAGGTACAGGATGGCAACAACAACTGCCTGAGTTACACCAGGAATGCACAATCCCTCCATCAGTGCTCAGACTGTCCGCAATAGGCTGAGAGAGGCTGGACTGAGGGCTTGTAGGCCTGTTGTAAGGCGGCAACAACGTCGCCTATGGACACAAACCCACCATCGCTGGTCCAAACAGGACTGGCAAAAAGTGCTCTTCATTGACGAGTTGCGGTTTTGTCTCACCAGGGGTGATGGTCAGATTGAGCGCTACACCGAGGCCTGTACTCTGGAGCGGGATCGATTTGGAGGTGGAGGGTTCGTCATTGTCTGGGGCAGTGTGTCACAGCATCATCGGACTGAGCTTGTTGTCATTGCAAGCAATCTCAACACTGTGCGCAATAGAGAAGACATCCTACTCCCTCATGTGGTACCCTTCCTGCAGGCTCATCCTGACATGACCCTCCAGCAGGACAGTGCCACCAGCCATACTGCTCGTTCTGTGCGTGATTTCCTGCAAGACAGGAATGTCAGTGTTCTGCCATGTACAGCGAAGAGCCCGCATCTCAATCCCATTGAGCACGTCTGGGACCTGTTGGATCGGAGGGTGATGGCTAGGGCCATTCCCCCCAGAAATGTCTGGGAGCTTGCAGGTGCCTTGGTGGATGAGTGGGATAACATCTCACAGCAAGAACTGGCAAATCTGGTGCAGTCCATTAGGAGGAGATGCACTGCAGTACTTAATGCAGCTGGTGGCCACACTAGAGACTGATTGTTACTTTTGATTTTGACCCCCCCCTTTGTTCAGGGACACATTATTCCACTTCTGTTAGTCACATGTCTGTGGAACTTGTTCAGTTTATGTCTCAGTTGTTGAATCTTATGTTCATACAAATATTTACACATGTTAAGTTTGCTGAAAATAAACACAGTTGACAGTGAGAGGATGTTTCGTTTTTTTTTGCTGAGTTTATATATTGCACAACACAAAGAATCTTTAGAGATAGTTTGTGGTAGATTCAACAAAATGTATAATAATATTTTTGTTCGTCAAGCACTCACATATCACTGAGACTCAGACATAACAGTACACTCTTAGAAAAAAGGGTTCCAAAAAAGTTATTTGCGGATGGACAGGGCTTTACCAAAAACATTTTTCATCTGAAGAACCCTTTTTGGAAGACGAGGGTTCTTTACAAGGCAAAGGGTTCTTGAATAAATTGTTCTATTGAAGGAATGAAGGATTCTTTGGAAGGCAAGAAAGGTTCTACATAGAATCCTTTTGAATCTGAAAAGTCTTTTTTTTATTGTGTTTTTTTCTCTTTCTTTCAAATAGTGCCTGAGCATTAGTGTTTACTTCAGTGTATAAACTTTAACATCAGTAGTTTTAATAATCTGATCAATTTAACATGTGAGAATATTTGAAATTGACCATGACTGTCTTTTTGTGTTTTAATGTTTCCATGGCTCAGTTGGTAGGGCATGGCAATTGCAACACCAGGGTTGTGGGTTTGATTCCCACGTGGGACCAGTATGAAAAAGTAAAACAATTTATGCACTCACTACTGTAGCTCTGGGTAAGAGCATCTCCTAAATGACTCAACTATATATATATATTTTGTGTATAATGTGCATTTGTATATTGTATTATACAGGGCACATTTGAAAAAGAGACCTAGGTCTCAATATGTATTCCCTGTCAAAATAAAGGTTAAATAAGCATTTTAAATAAATGTACCTATATGGGAATATGTGTACTATAATCTGCCATTCACTTGATCATTTTACATATACAGTACTGACATAGTTGATATTTTTGCCACGATTTCTTTCTTTCAAATAAGTGTTTTCTGTGATCTTATTGAGAAGAGAAGGGAGTCTGAGTGAAGCAGCAGTGTATTGTATGGTAAACAGCAAATTGGCCACTTGGCCGGTGTTACCTACTTGTTGATTGTTTAGTGTAACATTTGTAGTGTTGATTCAGGAGTTGAATTAACTCTGTAAAGTGGTGTAAAAGAACCCTAGTGTTTGGTGTTAACAACGAGAGGGAGTGTGATTGTGTCATTTTTACTCAGTGCCCATCATTGTCATATTTCCCAGCATGCTCTATTGCGGGTTGATTTTCAGAATTGTTTGTTGCTTCACAAAGGTATGCCGCACAAAGATAAACAACTTAGATATTTCTAACCTAATCCACTCTGTTAGTATTTGGACTTATTGCAACCATTACTGATTGCACCAGTTCCAGTTTAGATGATTTAGGTACTCTCCATTATCAACCTTCAGTCATTCTGAATGCAGGTTTGCTGGTGATCAAAAGTTCCAATTGTTGGATATCCTCACTCTAGCTGGATTCTAATAGGAATAACATATCACTTTGCAAGCCAGCATAATGTGACTTGCAGGTCTGATATGGCCTGTAAACCAGGAGCTTCCGACCACTGTGTTAGGGTATCACTGGGCTGTGAAAAAGGCCTTATGATATATGTGATGTATTGTCATAAAAAATATGCAAATAAGACTGGTAGAACTGTTCATGGAGGGTTCTAGGAAGAACCCTTGAAAGATAAAAGGGTTCTTAGTAGAACCCTTCATAGTGGGTTCTAGGTAGAACCTTTAGAGGATAAAAAGGTTATTTGTAGAACCCTTTATTGAGATTTCTACAAAGAACCCTTCTTAGATGGTTCTAAGTAGAAGCATTTACAGAAGGTTCGTCTACGGAGACAAACCGAAGAACCCTATATGGTTGTACTTAGCACACACTAAGTAGAACCCTATATGGTTCTACATAGTGGAGATAGCAAAGTACGTGTTCAGCTGTTATTCCAATGTATATACAGTAGGAAAGTTTGTGGGAGACAGAAAGATGTATTCTCTTAACTATTGCATGGTATTTCTTTGCTTGTGCTTAGCTTAAAATTTGTACTTGGAGTTTTTAGATATGGGTCAAATATATTTCAGTCTCTCTCGCTTTCTCTTTGTCTATATAGGGGATGTTTGAGGGAAGGGAATTTTGCTTCTGAATGCTCAGCCTCTGATCAACCATCACACACACCAAGGTTATTATAGTTTGTTCTGGGGGTTTCTATTGGTTTTAAGATTTTTATTTGAAATTCATTTTAGTTTCAGTTAGTTTTCAGATCTGATTTACACATTTTTATTTAGTTAAAGTTTTATAAAAAACATTTATTTAATTTTTATATTATTTAGTTTTAGTGTTAGTGTTAGGAACAGAAAGTAGCCTGTGCGTGGGTGACTAGGAGCCATTTATGTGTTCTATAGTTTGTGTTTTTGGGGATGTCACTTCTTGCCACTGCGTATGGTGATGGGTCATTTCATAGGTTAGGTTATGTTTAAAGGTAGACTCAGCGAGTTAACGAAGATGCACAAAGTAAACGGTAATAGTGGGTAGGGCAGGGAATTGCCAGGGACCGCACGATACAATATCACAACACGTGGGTGCCATTACGATATGTATTGCGTTTCTCACGATTCTATAGTGTATGTATTGCGATTCAATACTGTGATTTTATTGCGATTCCGTGGTCCAAACATATTGCTCACCATATGTCTGCTTGCAGAGGGACAAGAGAGAGCCACGAGAAAACAAATCAGTCATGGAAATAAGTGCTAAAAACAAATTGGCCCCTTATTTAAAACAGAGATAGAGAACCAGTTATGAAGGAAAAATACTGGAGTTTTGTGCAGGTACAGCCAACTATTGCAACAATTGCGATATTGTCAAAACAATATGATACGGTATATCATAAAAAATAATATCCCCAATTTGTAACTGTTTCTATTTTTTTCCCTCATCACTAGCAGTGGGTCAATTTCCTCAACAACCAGGAGCGGTGAAGCGCGAGGCTAAACTTCTCCACTGTTTCGGTCCCATATCTACCACGTTGTAGCAGCGCGGGCCTGAGCACATGCGCAGATGCTCTGTGTGACTGTGTGAGAGCAAAGTCTCGCATCTCACTCATCTCAATGGGCACGTTTCTCTGCTCAGACGTTGCTGATATCTGCCAGATCTTACAACAACTGGATAGACGTTGCATGCATCAACCAATTGTTGCGTGCCAAGTCATCAACAGTGCAGTTGGGCACCAGACTGGTATACTAAATGATGTGGTTAGCTGATACATATAATATCTATCTAGGCGTTGTAAGATCGGGCATGCGTCAGCAACGTCTGAGCAGAGGAGCACGACCGACATGTTATAGCAATCTGGTGCCCGACTGCACAGTCGATGATGGCATGCGTTCCACTGCTTAGACGTTACATACGTCAACCAATGGTTGCGTGCCAAGTCATCGACTGTCGTCGACTGACAGATTGCTATAACATATGTGTTTAGCTGATAGGTAAAATAGCTATCCAGACATTGCAGTGGAACACGACCAGTATCTGCGGTGCTGCTAATCTCCCTGACACACACACTGGTCAGCTCCAAGTAGGCCCTGTGTGTGGGGAATGGCTCACATCTGCTCTCTGTCAAACAAAACGGAAAACACCAAATCCAAATCAAATCAAATGTATTGGTCACATACACATAGTTAGCAGATGTTATTGCAGTAGCTGTAACAATGTACGCTGAGAATCGGGAAGCAAGTTCAGGGAGTGAATACATTTAATTAATAAATGAACAAAGCCAGAAACAAACAGCTCATGAAACAGTAACAATGACGACTGGGGAAGAAGCCAAAGGGAATGACATATATAGAGCAGGTAATCAAGGAGGTGATGGAGTCCAGGTGAGTGTCATTATGCGGGTACCGCTGGTGACAGGTGTGCGTCCTAACGAGCAGCCTGGTGACCTAGAGGCCGGAGAGGTATCGAAATGCTTGTGTTCCTAACTCCAACAGTGCAGTAGTATCTAACAATTCATAACAATACACAAATCTAAAAGAATGAAATTAATACAAATATAAATATTAGGATGATCATTGTTGGAGTGGCATTGACTAAATACAGTATAATATTATACATACTATACATATGAGATGAGTAAAGCAGTATGTAAACATTATTAAAATGACTAGTGTTCCATTATTAAAGTGGCCAGTGATTCTATGTCTATGCATTTGTATTTATTAGGGATCCCCATCAGCTACTGCCAAGACAGCAGCCACTCTTTCTGGGGTCCAAACACACCAAAGCACACACATTACATATAAAACAAAAGATAAAACAGTGAACTATGTTTGTACTGAATTGAGAGACGAGAGTACATCATATAACATCCTTACACCACCACATATCCACAGCACAACATGATAGAATACCACCATATAGGGCGACAGACTCTACGGTGCAGCGTTGAGTAGCCGGGTGGTATCCGGCTAGTGAGGGCTATTTAACAGTCTGATGGCTTTGCGATAGAAGCTGTTTTTGATGCACCTGTACTGACCTCACCCTCTGGATGATAGCGGGGTGAACAGGCTGTGGATCAGGGGGTTGATATCCTTGATTATCTTTTTGGCCTTCCTGTGACATTGGGTGCTGTAGGTGACCTGGAGGGCAGACAGTGTGCCCCCGGCGATGCGTTGGAGCAGACCGTTCCACCTTCTGGAGAGCCCTGCGGTTGAGGGTGGTGCAGTTGCCGTACCATGCGGGGATTCAGCCCGACAGGAAGCTCTCAATTGTGCATTTGTAAAAGCTTCTGAGGGTCTTAGGGGCTAAGCCAAATTTCTTGAGCCCCTTGAGGTTGAAGAGGCGCTGTTGCACCCTCTTTACCACACTGTCTGTGTGGGTGGACCAATTCAGATTGTCAGTGATGTGTACGCCGAGGAACTTGAAGCTTTCCATCATGATACATTCCAAATGGCACCCTATTCACTATATAGTGCACTACTTTTGACCAGGGCCTAGGGATAGGAATACGGTGCAATTTGGGAGACAACCATGATTTACCTCTTTATAGTGAGGATGAAGGAAGCCGGAGATCCAGAGTTTTTAATTTATCTGCTTGTTTTATAAAGAATCTAATAATTCAAAGCTCCGCTGATTTCAGTAGAACAGGAAGTTGCTTTCGATCATGGGCCCGGCCATTTAATTGCCTTTCCCACAATGCATTTGTGCGTTTACACTGGCCATTTTTTTTCTCATACACTCTCGGTTAAAAGTTCTGTTACAGTTTGCGGGAGTAAGATACTGTAGATAGTGCTGTTAGCAGGGAGCTGGGGGGAAGCTTTCATTTACATCTGGGGAGCAGTTGTTGTTGGGGGTTAAATGCCTTGCTCAAGGCCACCTTGCCGGCTCGGGGATTCAAACCAGCGACCTTTCGGTTACTGGCCCAACGCTCTTAACTGCTAGGCTGCCTGCCACCCCTGTCTATGGGAGAGGTCTTGAAAAGACTATGGGATTTCTCAATTGGCCTCGGTGTAACTCTAAGGGCCGGTTTCCCGGACACAGATCCATTTTACTCCTGGACTACGTAGCACCTTTTTATCCAGGTTTATTCTTAATCTGGGTCCAGGAAGAACCAACCCTCATAGAGCCAGTTTCCCGGACCCAGATTAATTCATTTACGACCACTTCTTGACTAACAAGCACTCTCAATGGAGAATCTGTATTAAAAGTGCTTTTTATTCTAGGAATATGCTTCATTTTGGTCCAACCCTAAAACCTAGTTATGTGGACATACAGGTAACTGCCAAAATAAAGGAAACCCCAACATAGTGTCTTTATAGGGGTTGGGCCACAACGAGCCACCAAAACAGCTTCAATGCGCCATGGTGTAAATTCTACAAGTGTCTGGAACTCTATTGGAGGGATACAACACCATTCTTCCACAATACATTTTATAATTTGGTGTTTTGTTGATGGTGGTGGAAAATCTAAGACGGCCATGGCATATCTTGAAACATCAGGAAGTTGAACAGTCTTTGTCACTGAAGCTCCTGCCAAACGTGCCCAAACAATCACCTCTCATTCAAAGTCACTGAGATCTCTTTTTCTAGCCATGGTAGCCAACATAATGGCCAATTTTGTCCACTCAGGTATTCAAACCAGCAACCTTTCAGTTACTGGCCCAATGTTCTAACTGCTCGGCCACCTGCCACCCAAATAGGCTGGATGTTGATACCCAATAGGCTGGGTAGCACCTTCGACTAGAGAGTGTATCTACAGCTATCCCTTTGGTCTCCCATCCAGGGTTTTAACCAAGCCCAGCCCTGTTTAGCTTTGATAATTGTCACTGACCATAACCAATGTGGTATTGTGAGAATTATTGTTGAGGAATCTCCACTTAATAGATTCACTTGTCGCTGTCAAAGTCATTCCAAATGGTAGGTTCAACAGAGCAAATGAAATGGAACCATATATCATCAATTATGCTATTTAGGCCTATATAGCATCTGGGAAGTCATCAACAGCTATTGTTTTCCTTCAGCCCAGGATTCAACAAAAAATTGTCAATACATACACTGTAGGTCTAGGGTTTCAAGCTTCGGTTGATATTAAATGGAACTTACAAGTTAATAATAAATATGTTTGATTCACGTCTCAATCTCAACCAAAAATGTAAGTTAAAGAATAGACAAACTGGATTTAAAGACTCAGTGGCACAGATGGAGCTATCTAAGCAGAAGAAACATCTTCATATGTTGATATTTGGTTGCATTGAGAACCAAACACAATTCAATATCATTTTTGCGATACGGTAAATAGCGTATTAATTGTCGACAAGTTAACAAATAATATGTTGTATTCACGTCTCCATCTCAACCAAAAATAAAAGTAAAATAAATAAAATAATAGGATTAAGTCAGTGGCTCAGATCTAGCTATCCGAGCAGTAGATACATCTCCTTTAAATGTTGATATTTGGTTATGTTGTCAACCAAACACAATTCAACATTACTTTTGTAAGACAGTAAATAGCAAAATGTTAAGGCTGTCTTAGAAACGAATGTAACAGTATTTATTTAACCTTAAAATGAGTAATACATCCATGGCCACATTTTGAGGTTACTGTGCCAATAAATGTCTTCTTATGTAATCATAGAAAGTGTGTATGTTCAGGATCGCAGGTCTGTGGAAGTCTTCACAATTGCTATAATAATCTGCACAGAATCTCAAACGGCATTGATCACATGCACCATGTACTTTAATGTAATTTCATCTGCAATCCAGGTTATTTGGAAGTGCTATTAGATGAATCACAGTGATAACATTTACATTTACATTTAAGTCATTTAGCAGACGCTCTTATCCAGAGCGACTTACAAATTGGTGCATTCACCTTATGACATCCAATAATGATAACACATTAAGTTGTTGTATAAATAAATACAATATATGGCATTGTATTCCCAATTGAACTTCGAAATGGTTGACATTGCAGTGATAACACATTTAGGTGACAACTAAACCAAAAATGAGACCTACATTTTCCGTTGGAATTTGGTTGTGCTTTTAGATTATTGAAAGCATAGTGATAATACATTGGGCATTCAACAAACGTTTGGCTGTCTTTTTGAGTGGGTGAAAAAAGGGTTGTAATGTCATTGATCAACGTATCTACCAAATATGACCAAATTCTCCACGTTGAAATGGCGTGGTGTGCTCAGCGTTTAATATTTTATTTTGTGTCATCCACTTGCACCCCAAACATGCTTTCTCACCACAACTGCATCACCCTCATCCAGTTTATTCTCAGGGTCATCAGCACTGTTAACTGTAATCGGTGTATGTACCGAATTGAAGTACGTCAAGTTGCTTTCCCCTCAGATGTATCTGTGTTTCTTCCAAAATGCTTCATTATCCATTACTCATTACCACAGAACTGAGGGATCTGCCGAAATACCTTTTCTCTGGCTGAAGAAGTTTCTATTTCAGCACTTTGGTTTATTTGGCTTTGAACTTTTAAACATGAAGCGGGTTTTCATGAAAACTGGAGTGGGCCTAAGAAAATGAAGGGGGAAAGGTCAAATAAACTTAGCGTTGTGTTCTGAAGCAAATCCAGACCGACTGTTCACAATGACGTTGTTGTTCATGTTGGTTTGCAATGACTTTACCTGGCCTACTTATTTTTCCCTCACGGAAGGTTATGGCCGATTGTTATCTTCCAAGGCCCTGGAAAATAAGTTAAAGGTTTTTATGGCCTGTTCTTTTTTGTCTTAAGTTAAGTTATCTATGGCCTTTGGGCTGTCTGAAAAAAAAAGTTTTTTCTCACATTGGAACATGGACAAAGGACTGTTCTCCCAAGACTTCCCTTGTTCAAGTCCGGTCATTCCCTGGGGAGTGTTGCAGACAAAACCTTAATATCATTCCATTCCATGTGAATTATGCTATCTGTTGATGAAAAAGCATATTCTACATGGCTTTTAGATTTTTTTCCAGCAACCGTGCTATACAGGGCAATGCGGATGTATGTGTAACCAGGCCAGCGCAGTACAGCTCAGCATGGCTGGGCTTGACCCGGGCTCAGTATTGTGAATCAACCCTATTTCTCTCCATGTGTTTCATGTCCCTTTCCCATCTCTATCTTCCCCTACAACAGACATACATCGGCTCCATCCTAGCTGCGGTGAACCCGTACCAGTCCATCCCTGACCTGTACGACCGGCCGGCGGTGGAGAGGTACAGCCGACACCACCTGGGCGAGATTTCCCCGCACATCTACGCCGTAGCAAACGAGTGTTACCGCTCCCTATGGAAGAGACTGCAGAACCAGTGTGTGTTAATCAGGTGAGTGGTGATTGTTATGAGGCGTTGTTTTGCTTGACTTTGTTTGAATGCACTGATTGTAAGTCACTCAGGGTTAAAGCATATGCTATGAGGAACACTAAATGACTGAAATGATGTTGGGTTATTTGAAGAGAAATGAATGAGAAATGTGATTGGGTAGGCCGCCATCGGGTGAGAGAATGTAGAGAAGTCATTGGCTTGTCATTTTGTGAGCTGTGAATGGTGGGCAATTGACAGTGGTGGAATAAGTACCCAATTGTCATACTTGAGTAAAAGTATAGATACCTTAATAGAAAGTTACTCAAGTAAAAGTGAAAGTCAGCCAGCCAGAAAGTCAGCTACTACTTGAGTAAAAGTCTAAAAGTATTTGGTTTTAAATATACTTAAGTATCAAAAGTAAATGTAATTGCTCAAATATACTTAAGTATCAAAAGTAAAAGTATAAATCATTTAAAATTCCTTATATTAGCAGACAGCACCATTTTCTTGTTTTTAAAATTTACGGATAGCCAGGGGCACACTCCAACACTCAGACATTATTTTCAAAGATGCATTTGTGTTTAGTGAGTCTGCCAGGCCAGAGGCAATAGGGATGACCAAGTGCTTGAATTTGACAATTTTCCTTTCCTGCTAAGCATTCAAAATGTAAGGAGTACTTTTGGTTGTCAGGGAAAATGTATGGAGTATAAAGTACAATATTTTCTTTAGGAATGTAATGAAACAAAAGTAAAAGTTGTCAAAAATGTAAAGTACAGATACTCCAAAAAATGACTTAAGTAGTAGTTTAAAGTATTTTTTACTTTACACCACTGGCAGTTGGACATGCCCTTTGCAGGTATTGAGTATTGATATCTGACTGGCCAATTGTATGCTGTGAAAGAATCTCAGAAGCCAGTATGTTACCTGTCAATAGAATGAATACAGATGATTGGTTGTTGGTCCACAATTGGCCACTTGTGGACTTTACAACTTTATGCCCTTTGGCATCCACAGCGAACCGATTCAATTTCAAGTCTCAGTCTTGGTGCTATTGGCTCTGTTTCTATCTCCATGCTCCTTTGGTTCTTCCCGAACATCCTTCCTCTGCGTTTGTAGTTGGCCAACTTTCTCATCCGGCCTCGCGCTATTGTGTTCAGACAGACAGGCACTGTTCTCATCGCCCACATCAAACACACAGAGTTATTTTTACAGTTTTGGAACGATAATATTCAGTCCACATTTAGCAGAGAGAGTGGATGCCAAAGGACTTTTTTCTCAGTTGGATTATTCTTAGCTTTGTAGAGTGAGCAGCTCAACTCTGTCAATGCTGAGTTTGAATAGGATGGGATAGAATAGGAAGAGAGGAGAGCAGAGGTGCCAATAAGTGTATTAAAGCAGAAGCATAAGAAAATGTTCACGTTCAATAGGTATGAAGGAGAGAGCTATTACCTGAATTTGTCCAATAAGAACACCCATTTTGGTTTTCCGTTTCATGCTTACTTAACATGACAGATACGGGGATGCCTGGGGGTGAAAGGCCACACAAACTGGGCATACAAATAGTGTTGTCAACATACATAGTTATGGGTCATGGAGTACATTATGGCTCAGTTGCGCAAGTCCCCATTTAGGTGACACAGTGGTGGCTCTTGTGCCCTTAAGCAAGTCGGGGCATGCTGTTTTAGATACAAGTGCTGCAGTTACCCAGCAATTCGCCCACATTAGTTTACAGCCCTGTTTGACGGCCACTTATGGAAGCCCTGAGATGCTGAGGTAACGAGAGACACATGTATCCTTATAAACTGCTCCTATTCAGAGGTCCTCGACTACTTAGGTTACTTAGGTTATGTTCCAAATGGCACACTATTCTCATAGGCCTCTGGTCAAAAGTAATGCTTTAATGTAGGGAATAGGGTGCCATTGGGACGCAGTTATGCAATTACATATAAAACATTTAGGCCTCATAATTGTTGTTATTTAGATGTAGGTGATTTGATTAATTTGAGATTAATTTGATACAATTAGATAACTTGTAATAGGGTTGTGTGTGCCACTGTTCAGTTATATAGCTTGCCACTTGAAATTGCAGGGGAAACTGATTACCAGTGTCATGAAGCAAATGCACTTTTGTTCAATACAAAGTCCTATACCATACATGTTCACATTTATTCCAGCTGTTTGGTGTTAGTTGCGCTGTATTCCTTTGATTAGTTGTATTGCAGTGCATTTTGTTTTTCTTAAGCTCAAATTTTTTTTAAAGCAGATTTTTTTAGGGCGCGAATGAGCGTGCTCACGCTGGAAATAGAATACGTGAATGCGAGAAAACAGATGGGCCGTGAGCGTCAACGATGTCTACGGCTTCATAGTGCGTCAAATTAGAAAGCAAGTCTTTTTTTCTCGTGTCTACGTGGAACAATGCTGGTAGAGTAAGCAGACAAATTTTGTAGAAAATGAATTTTTATGATCTTCCCTATGCTAAGTAGATTAAAGATGTAGTTAACAATGTATTGGGCTGTAAACTAAGGTTTATCAGTCAAATAGGCTATATATTTGAAAACAACTGCAGTGTACCTGTGTGGATGTTGATTATTGCCTAGACAGGCTACAGCTGGAAAACTTGAGGATCTCCGATTTCAAGAGAGAGCACTGTTTATGTAGAAAGAACGAGATGTACTGTAGTTTATACATGGCTCTGGTTTATTAGAAACAAACAACATCCTCATGAGGAGCTAACTGTTTAGCCCAGGTACGGTGGATCCCGTAGGACATTTAAGGTCAGAATGAACTCACAACATTAAATCTCTGGGGCTAAATAGTAAACAAAAACAACGGTTTATTATGGATTTTCATAACAATTACGTTGTCATGTGAATTGACACTCACTACTCTCGCACGCAAATGTCATGTTGTTGAAGGGCGTCTCACCGTGTGATTTCGGCAAAAGACTGAACCCAAACCGGCGGCGCGTGCACCATCGTGCGCGTATTGATTTTGTCCCCCTGCACCAAACGCGATCACGACACGCAGGTTAAAATATCAAAACAAACTCTGAACCAATTATATTAATTCGGGGACAGGTCGAAAAGCATTAAACATTTATGGCAATTTAGCTAGCTAGCTAGCTTGCAGTTGCTAGCAAATTTTTCCTATTTAGCTAGCTTGCTGTTGCTAGCTATTTTGTCCTGGGATATAAACGTTGAGTTGTTATTTAACCTGAAATGCACACGGTCCTCTACTCTGACAATTAATCCACACATAAAACGGTCAACCGAATCGTTTCTAGTTATCTCTCCTCCTTCCAGGCCTTTTCTTCTTTGGACTTTATATGGTGATTGGCATCTAAACATTCACATGCTGACTACACCGCTTGTGTTGCGTGCGTGAGCGTTGCAAAATAAATGTAAACATAGATGTCATTCAATTATTGCACCCACATTGCTCACGAGCAGCGAGGGTTAAGCATGTTAGGGTTACTGTATACAGCATAACGCACGATTGTATTTGACAATAGATGGAATGTGGGAGGACTATGCATCAAGGTGTGTGAAGTGGGGAGCAAACACAAACATACTATATTATGTACTTGGATGTTGGGAGGGACAGACAATGGTGCCATTCTGTTCTAGCCTGGAGTTAGGGTTACACATGAAAAGGGAACCAAACCCAAAAAGAATTGTGGAAACCAGGCTAATGACCTTGCGGTGCTGTTATACCGTTTAAATGTTAGGCTTTCATTTTGAGCTGGTGAAAGACTGAAAAGTACAATAGTTTGAATGTGGAATTTACTAAGACTGTGAAAGAGAACACTGATTCTGACACATAAAAAAGGCTTTATTGCTCATTTCTGAAAATGTATCAAATTCGGAGAATTTGATGGTGCAACATTGATAAGCAAGTGTTTCCACTTTCGCAATACGCTTTTGTCAGCACATACTGTAACTCTCCGAATACTCATCAAGAATAAGTAGCCTGAACATACTGGAATCATTGTCAACACTCTTTCTCTCTCAAGTGTTTGACACGTCACTGATGAAGTACTCTCTTCATGTGTTCAACACAGCAATTTCACATCACAGCTGTGTTTTCTGATGTTTAAACACCTCCCAGCCCTAACCTAGACGTGTAACTGGTGTATCTCTTCAGAAGTAGGGTGAAGTTGCTCTTAGACACTGATCTTATGTCAGTTTTACATTTTCTCCACTTTGGTGGAGGGGAAGCTGATCTTAGATCTGTACCTAGGGGAAATTTCACCCCAGAGGTGTGAGTCTGTGAATAATTTAAAAGTCCAACACTAGAATGGAGTGGTAATTACTTCTTAGTGTTTATCCTAAGGGCGCCTAGGTAGCTTACTGCTAAGTAGCTGTCCTGAGGGTGTCTGCATACGGCTAGCTGCTAACCGATTGTCCCTTAGAAGCTTGGACTCACTGTTCCGTTGGTTAGTCATTAGTGGGATTCATAGGGGTGAAAATGGCTTCCTTTGCTACATCCTTTGCCCCTTGTACTACTCCTCGTTCTCACTGATTTGAAGGAACTGGATAGGAGTGGCACTGAGGATGTTAAGTTGCTCCCATATTGTGCTCAACTATCTGTTTCATTTCGTTCAGTGAGGACGAGGAAAGAGAACAAAGGGAAGGGAGCCATATATTGGGATGCATCCAGTCAGCTTATGGGATATCTTGGTAAAGGTGCAATGTACAAGGCAATTTAACCCTAAAAGTGCCAACCTGTTTTTGCCCCCCAAATTGATAATAATTGCAGAGACACAAGCCTAAACACTTATTTTATTAACCTTCTGCAACACAAGTTACTGGTTTTAATTCCCCAAAACAAGCATATATTGTAACTTTTTCACACAGTTATAGTAAAATTGGATATTTAAAATGTATTTTTTTATTTTTGATCAACTTCATCCATAGCAACAACATTTTTCTTCTATTCATTCAAAGTGTTATGTTTCTGTGATACTCAGAGGCTGAGAAATGGGTCAATTCAGGGGTAAAAAAATATATATATTTTTAGAGGCCGAGGCAACCCTGTAATGTCAAATGATTAATGTTGTATGACAGCCAAGCCGACTGTGGTTCAGTGATTGACAGAGGATCACCCCAGGCGACTCCTCAGGTGCTTGCTGCGCATCAGCCATTTAATCTGTCAGGTTAGCCATTTCTCACCTGTGTTTAGAGAGCTCATGTTGGCTCAAGATCGAATTTTCTGATTTTCACTGAGAAATCTTAGTAAGACTGTCAGGAAAAACCTGCATTAAATAGTTATTTGTTATAAAATGTACAGTTATTGACACTTTGAAGTGTTGGTATTGGCTACAGAGCACAAAAGTGTCCACATTTTAAAACCACAGCCTATGCACTAGTCCCATCGTTCCCAAACTTTTCTGGGTCACGACAACCCACCGTTAAACCTTTTGAAGTTCCATGTGACCCAACAAATAAACATAATTATTTAACCTGTGACCAGAGTCGTCATGCACCCATTATTTTTGAGAGGGCACAAGGTATGTGAGGATGGAACAGCTTTATCTAAGCACACCTCTTTACCTGTTCAATTGTAATTTTAATGAGGGTGTCATTCTGACTGTTGTAAATCACACATCTTAATATACTGCAATAACAAGCCTAGGATATTACATCCAAATTACATCACGGTACACATCATCAATACAATATCTTGTCATCATTATAAATGCACAAATATCATGATATTATATAATAAGGTGCCAGATTACATTTAAACCAAGTATTTTTCTGCAAATCTAATCATAGCCCCCTTTACTGGCTCAAATAGCCGACCAATCAGCCTGTTACCAACCCTTAGTAAACTCCTGGAAAAATGTGTTTGACCAGATACAGTGCTATTTCACAGTAAGCAAATTGACAACATAATTTCAGCAATCTTATAGAGAAGGACACTCAACAAGCACAGCACTTACACACAGGACTGATGATTGGCTGAGAGAAATTGATGATAAAATGATTGTGGGGGCTGTCTTGTTAGACTTCAGTGCAGCTTTTGACATTATCAATCATAGTCTGCTGCTGGAAAAACGTATGTGTTATGGCTTTACACCCCCTGCTATAATGTGGATAAAGAGTTACTTGTCTAACAGAACACAGAGGGAGTTCTTTAATGGAAGCCTCTCAAACATAATCCAGGTAGAATCAGGAATTCCCCAGGGTAGCTGTTTAGGCCCCTTTCTTTTTTCAATCTTTACTAACGACATGCCACTGGCATTGAGTAAAGCCAGTGTGTCTATGTATGCGGATGCCTCAACACTATATTTAGGACAAATCATTCACTAAACCCCAAACCTCAACTACATCTCGTAATGAATAATGTGGAAATTGAGCATGTTGAGGGTTTGGTCAAAACTGGCATGGTCAAAACATATTGATACAACAATAGTTAAGATGGGGAGAAGTCTGTCCATAATAAAGCGCTGCTCTGCCTTCTTAACACTATCAACAAGGCAGGTCCTACAGGCCCTAGTTTGGTCGTACCTAGACTACTTTTCAGTCGTGTGGTCAGGTGCCACAAAGAGGGAAAATTGCAGTTGGCTTAGAACAGGGCAGCACGGCTAGCCCTTAAATGTACACGGAGAGCTAACATTAATGACATGCATGTCAATCTCTCATGGCTCAAAGTGGAAGAGAGATTGACTTCATTACTATTTGTTTTGTAAGAGGTGTTGACAAGCTGAATGTACCGAGCTGTCTGTTTAAAATACTTGCACACAGCTCAGAAACCCATGCATACGCCACCAGAGGTCTCTTCACAATCCCCAAGTCCAGAACAGACTATGGAAGGCGCACAGTACTGCATAGAGCCATGACTAAATGGAACTCTATTCCACATCAGGTAAATGATGCAAGCAGTAGAATCAATTTTTTTTTTTAAACAGATAAATATACACCTTAAAGAAAAACGGGGACTGTGAAGTGACACACACAAAAGGTACAGACACATGCATACGCAAATATTGTGATATTGTTGTATGGTGATATTAATCATTTTGTATTGTAGATATGTAGTAGTGTAATAATGTTGTATGATGTATTGTTTTGTCTTTTGTTTTATATGTAATGTAAGTGCTTTATTATGCTTGAACCCCAAGAAGAGTAGCTGCTGCCTTGGGGATCCCTAATAAATACAAATACAAATACTACTATCAGCTAAAAACAAGTAGAAGCGGCTCCAGTGGGCACACAATCTCCAAAACTGGACAATTGAGAAGTGGAAAAACATTGCCTGGCCTGACAAATCCAGGTTCCTGTTGTCATGCTGATTGGCAGAGTCAGGATTTGGCATAAGCAGCAAGTTCATGGACCCATCCTGCCTGGTGTTAATGGTACAGCCTGGTGGTGGTGGTGTTCCGGCGTTCAATCTGCAGTGTGATGCCCGCATAGATCAGCATCCCTGTGGAACATTTCCAACTTGTAGAATCCATGCCCCAATTAATTCAGGTTTTTCTGGAGGCAAAGGGGGGTTCGAAACGGTTCTAGATGGGTGTACCTAATAAACTTGCCGGTGAGTGGATATGCCACTCCCATTGCCCCCAAGCTGAGCTGAGATAGTTTCACTGGGTTGGTGAGTGTGTGGGAGGCTGGATAGGGCAGTAGAAGGACAGTAAATTGTTTAGGCTGGCACTTTTAGGCGGGGCAGGAAGCTTTCTGCTCAGATTTAGGGATTGTAAGTAATCAGATCCAGGCTAGCCCGGTGAAGGGAAGCCAAGAATGGGAGCTGGAGGAGGAGGGTAGGTGGAGAAGAAGGAGGAGGTAGGAAAAGAAGGAGGAGGAGAAAGAGGGGACCTGCCATTATACACTTAATAAAAAACACCTGGTCATTAATGATGATAAATGTCACATTGCATTTTCGTTTATGTTGATGCCTCCATACTACAAACTATCATGGGTTTTAAAAGCAAACTCCCTGTGATCTTTTTTGTACAATGTTGTTCATCCACTGGTGTTTTATCTGCTTTCTGTTTTGTTCTGTTGTCGAGTCCAGTCATGGTGAGAAGCGAATGTTACAAAGGAATTCGGCTTTTGGGGGTGTATTTGTATAAAATCTCTGACCTTTTGACCCCAGAGCTGTTATGGGGTCAAACTCAAGGCCCCCCTAACCCTTTTAATTAAATTCACAGAGGTCACGAAGGGTACTTGTGCACAAAACATACCTGTGAGCGTTTGACTTTGATTCTTTTCTGAGTTTTGTGTGTAGGGACTTGGAATGCAATTTAAGTTCAACCGTGAATTTACACAGTGAATTTAGTAGAAAAGCAGGAACAAAAAAGGTGTTGAGGTTGAAAGAAGGAATAAAATCACACTGAAGTGTATGGCTATTTTGCTTTTTACCTTTTTACCTTCAAATTTTATTTTATTTTATTGTTTGTTGGTTGATTTGATTTGATTGTTTGTTGGTTGATTTGATTTGATTGTTTGTTGGTTGATTTGATTTGATTTGATTGCTGCTGTTGTGTTCCCTAACTTCTCTTTTGGGAAAAGGGTGCAACCTTTAAACTAGTGCAATCACTGGTGCATTCTGGCTTTGAGGTCTTTCCTGTATTTGTTGTGCGATTATAGGACAAGAGTCGGGCTCCTTTGCGTTACTTTCTCATGACTTGTGTGACAGCGGGTCAACAGCAATAGCATACTGTGTACTCGATCCTTTGCACTCAAAGGCAAACAAAGTATTTGTTGGTGCTCTTTCCGGCATTTTCAATCAATTAAACACAGACTTACTGTTACAGTGTGTGCTGCTTTTTGTCGCGTTCAGAGGCATGGTAACGCAGTAGGAAATGTACAATACATTATCTCGGCTTTAGACTCTTGTAACTTGTGTTCTAGCCCTCTTCCCAAAAACCTCTTATGATTTAGCCCATTCCTAAAGCGTTACCATTTGTGTTGCATGTTCTCAGTTTCATCAGAACTTCTTATCGACTTTATCACAGTACTAAAGTATTACATTGAAAGACTCATTGTAGCATTGCAGTAGCAATGAAGCTTTCGTGCCAATAAAGCAGTATACACACACCAGCTTTCCCTACAGGGGACCAGAGCATTAGATCTTTTACAACTCTTTCCCTCCTTCCTCTCTCCTTCTCTTGATGTGAAAACTCACTGTGTCGGAGTCCTTTAGTCGTTTTCGGACTCTGTGGTACTCTGTGGTGTTCTTCAGGGGCACAAACGTGTTGGGGCAGTGCCAGTTGTGTTGGTATGCTCTGACAGTGTGCCCACTGACTCTGATATAAAGAATCCACAGTGCCCGCTGGCCTGTGTAATAGACTAGGATTGTAGAGCCATGGGGAGGGCCAGGGCTTTACACAAAGGCAGAGTGCCTTTCAGCTCTGTGTTTGCCTCGTTTGGGCCTCCTGGCACACTGCCAAGGCCATTTTAAATGAGTTACATGCACTAGTCCCTTTAAAAGGAGGTCCCGTCCCTTTAAATATGCTCTGAGATACTTAAATGAGTTACAGTTGCCCGTCTCTGTGCCATTTTCTTCTGACATTATTAGTTCTTTTTTTTATTGAATTCCATCCTCTTATGTACCCCAGCTATTAAAAGTTGTTACCAATCCTTCTGAAAATAGATTTCCCTTTCCTTTAAATGTACCCCATTAATTTTAAAGGATCAGTAAGTTATTTCAGAAGCTAGCAGATTCGTTATTTACCAACAACAGCTACAAATCCCAATAAAAACGACATGACGTTTTTGGAGTTCACTTTCCTTGCTTTGTCTTACAACACTATCATGAATCAAGCAGATATGTTTTATGGGTCAGAGTGCAGTATTTTTTGTTTGTTTCCAAGCATAAACATTTCCTAGCAAGTTTTTTACACTGTTTTTTGCCCATAGGTCTAGGGGGTTGCCTTGCAGCACGTGCCTTGGAGGGAGGCAACGTCTGCATAGCGCAACAAATTCCCGTGATACAACTCTAGGTTTGGACTGAACAGCCAGTATGACAGCTAAAACAATGAAAATAAGATTTCAGCTAATAGGGAGAAGTATCTCACCAAATAACTATATTATGGCATTCACTAATCATAAACGATTTACACGTAATAGAAATGTGGGTACATTTGTGGACACAATTCTAACTTAGTCAACGTTTAAAAATGCAATAGCCAACTTTCCCTCGCTGTAAAAAAGGCAACTTAACTAAATTGCTTAATCAGCGTTATTATGTGAGTTGAGCGGACTTCAAAAGGATAAGAATTTGAGCTAATGTGTTAAAGTTTGTTTACTCACTCTGCTCGGAGTGAGCTGAATTTGATTGTTGAGTAAAATGACAAATTCATGTTTGCTCAAACCTACTCAAAACCATGCCGATCATTATCATATCTCCCAGCATGCTTTACTGCAGATTGATTTTCTGAATTATTTGTTTCAATTCATATGTTTTTGCATGTACATTGATTGGTTGATTCATCTTATTCTACACAAACATAAATAACATGCATTTTTCTAAACTAATCTAATCTGTTAGTAGTTGGACTTTTTGTATTCGTTACTGAGGTGGCTGTTCCAGTTTATATTATTCAGGTAGTCTCAATAATAAATCTTCACTACCCCAGCAGACATTCTCAATGCAGTTTACGAGTGATTTAAGCTTCCAATTGTTGGATGTTCTCACTCTGGCTGTATCCCAATAGGAATTACACATAATTTTGCAAGCCAGCATAATGTGACTTGCAGGCTTGATGTGGCCTGTAAACCAGGAGTTTCAGGAACACTGCATTGGGGTGTAACTAAGCCCTCAACGAAAGGCCTTATGGTATACATACCAGTCAAAAGTTTGGACACTTTATTCTTTATTTTTACTATTTTCTAAATTGTAAAATAATAGTGAAGACATCAAAACTATGTAATAACACATATGGAATCATGAAGTAACCAAAGAAAAGTGTTACACAAATCAAAATATATTTCATATTTTTGATTCTTCAAAGTAGCCACCCTTTGCTTTGATGTTAGTTCCCACATATGCTGAGCACTTGTTTTCTGCTTTTTTTCACTCTGCGGTCCAACTCATCCCAAACCGTCTCACCACTCTCATTCTTGGCCAAATAGCCCTTACACAGCCTGGAGGTGTGTTGGGGCATTGTCCTGTTGAAAAACATATGATAGTCCTACTAAGTGCAAACTAGATGGGATGGTGTATCGCTGCAGAATGCTGTAGTAGCCATGCTGTTTAAGTGTGCCTTGAATTCTAAATAAATCACAGATAGTGTCACCAGCAAAGCACCATCACACCTCCTCCATGCTTCACGGTGGGAACCACACATGTGGAGATCATCCGTTCACCTACTCTGCGTCTCACGAAGACCAGGCGGTTGGAACCATAAATCGCACATTTGGACTCATCAGACCAAAGGACAGATTTCCACCGGTCTAATGTCCATTGCTTGTGTTTCTTGGCCCAAGCAAGTCTCTTCTTCTTATTATTGTCCTTTAGTAGTGGTTTCTTTGCAGCAATTCGACCATGAAGGCCTGATTCATGCAGTCTTCTCTGAATAGTTGATGTTGAGATGTGTCTGTTACTTGAACTCTGCGAAGCATTTATTTGGGCAGCAATTTCTGAGGCTGGTAACTCTAACGTATCCTCTGCAGCAGAGGTAACTCTGGGTCCTCCTTTCCTGTGGCAGTTCCCATGAGAGCCAGTTTCATCATAGCGCTTGATGGTTTTTGCGAATACACTTGAAGAAACTTTCTAAGTTCTTGAAATTTTCTGGATTGACTGACCTTCATGTATTAAAGTAGTGATGGACTGTCGTTTCTCTTTGCTTATATGAGCTGTTTTTGCCATAAAATGGACTTAGTATTTTACCAAATAGGGCTATCTTCTGTATACCACCGCTAAATGTCACAACACAACTGATTGGCTTAAAAGCCTTAACATGGAAATAAATTCCACAAATGAAATGTTAACATGGCACACCTGTTAATTGAAATGCATTCCAGCTCATGAAGCTGGTTGAGAGAATGCCAAGAGTGTGCAAAGCTGTCATCAAGTCAAAGGGTGGCTACTTTGAGGAATCTCAAATATAAAATATATTTTGATTTGTTAAACACTTTTTTGGTTACTACATGATTCCATATGTGTTATTTCATAGTGTTGATATCTTCACTATTATTCTACCATGTAGAAAATAGTAAAAAAAATAAAGAAAAACCCTTGAATGTGTAGGTGTGTCCAAACTTTTGACTCGTACTGTAATCTCAGACATAAATTACTGCAGTTTAAGACCATCCATAGAACATACTATATGCCAATGTAACTGAATTACATGCACTCAGAAATGTCCTTCCTCTGCTGGAGGTGTACAACACAAAAGGGAACACATTTTCATAATGTTATGGTCTTGTGAAGGCTGGCTGAATTCTGGCAAAGAGTATGTTCTTTTATCTCAGCATGTCTACAGATTCTTCCTTCTCCCTGTTTTTGTTTACTTGGAAATGTTGATACTGGAGACTGTCATCAGGAGAAACTGTGTAGCCTAGCATTTATTGAGGCTAAGAAATGCATTGCCAGGATTTGGAAGGTTGGTTATCCTCCCACAATGTCACGATGGATGGCAGAAATGTCAAGTTGTGTATCACTAGATTTGATATATTACAAGATTAAGGGTATACTGTGCAATTTCCATAATGTCTGGATGCCTTATATGGAATACTGTACAATAAAAGGAGCCTGCATTGGAAACATGCCCATGTCAGGGGAGATACCTATTTAAGCAATCCCTAGCTGCTGGGCTGCTCAGTCCTGTCCCTGGGGCTCTGCCGTACTGTTTGTTTGTCACTCTGGCCTTGGCCTTACACACCTGAAACCAATAATGAATGATTCACTGAGATCCTAAAGCTGAGTGGGGTGTGTTGGGTCGGGGCACTGCAGGGCGGTGGACCCCTAGGGGCAGGATGGGGCGATCCAGCTATATTGTGTGGAAATACAGCCTTCTTCTAAAATGGATGAAATAGTTATTTTTTTACCTCATCAATCTCCACACAATACCAATAACAAAACGAAAACAGTTTTTTTGACATTTTGCAAATTCAATGAAAAAAACAACTTAAATATCACATTTACATAAGTATTCAGACACTTTAGTCAGTACTTTGTTGAAGCACCTTTGGTAATGATTACAGCCTCGAGTCTTCTTGGGTATGACGCTACAAGCTTGGCACACCTGTAATAGGGGAGTTTCTCCCATTCTTCTCTGCAGATCCTCTCAAGCTCTGTCAGGTCAAAATCTAATTAAATCAAATCAAATGTTATTGGTTACATACACATAGCTAGCAGATGTTATTGCGAGTGTAGCGAAATGCTTGTGCATGTTGGATGGGGGAGCGTCACTGCACAACTATTTTCAGGTCTCTCCAGAGATGTTCGATCGGGTTCAAGCCCGGGATCTGGCTAGACCACTCAAGGACATTCAGAGACTTGTTCCAAAGCCACTCCTGTGTTGTCTTGGCTGTGTGCTTAGTGTTGTTGTCCTGTTGGAAGGTGAATCTCCACCCCAGTCTGAGGTCCTGAGCACTCTGGAGCAGGTTTTCATCAAGTATCTCTCTGTACTTTGCTCTGTTAATCTTTCCCTCGATCCTGACTAGTCTCCCAGTCCTTGGCGCTGAAAAAAGTCTTTAGGTGCCTTTTGGCAAACTCCAAGCGGGCTGTCATATGCCTTTTACTGTCATATGCCTTTTACATATGCCTTTTACTTTTACTTCCATCTGGCCGCTCTACCATAAATGCCTGTTTGGTGGAGTGCGGCAGAGATGGTTGTCCTTCTGGAAGGTTCTCCCATCTCCACAGAGGAACTCTGGAGCTCTGTCAGAGTGACCATCGGGTTCTTGGTCACCTCCCTGACCAATGCCCTTCTGCCCGGATTGCTCAGTTTGGCCAGCGGCCAGCTGTAGGAAGAGTCTTGGTGGTTCCAAACTTCTTCCATTTAAGAATGATGGAGATCACTGTTTTTTGGGGGACTTTCAATTTTGTAGATAGTTTTTGGTACCCTTCCCCAGATCTGTGCCTCGACACAATTCTGTCTCGTAGCTCTGCGGACAGTTCCTTAGAACTCATGGCTTGGTTTTTGCTCTGACATGCACTGTCAACTGTGGGACCTTATATAGACAGGTGTGTGCCTTTCCAAATCATGTCCAATGAATAGAATTTACCACAGGTGGACTCCAATCAAGTTGTAGAAACATCTCAAGGATGATCAATGGAAACTGGATGCACTTGAGCTCAATTGTGAGTCTCATAGCAAAGGGTCTGAACTTATGTAAATAAGTAATTTCTGTTTTTAATTTGTATTCAATTTGCAAACATTTCTAAAAATCGGTTTTCACTTCGTCATTATGGGGTATTGTGTGTAGATTGATGAGGATTTTGTTTTATTTAATCCATTTTAGAATAAAATTTTAACGTAACAAAATGTGGAAAAGTCCAGGGCTCTGAATTCTTTCCGAATGCACTGTATGTGTATTAAAATAGTACAAAGTTAAGTATTTGGCCCCACATTCATAGCACGTATTGACTACATTGATGGTATAAGATTCAGTTTATACATATGAGATGAGTAATGTAAGATATTATTAAAGTGGCATTATTTAAAGTGACTAGTGATCCATTTATTAAAGTGGCCAATGATTTGAGTCTGTATGTATGGCTATTTAACAGTTTGATGGCCTTGATATAGAAGCTGTTTTTCAGTCTCTCGCTCCCAGCTTTGATGCACCTTTACTGACATCGCCTTCTGGATGGTAGTGGGGTGAACAGGCAGTGGCTCAGGTGGTTGTTGTCCTTGATTATCTTTTTGGCCTTCCTGTGATATCGGGTGCTGTAGGTGTCCTGGAGGGCAGGTCATTTGCCCCCGGTGATGAGTTGTGCAGACCACACCACCCTCTGGAGAGCCTTGCGGTTGAGGGCACTGCTGTTGCCATACCAGGTGGTGATACAGCCTGACAGGATGCACACAATTGTGCATCTGTAAAAGTTTGTCAGGGTTTTAGGTGACAAACCAATAAGAATATAATATGTTTCTAAACACTTCTACATTAATGTGGATTATACTGTGATTACGGATCATCCTGAATGAATCGTGAATAATGATGAGTGAGAAAGTTCCATGCGCACAAATATCATACCCCGAAGACATGCTAACCTCTCACCATGACAACTACACACAGTTCAATATCACAAAATATTATTACATTTTAAAATCACCCAGAGCTTTAAACCCTAGGCGTATTGTGTTATCTATTTTCAGTTGAATTCTGGGTTGAATTGAAACAATAGCTGTTGATGACTTTGAAAAATCCTATACTGTGTAGGCCTAAATACTGTAGTATGATTGTTGATATATGTTTGATAAAGTATGGTCACATTTCATTTGCTCTGTTAAACCCTTTGGAATGACTTCATTAGCAACAGTGAATCCATTAAGTGTTTATATGGACATCTCTCAACACTTATTCTCACGATAGCACATTGGTAATAGTCAGTAACAAATATTATAACCAAGCGGGGTTGGCCCTGAATGGGAGACCGAAGGGTAGCTGTAGACGGAGATATTATCCAGTAGGAGGGTCTTCCCAGCCTACAGATTTTTTTTGATAGTGTACTTAACATTGAAGATCTGACGTTGATTTAAAGGTACAATTCAACATACTTTATACAAGGTTTGTCTATGTTGAAAATGTATTTTGTTACCATGATGACATAGTCCTGTGGTAGAAATTTCCACATAAATTCTATGTCCCAATTCGTTGACAAATTACATTGAAACAATTTTCCAGTTTGTGCCCAGTGGGATCCTCTCTCCAATTCAACAGTTAACAATGTATTTAAAAGAAAAGAATGACAATGTGGTCTCAAATGTTATGGTTATAGACATTCATAAAAAAGTGAGTTTGTGAAATAAGTCATAAAGCCCTCAGCTCATATGTTCAACCTTCCTCTGTCGCGTGTCTCAAACGTAAACAGCGCTATCAAAACAGTGTCAACTCTACAGTCACGTTTACTAAATCGTAATCCACACTGGTCTCAGACTTCTGTTCTCTGTCACTAAAAACACCTAGCTGCCGCGCCCCCCCCCCCCCCCCCCCCCCCGCCCGCTAAAGAAGGTTTGACCTCTCAGCACTCTTGACACGCAGGTTATGAATGTGAGGGATCACAAATATTGTGTGACGGGCGATATTAAATTCGACCTACTCCCCGGCTCAGAGTAAATATTTCTGTTAGAGAACATTCCAGATGTCCCACTGGACTGGCCTCTTCTTCTCATGCCTTCCGGTGGAGACAGAACATGGAATATAGAGCTAATAGAAAAACTCTCAAAGCTGTGGCTTTGGTGATAAAAATGTAGACTTCATAGAAATCTTTGTCAGGTGACCTCACTAGAAGCACTCCGGAGTAAGGTTTCCCAGGTACAAATCTAGAATCAGCTTTCCCACCCCCAATCCTAACCTTAAACATTAGTGGAGAAAATGCTAAACTTATCCTAGATCGGCATCTTGGGGCTACTCCACCATACACCAGAAGCACTGGATATTAGCCTTTTCTTTATTTTCTGTGTGGGTCTCAGTTTCTATGTGGTTGTCTATGTGGCTCTCTGTAGCCTACAGTTGCACAAATGCCCCAGTAGTCTAACGCTTTGCAGTGGTAGTCACAAGTAATTGCACATGGGCGTGCATAGTAGCGATGTCTCTGTAGGGACAAGAAGTTTCCCGATTTGACACTTGAAGAGTTAGTGGACTCTTGTGTCTTAATGTTTGGTGTGTGTGATGTGCATCGTATTTTTGTCTGTTGACCTTGGCCTTGCCAACAGGGACCACAGGGAGGAGGCTGGAGCAGACAGGCTAGTAGCTGGCAGCTATTATTTTTGCTCTGTCACCACAGACAGCACTTCCTGTGTGGGCCCCTGGCCCATTGTTTAGGCAAACATGTAGCCCTGTCTGAGGCGAACAAGTTATCTTGAAGTAATGCTACTGGAAGCTTCGGCTGAGGGTTGCCATGACTTTCACTTCTAATTTGAGACACCACTATGAATGTCTGTGAATTAGCTTTGGGTATCGTTAAGGTTTGTATGTGTCTTTGAAAATGTGTTAACTAGTTTTACATTTGACACATTCATTCTGGAAGTTTCTTAGAGTCTGGCTGAGGGTTGTCAGATTTCTTAACCCTGGAGATTTTGGAATGACATTGCTATTATGCGCCTTTCTAATTATTTCTGTCTTGTCACTGAGTGTTCGGTTTGAGAATAGTTTCACAGCTTTTTTTGGGCTTCACTATTTGTAATGAATTCCATTTGACCCCCTATATGGAGACAATGAATGCTTTCTTGGGCCAGGGTTTTTTTCGATCATGCATTCAATTGCAATTATGTATTTCCTGATTTGACCTCGTTGAAGTAGAATTGGCCTAAATGATCATGGCATTGATACAGGTTGTTGATTGTGGAATAGAGGTAACGAGCAGGGTTGAACACAACCATGCTATTATCCCACATACAGTCTATGTGGTTCATATGAACCCCGAAATGAGCTGTTTGTCTCCAGCTCAACACTTTTCGTGCCTGGGAATTCGATTGAATTACAATTGCCCCTGTCTGTTACCACAGAAGGGGTCTTGTTTTTCAGAGAGTGGTGGAAACAGAAAAATAACCAATCTTTCCCATCTAAAAGGTGGCGTCCCGCCCCTTCAAATAGCAGTTGATGGGAGGCTAGCTGTTTGATCTGACCAAAGGCACAATGTTGCTCCTAGATCATCCGAACAGTGACATTGGGGTACAGGCTACAATTTGTTGTGTGTCCCCCTCGCTTCTGTGGCATCATCACGTGGACTGTTCACGAAGCCTTTAGCGCCCGTTTTGAGGGAGGAAATATCCTCCCTTCTCCAGAAGCAAGCAATCCAAGTGGTTCCTATGTCGGAGATACAGGGGTATTTCCTGGATCCGAAAAGGGATGGAACTTTGCAAACCCATTCTAGACGTCCATGCCCTCAACAAACACCTCAGAGTCTACAAATTCAGAATACTCACAAGGCGCTGGCTATTGGAGTCGATTGGCTGGTGGTGGCAGAGTCGAGGGAGCAAACTGTATTACACATCCATTCTACTGTCCTGTATTCAGTCTCTAGGCTTCATAAGAAACCAAAGAAAGAGCTGTTTGACTATCTCAGCGCATTCCCCTTCTGGGTCTCGAGCTAGACTCATTCGCGTATCGTGATCTTCTATCCCCACAGAGGGTGTCCGGCCCCTGCTCAGACAAGTGTTTGGCTGGGTCACAGTGCGTTTTCGACAGTGCCTACGCCTACTGGGGATGATGGCCTCTGTGATGGAAGTCGCTCCCCTGGGGCTATTGTTGATGCAGCCTTTCCAGCACTGAGGCTAGCCACTCACCTGGACGCATCTCACCTGGTCGCTTCAGGTGTGACCTACTGGGCCCAGTGGTGGGAATCGATGTCGCCACTCATCCCCCTAAAATGGTGTGCACCGGCTCAGACCAGTCTCTACATGGGCTGTTACAGTGATCGTATTACCTGTTTCATGACAGCAGTCAAATTCCACTTGACTCTGTAATCTCATCTTATGCACTCTGGACATGCGTTTGTAGTACCCAACTCGGTACCCGGCCCTCTATTGTTCCTCTAACCACTCTGACATCAATGCAAATGCAATCAAAAATAACATCAAACCCTTATCATCAAGACAGTGTCATGCTTTTAAAACTCACCTCACTGTGATTTATCCATTTTAAGAAAGAAGTTCAACAACAGGTTGAAACTGAGTGGGAAAACATGGTCGTTGTGGATGTTGTTTCAAATCCTAACACATCCTAGCTACAGAATATCTCACCACCATGTGTATCCTCTCTCTTCTTCATTCCTTTCTCGATAGCACAGGGAGAGGGGCTATCAACGGTTTAATTAAGTATGTTTTACTATCGATGTTCCCGGACAGATTTCACTTGGTTTCCCAAATTAAACATGGACAAGCTCCCAATGTACCGTGAGACTGTATAGCCTGCATGAAGCCCAGCCTTATGGGAGCAGGGGTGTCCGGCAATGGCTGACATAGTAAGAAATGTGGGGGGCACTGTCATCACAGTAATGTTTTTGTGGAGGGGTGCACTGGTTGCTCAGACCCGTGCTAAGGCCCCTCGCTCTAGGATGGAACTGCTTCCTCATCGGAGGTGCATGCAAACCCCACTTCCTCCAATCCCTCCAACTCCAGGATTTGGAAATAGGAATGGGGCTGCCGTAATGCAGGAGGAACACTAGTAAACTTCATCCGCCGGAAGTTATGCATGCAAGCCAATGTTAGCCATGAGGCTTTTAGTCTAAGCTAGGCTAGCTAGCTAGCACGGTCCGTTTAGAATAACCAAGTGACTTAACGCTACGTATACTAAGTATGAGAGCTACCCAAGCAATTCCACCGTGGGGAGGCATGAATAGCTGGCAGTAGCTAACCTGGCTAGTACGCTATGCAGCGATTGTTTAGCTAGCCTGGTCTCTAAAGTCTACGTAGGACCGGATCACCGAGGTGGGACTGGATCCTTCATTGACAAGTCTGGGAATAGAGGCAAGCGGGGATTGACTAAGGCAGACCAAGGTGGCGGGGGGGTACCCATGGCCGACCCTCTCTGATCGAGTAGCCTCCCATAACCCCGGCAGAGCGCACAGAAGCCGGGTTGAGGGCGGGCAGCTACCGCATACACCATGCCCAGGTAGACAACATTTGTTTCGACCAAACAAAGACCTAATCCATCTCCGCATCCCGCAACTCAGCCGAGGTATGGTGCCCGGGAGAAGAAGTCACTATCAGACACACCAAGCCCCCTCAAGAATGCTACACGATTGCCAAGAGAACCTGCGCTGTGGACTAGGGGAACAGTGCCAGCCGCGGACGGTGTCACTGTTACTGACACCGTTCCCTAGTCCCGCACACAAATTGATTTGAGCGAGGGCAGCCAGAGCACGCCCCGAGCTGAGACATACAAGACAACAAACATGAGTATCTTTTTATCCATTTGGGCATGGTCGCAAACTCAAACCCGGCTTGCTAGCCTTCGTCGTTTCAGTCATTGCTAAAGCCAGGTCAAGCAATCCGAAGAATAACTCATTGGTTTGTGGTTAGGAAACTAGGAGAACAAATACAAACTCAAGCACACAACATCCAGGGGGTGAGCACGCTCCACCACAAATGGACAGTTTAGTTGGCAAAGTCAGATAGTCTGTTCCTCCGCGCCAAAAAATTGTAGCGTGAATCTTTCCTGCTAAGCCCAAGGTAAAGAGAGGAAGAATTGAATGAATGAATCTGAGCATCACGGTTATCACCTGTGGAAGGCGGAGATTCCAGTGAGGCATGATTTTCTTTGGCATTGTCGGGCATGATTTTAGTTATTCAGTCAGTCGCGAGAGAGCGACTCCCCATGGTTGTGTTGTACGGAGAGTACCGACTGAAAGGGAACCATGCAAGCAGTCTTTTGAATGTTTAACTTCTTCTTGTAAATCAACACTCGAGCAACTCTATTGCTCTCTGCACAGTATTTTTTGTTCAGGGTGTGCAGGCTTTTGTTGTAGCCGATCAATAATACGCATGATTCAATTAATTAAAATCCAGATGAGCAAGGAATTAAAATAAAATGTGTATTTTTATTTCTGGCCTGGAGCAAAAGGTCTGCGCACCCTGTAGTTCATCTGCACAAGGGTTGGTGAGCAATGGTACAGTATACACTGAGTGTACAAAACATGAAGAACATCTTCCTAATATTGAGTTGTATCCCCCTTTTGTCCTCAGACCAGTCTCAATTCGTCGAGGCATGGACTTTACAAGGTATCAAAAGCAATCCATAGGGATGCTGACCTATGTTGACTCCAGTGCTTCCCACAGTTGTGTCAAGTTGGCTGGATGTCCTTTGGGTGGTGGACCACTCTTGATACACACGGGAAACGGTTGAGCGTGAAAAACCAAGCAGCGGTGCATTTTTTGGACACAAACCGGTGTGCCTGGAACCTACTACGACACGTTATTCAAATGCACTTACATTTTTTGTCTTGCCCATTCACCCTATGAATGACAAACCTACACAATCCATGTTTCAATTGTCCCGAGGCTTAAAACATCTTCTTTAACTTGTCTCTTCCCCTGATTGAAGTGGATTTAACAAGCGCCGTCAAAAAGGGATTATAGCTTTCACCTGGATTCACCTGGTCAGTCATGGAAAGAGCAGGAGCCGTTAATGTTTTGTACATTCAGTGTAGTCTACTTACTAATGTTTTGTAGTGTGCAATGAAACCCCTAGTGGTAAAATGGTGAATATCCTGTATGTTGAGAATGTTTCAGATGTGCAAAAAGCTTCAGGAAGTGAATGCAAAACCTATTTGTCAGTCAGTTAGTAATTTACATTTGACCCATATTGTTAACATGTGTTTATTCACACAAATGCAAACACATACATACATACATACATACATACATACATACATACATACATACATACATACATACATACATACATACATACATACATGAAAGCAAGCAAGGCATTGTTTTAAATGCCATATGAAGAGTACAAAGCATTCTTGAAACACATCCGGCTTATCATGCATTATCACCATCATTGTTATGGCTAGACTCAATCAAGGACATGCTATTAAACAAGAAACCCTTGATATAGCTGAAGGCTGGAGACTAAAATGTAAGGGATATGGTGTCAAGGACATGTGTGCATGCGTGCATTAGTGGAGGCTCCTCAGAGGAGGAAGCGGAGGACCATCCTCCTCAGTGAATTTCATTAAAAAAATGTGAAACATTAAAGTTACCCTTTTTAGATAGAACTATAATAAATATATTCAAATGTCACCAAATAATTGATTAAAACACACTGTTTTACAATTAAGGTCTACAGTAGCCTCTGCAGCACTCTGTAGGGTAGCACCATGGTGTTGCCGGAGGACAGCTAGCTTCTGTCCTCCTCTGGGTACATTGACTTTAATACAAAACCTAATTATGACAACTTCCGGAAGACGTCCCCAACCTATCAGAGCTCTTGCAGCATGAACTGACATGTTGTCCACTCAATCAAAATATCAGAGAATGAATCTAGTACTGAAGCATACGCCACAGCTAGCTAGCACTGCAGTGCATAAAATGTGATGAGTAGTTGACTCAAAGAGAGAGAAAGACAATAGTTGAACAATTTGAACAAATATATATTTTCCAAAATTAAGGAGAAGCAAGAGAGATAGAGAGAGAAAGCTAGATGTATTTTTTTTTCACTTTCACTTAGCTAGCAAATGCAGCTAGCTAGTTAAGACTACTCAAACACCCTGCTCAAACAAAGGGATGCTATGTACGCTAGCTGGCTTTGGCTATCCAACACTGGAACTCTTTCAAGTCAAGGTCAACTTTTGGTTTTATACAGGTATTGCCACAGGGGCCCGCCGGTGTAACTGCTAAACTGCTTTCTGACTGTACACTGTCCTGTGTAATTGGTGCGGGTTTACTAATACATTAGTGCTAGTAGTCTAGTTTACTATGACATGACAATGATGTAGGCTGTGTGTCGCCGTTAGCAGTCATGATATGAAGGTTTGGCTTGGAAAGTGTTTTTTCCCCTGGTCACAGAAGTCCACAAGCGAACGGAAAAGGTGAGAGGAGGAGAGCGCGTAGATAGTTGCGAGAAGGAATTGTATATACAACGAGCAAAGTCATCATGCTGTTGTGTGGCTGCTATGAACTGTTTGCATGTGATCAGGGCTGTGTTCATTTAGCCGATTCTGTTGAAAAACATTTCTTAAACGGAACAAACGGGGATAAACATACCTGAATTTGTTCAATAGAAACTGTCATTTACAACTCTCGGACTAATGATTACACCCTAGATCAGCTAGATGCAGGCAAGGGTGTGCAAGGCGGTATTGAATTTGTCACTGTCTGTCACTTTGATTACTCCAAATTCTCTCGATCTGTGCACCTACGTTGTAAAATAGCCTAGGTTGAAGCAACCTCATGATGGGTACAGGGGAAAAATGTAGTATCATCTAGTAGCCTAAACCTATCGATGTAACATTGATCTGGGTGAATAGAATATGAATGACAGTCATCCAATATGCCATAATAGAAATAAGGCCATGCTCATAAAATAAAAAGCATCCTCCCTCATGTTAAACGGCATCGACCGCTACTGACGTGCATGTGTGTGTGTGTGTGTGTACGTGTATTCATGACACAAAACCATACGGAAGTGTATCAACTAACATCACTCCTTTCCCATTTCGACATGCCTTTTACATTATGTACCAGTCCCATTCTACAGCGTTGACTGAAGAAAGATGAAATACATCCAAATACATCTGATTTCTTTCTTTCTCCTTTCCTCCCCAGCGGAGAGAGTGGAGCGGGTAAGACAGAGAGCACCAAGCTGATCCTGAGGTTCCTGTCGGCTATGAGTGAGCACTCCCTGGAGCTCTCCTCAACAGGCAGGACGTCTCACGTGGAGGAGGACCTCCTGGAGAGCAGGTATGTGTTTACATAGCTAAGGACGGGTGAAGAGCAGAATCAAAAAACCTCTGAGTAACCTCTAAACACTTGCTTTTGAGAAGGAAAAGGCCTTATCATTTCTATTCAGTGAGTCAATCATCGTTGTCGTAACGCAAACCCCCGAAAAGTCCCAATGGGCCAGTCTGGTCTCAAGTAAGGTAGATCTTTTTTGGGCCAGGGTAGGCTTTTTGGGGGACAGGTCTCAGAGGTGGAAACACAAAAGTTTGTGTCTTTAGGCCAAACACTGGGGTAAAGTTGTATGGTGTAAGCAAGCCATAAGTAAAAAGGTGTTAGTACTCATTTTAGGTGTTGGTACTTATTTACATTTTACAGTATTTGTATTTTATTAGGGATCCCCATTACTTCCTGCCAAGGCAGCTCTTCCTGCTCTTCCTGGTGTCCAAACACATTAAGACACTTATATTACATATAAAACGGTACTTCGTATAACACTGTCACACCACCACATATCCACAACACAAAATGTATGTTACCACTAAACAACAATATTACAACATACGTGTGTGTAGAGTGGGTGTGCTAGAGCCCTTGTGCGTCTGTACCTGTGTGTCTCTTCACAGTCCCCGCTGTTCCATGAGGTGTATTTTTATCTGTTTTTTAAAATCTGATTCCACTGCTTGCATCAGTTACCTGATGTGGAATAGAGTTCCGTGTAGTACTGTGCGCCTCCCATAGTCTGTTCTGAACTTGGAGATTGTGAAGAAACCTCTAGTGGCATGTCTTGTGGGGTGTGCATGGGTGTCTGAGCTGTGTGCTAGTAGTTTAAACAGAAAGCTCAGTGCAGTCAGCTTGTCAACCAACACCTCTTACAATAACAAGTAGTGATGAATTTAAATCTCTCCTCCACTTTGAGCCATGAGAGCTTGACATGCATATCATTGATGTTAGCTCTGTGTACATTTAAGGGCCAGGCGCGCTGACCTGTTCTGAGCCAAATGCCCCGCTTTTGGAACCTGACCAGTCATGTGTGTGTGTGTGACAAAACTAGGGCCTGTAGGACCTGCCTGGTTGATAGTGTTAAGAAGGCAGGGCTTTATTATGGACAGACTTCTCCCCATCTTAGCTACTGTTGCGTCAACATGTTTTTATCATGACAGTGTACAATCCAGGGTTACTCCAAGCAGTTTAGTCACCTCAACTTGCTCAATTTCTACATTATTCATTACCAGAAATAGCTGAGGTTTAGGGTTTACTGAATCATTTGTCCCAAAAACATTTCTTTTTGTTTTTGACATATTTAGGGCTAACTTATTCCATGCCACACATTCTGAAACTAACTGCAGCTCTTTGTTAAGTGTTGCAGTGATTTCCCTCGATGTAGTAGCTGACGTGTATAGTGTTGTCATCAGCATACGTAGACCCTAACACCCTCTGTGTTCTGTTAGACAGGTAACTCTTCATCCACATTATAGCAGGGGGTGTAAAGCCACAACACCCTCTGTGTTCTGTTAGACAGGTAACTCTTCATCCACATTATAGCAGGGGGTGTAAAGCCATAACACCTTCTGTGTTCTGTTAGACAGGTAACTCTTTATCCACATTATAGCAGGGGGTGTAAAGCCACAACACCCTCTGTGTTCTGTTAGACAAGTAACTCTTCATCCACATTATAGCAGGGGGTGTAAAGCCACAACACCCTCTGTGTTCTGTTAGACAGGTAACTCTTCATCCACATTATAGCAGGGGGTGTAAAGCCATAACACCTTCTGTGTTCTGTTAGACAGGTAACTCTTTATCCACATTATAGCAGGGGGTGTAAAGCCATAACACATACGTTTTTCCAGCAGCAGACTATGATCGATAATGTCAAAAGCCGCAGTGAAGTCGAACAAAACAGCCCCCACAACCTTTTATCATCAATTTCTCTCAGCTAATAATCAGTTATTTATCTAAGTGGTGTGCACGTTGAATGTCCTTCCCTATAAGCGTGCTAAAAGTCTGTTGTCAATTTGTTTACTGTGAAATAGCATTGTATCTGGTCAAACACCATTTTCTCCAGAAGTTTACTCAGGGTTGGTAACAGGCTGATTGGTTGGCTATTTGATCCAGTAAAGGGGGCTTTACTGTTCTTGGGTAGCGGAATTACTTTTACAGAGTGGCAAGTAGCCTAGTGGTTAAGAGGTTGGGCCAGTAACTGAAAGATTGCTTGTTTGAATCTTCGAGCTGACTAGGTGAAAAATCTGTTAATGTGCCCTTGAGCAAAGCACTTAACCCTATCCAGTCGCTCTGGAGAAGAGTGTCTGCTAAATGACTAAAATGCAAATGTAAAATGCTTCCCTCCAGGCCTGAGGGCACACACTTTCTAGTAGGCTTAAATTGAAGATATGGTAAGTAGGAGTGGCAATATCGTCCGCTATTTTCCTCAGTAATTTTCCACCCAAGTTGTCAGAACCCGATGGCTTGTCATTGTGGATTAGACAACAATGATTTGTTCACTTCTTCCACACTCACTTTACAGAATTCAAAATTACAATACTTGTCTTTCGTAATTTGATCAGTTATACTTGGATGTGTAGTGTCAACGTTATTTGCTGGCATGTCATGGCTAAGTTAGCTAATCTTGCTAATAAAAAATCATTAAAGTAATTGGCAATATCAGTGGGTTTTGTGATGAATCTGATTCAATGAATGATGGAGCTGAGTTTGCCCTTTTGCCCATAATTTCATTTAAGGTGCTCCAAAGCTTTTTAATATCATTCCTTATGTAATTTATCTTTGTTTCATAGTGTAGTTTCTTCTTCTTATTATTCAATTTAGTCACATGATTTCTCAATAGCAGTAGGTTTGCCAATCGGTTGTGCTGCCAGACTTATTTGCCATTCCTTTTGCCTCATCCCTCTCAACCATGCCATTTTTCAATTCCTCATCACTCCACCGGGATTTACCAGTTTGTACAGTCATTTTCTTAATGGGTGCATGCTTATTAAGTAACTGGGATAAGCAATTTCATAAATGTATCAAGTGCAGTGTCTGGTTGCTCCTCATTACACACCACAGACCAACAAATATTCTTTAAATCAACAACATAGGAATCACTACAAAATGTATTGTATGACCTCTTATACACTATATTAGGCCCAGCCTTTGGAACGTTGGTTTTCCTAGATATGGCTATTATATTGTGATCACTACATTCGATGGATGTGGATACTGCTTTAAAGCAAATGTCTGCAGTACAATATTCTATTGGCTCTATATGAATTATTGGACAGCACCTGCCTACTTAATGTACAGATTGTAAACCATTTTCAGTAGTTTTAACTTTTTGGAAAGAAAGAAGTTTTCAAACCTTATCTAGTTGCAGGTGCATGGAGGATATAAAAAAAACAATATTTGAAAAAGAAACTCCAGCTCGCTGCCAATATTCTTACTTCAACCATTTAGTGGACTTTCTCTATCTCTCTCTCTCTCTCTTTCTCTCTCTCTACTCCTTTAGCCCAATCATGGAAGCCTTCGGCAACGCCAAGACCGTCTACAACAACAACTCTAGCCGCTTTGGGAAGTTTGTTCAACTGCACTTCTGTCAGAAGGGCAACATCCAAGGCGGTAAAATCGTGGACTGTATCCTTTCCTACGCTATTAACAACCATAGTGTGGACAGAATGATGTTTTCTACATGTCCTGTTCAAGTTCCTATAGGAAATGCTCCAAACTGCTGCCAAGCACTCTTCAGTGAAGGGTTTGGGTGATGATTTATTAGCGTGCTTTATTAGTGTGCAGTGTGCTGTTCTAGTAACAAACGTATGACAATCTCTGTTCTGGTGAGTTAGAGAAGGGGACAATCAATGACTAGGTGTAGAGATAGAAAACTCTGCTTTCTCTCTGTCTCTCTGGAACTATTTTCCCTCCTATTTTTTCATCCACTTTGAGGTGTCACTCTCCCTCTCTCTTTTCTCTCTCCCCTCTCTTTCTCTCATCTGTCTGTATATTTCTCTCTCCTTTGTCTTACCCTCTTCTTTCTCTTTCTAAAAGTCTATGCCAGATAATTGTCATATATGAATCTCAATGTGGAGCATCCGACTTTCTCAAGGTAATATATTCCTTAACTGCCACCTCTCTATGCAAAGACCTCCTAGAGAAGGTAAATATTATATCTGTCTCTCTCTCTCTCTCTCTCTCTCTCTCAATCTCTCTTTCCCCATTATCCCATTATCCCCTCTCCCTCTGCCTCTGGCAGTCGGTCGGTCTCTCTCTCTCCCTTTGTCTCTGTCTCTCTCTCTCTCCAATGTCATTGTGTTGCTATGTGTCCTGTCGGAGGTGTGCAGTGATGGTTGTGTCCTCTGCCCTATCAGAATCGAGTTGTTAGGCAGAATCCAGGGGAAAGGAACTATCACATCTTCTATGCACTTCTGGCTGGAACCAATGCAGAACAGAGGGGTGAGTGACAATATGATACATGGGTCAAACCAAAACATAACAGAAGGGTGTAGCTATCTCGTAGTTTATTTTCTACATGGGGCAAAAAGGCCCCCAAAGTAAGATCCAAGCCCACTTTAGCATCAAAACTGAACATTGAAACCAATAATAGCCGAACTTTATAAGATCTGGTGGCCTGCCTAAATCGAATAAAATGTTATTTGTCACATGCTTTGTAAACAACAGGTGTAGACTAACAGTTAAATACTTACTTATGGGTATTTTCCCAACAATGCAGAGTTAAATATTATTAAATTCCATTAAAAAAATATATATATTGACACGAGGAATAAATACACAGTGAATAACAATACCAAGTAAAAAAATAACATGGTTATATAAGGGGTGTGTGTGTGTGTGTGTGTGTGTGTGTGTGTGTGTGTGTGTGTGTGTGTGTGTGTGTGTGTCTGTGTGTGTGTGTGTGTGTGTGTGTGTGTGTGTGTGTGTGTGTGTGTGTGTGTGTGTGTGTGTGTGTGTGTGTGTGTGTGTGTGTGTGTGTAGTCAGTGCAAGAGAGTTAGTGCAAAAAAGGGTCAATGCAGGTTAGTCCGGGTAGCCATTTGATTAGCTTAGCAGTCTTATGGCTTGGAAGTAGAAGCTGTGCACGGTCCTGTCGGTTCCAGACTTGGTGCACTGGTACTGCTTGCCGTGCGGTAGCAGAGAGAACAGTCTATGGTTTGGGGGGCTGGAGTCCTGGATGGCAAGGAGCTCTGTACTCACCACCCTCTGTAGCGCCTTGCGGTCGGGTACTTTGCAGTTGTCGTACCAAACGATGATGCAGCCAATATGCGCTCAATGGGGCAGCTGTAGAACCGTTTGAGGATCTGAGGGCCCATGCAAAATCTTTTCAGCGTCCTGAGGGGGAAGAGGCGCTATAGTGCCCTCTTCACAACTGCGTGGGTGTGTGTGGACCATGTTAATTCCTTAGTGATGTGGACACCGAGGAACTTGAAGCTATCGATCCTGCTCCACTACAGCCCCATGTGGATGGGGGCGTGCTCGCCCCTCCGTTTCCTGTAGTCCACGATCAGCTCCTTAGTCTTGCTGATGTTGAGGGAAAGGTTGTTGTTCTGGCACCACACTACCAGGTCTCTGACCTCCTCCCTATAGGATGCCTTATCGTTGTCAATGATCAGTCCTACCACCATCGTGTTGACAGCAAACTTGACGATGGTGTTGGAGCCGTGCGCAGCCATGCAGTCCTGGGTGAACAGGGAGTCCAGGAGGGGACTAAGCACACACCTCTGATGGGGCCCCCATGTTGATGGTCAGCTTGACGAATATGTTGTTGCCTAGCCTCACTACCTGGAGGCGGCCATCAGGAAGTCCAGGATCCAGTTGCAGAGGGAGGTGTTTAGTCCCAGGGTCCTGAGCTTGGTGTTGAGCTTGGAGGGGACTATGGTGTTGAATTCTTATCTGTAGTCAATGAACAGCATTCTTACATAGGTAATTATTTTGTCCAGGTGGGTGAGGGCAGTGTGGAGTGCAATAGATATTGTGTCATCTGTGGATCTGTTTAGGCATTATGCGAATTGGATTGGGTCCAGGGTGTCTGGGATGATGGTGTGCATGTGAACCATGATCAGCCTTTCAAAGCATGTCATGCAATATATGTAGATATAATGTGTTTCTCCTACAGTGGTTCTTCCTTTAAAAATGTTGAGCTTATGCTGCGACCATTTGTGGTAGATGGTGGCATTCTGTCATTGCACCACACTATCACAAGGGGGAGGTAGAACGCTAATCTATCGGTAGTCTAAACTGCGGCAATTAATGGAGGCGTTTTCAGTCTGAGAGTCTCTCCTCTGGCACTAGAGTCCTGCATCAGGCAACAACAAAAAAACTGTTGATGGTCTTGGAATTAAGAGAGAACTTGGGTAAATACAATGGGGAAATTTCACTTGACATGTGGACTGACGATTATTGTAAAATAGGCATGGTGGGCTTTTGGTTTCTCTCCCTTTTGGTTTCTCTCTAAAAAAAACTGAAATAAATAATTCTAAATAACAAACTGGCTTTATTTACGAATTAGTAAGAATGTCTCACCCCATGTTCAAGAATGGCCCTTTTCCCTTTATTCAGATTACAATCGCTCACTTTCGGTTATTTGAAACGAAGCCATAGAAAGTTGGTTGCAATTTCAGTCGAAAATAAAAAGTAAGGAACTTGTCTGTCGGCCCTGCATTAAAGACCAAAATTGGTTAAAGAAAATTGGGATAAATAAAAATATATACCAGTTTCATTTAAGGATCAAAAAATTGACAGCTGTGCCATATAGACGGCAAAATAGTTGGGAAGCGATTTTTGATGTACCAATTCCATGGCACGTGGTTTATGAATTGACACGCAATTTTCCATTCCTCCTGAAAGCCCTAATATTAAAAACAGCCTAATGCATTCTCTCTGTCCCCCACACGCACTTTAAACATTTGGATAATAAAGCATTTAAAGGCTGACATTGGTGGATTTTAATACTTCTGACAGACAAAATTCTAACTCCACCCATAACTTTTGGACTTTTAAACATTCCCAGAAGGCATGGATTATTATAACCGACTGCAGGCCTAAAACCTATGGGGGGAAAACAACGTTTCCATGATGGGCTATTAGCAGGACAATAGACTCTTCAACCTTTCCAAAATGATAGCTCGGCTAGGTGTGAACAAAAATCCCCACAACTTGTAATGTATTAAGTACTCTAAAGTTTTACATTTCAAACTACAAACATCATGCAACTGCAAAAAGTCAGGTAAAGCATATACTGATCAGTATTTCTTCATCAACATCTTTATGCTTTCATTAATAAAATAAGGATAAAAATACTCTTTCAAAATGCAGATGTTTATTTCAACTATCAGCAGGGCAATAGACTCTTCCCGAGTTTAGGGACTTTAAGTATATTAATGGATCCATAACGAATTACTATGGAAAAAATATCATTGAATGAAATAGCATGGGGACTGGTCTTGTTAAATCAATCATGGACCTATTTATATAATGAATATGAATTCGGAGGGCAGAAAGTATTAAATATTAAAGCATTGAGACCTCTCACTAAAGTCGTCAGTCATACATACTTAAATCCAAACTGGTTTTGCAGCACGCCAGGTTCTTTGTTTGTCAGATGAATCATTGGGTCGAAACTACAGAACAGTACAAAACAAGAGAACATATATGGTTAATGTTCTGAAAAAAATATATATATAAAATGTCTTACAGAGCCTTTCTATAAGTCCACTCAAGTTTCTTCAACTGTCTTCTGACTGTGATTAGAGCGATGTTGATGTTGTGCGGTGATGCCAGCAGATTCCAGATTGCCTTTGCCGAGATTGCTCATCATCTTTAACCATCATCGATGGCTTGAATAGTTTCACTGGAAATGGAATACATATATAGATGCTGTGTTTTTGGTTGATGGCCAATATTAACAACAGTCAAATGCATTTGTGAATTCAATCCCTTTATTGTTTAATTATTTAAGGATCCTCTCTCTTCTCTGTGCTAGAGTTATTTTAAGAATAAAGTCGGCTAATGAAGGCCTACTTTACAGTATTGTAGCCTACAGTACCTGTTCATTTTCCTGGGTTTTCGCGTTCGGCGTAACACAGGCAAATACCACTGTCCGTGACCATAATCCCCAAGTCTAACAGTATTTTACTGACATGTTTACTTATTCAAGACTCCTTTCTCTTCTCTGTGCTGGAGTTCTTTTAAGAATGCTTACTGGAACACCCAAAGTCATCCAGTTGTTATAATAGGATTTGAAGCAAAAGCCTACCAGCGTGTGGTCAACTATTTCAGCACCGCTTCACGCTGCTCTGAGACAAGCATGGGGTTAAGTTGGCGCTGGAGAAGAAGGCTGACGTTTTATGTGTTCCTATCCAATTATGTTTTGTTTGTTTGTTTCTTTGTGTTGTTTTTAACTTATTTTGTACATAATGTTTCTGCTACCGTCTCTTATGACCGAAGATATCTTCTGGACATCAGAACTGTGATTATTCACCACGGACTGGGAGAATCCTTTTTTTCCTTTCATGAGTCCGATGAACCCGACGTGAATGACATACTGCTTTCCCGGGAACAGATCCAGATCCCCGTCATTTGTGTGAAGAGAAGGCCGAGAAAAAGGGGCCAGAGGGCGAGCTGCCTTCTGAGAATTAGTAGGCGATTGAATAAACCCCCACTGCCTTCCATTCTGCTAGCAAACGTGCAATCTTTGGAAAATAAATTAGATGACCTACGCGGAAGATTAAACTACCAACGGGACATTCAAAACTGTAATATCGTATGGTTCACGGAGTCATGGCTGAATGACAACATTATCAACATACAGCTGGTTGGCTATACGCTGTTTCAACAGGATAGAACAGCAGTGTTTGGTAAGACAAGGGGCAGCGGACAAAGTATTTTTGTAAATAACAGCTGGTGCACGATATCTAAGGAAGTCTCGAGGGTTTGCTCGCCTGAGGTAGAGTACCTCATGATAAGCTGTAGACCACATTATCTACCTAGAGAGATTTCATCTGTATTTTTCGTAGCAGTCTACATACCACCACAGACTTAGGCTGGCACTAAGACTGCACTCAATGAGCTGCATTCCACCATAAACAAACAGGAAAACGCTCACCCAAAGGCAGCGCTCCTAGTAGGACTTTAATACAGGGAAACTTAAATCTGTTTGCAAAATTTCTATCAGCATGTTAAAAAACTCTGGACCACCTATACTCCACACACAGAGACGCATACAAAGCTCTCCCTCACCCTCCATTTGGCAAATCTGACCATAATTATATCCTCCTGATTCCTGCTTACAAGCAAAAATTAAAGCAGGAAGCACCAGTGACTAGATCAATAAAAAAGTGTTCAGATGAAGCAGATGCTAAGCTACAGGACTGTTTTGCTAGCACAGACTGGAATATGTTCTGGGATTCTTCCGAAGGCATTGAGGAGTACACCACATCAGTCATTGGCTTCATCAATAAGTGCATTGATGACATCGTTCCCACAGTGACCGTACGTACATACCCCAACCAGAATCCATGGATTAGAGGCAGCATCCGCACTGAGCTAAAGGCTAGAGCTGCCGCTTTCAAGGAGCGGGACTCTAACCCGGAAGCTTATAAGAAATCCCGCTATGCCCTCCGACGAACCATCAAACAGGCGAGCGTCAATACAGGACTAAGATCGAATCATGCTACACTGGCTCTGATGCTCATTGGAGGTGGCAGGGCTTGCAAAGACAGACTACAAAGGGAAGCACAGCCGAGAGCTGCCCAGTGACACAAACATACCAGACGAGCTAAACTACTTCCATGCTTGCTTCGAGGCAATTAACACTGAAACATGCATGAGAGCACCATCTGTTCCGGAAGACTGTGTGATCACGCTCTCCGCAGCTGATGTGAGTACCTTTAACTTCTCTAGGATAGGGGGCAGCATTTTCACGTTTGGATGAAAAGCATACCCAAATTCAACTGCCAGCTACTCATCCCCAGAAGATAATATATGCATATTGTTAGTAGATTTGGATAGAAAACACTCTGAAGTTTCTAAAACTGTTTGAATCATGTATGTGAGTATAACAGAACTTATTTAGCAGGCGAAACCCAGAGGACAAACCATTCAGATTTCTTTTTTTCTTTTCAATGGATTTTCATTGGGAATACAGATTTCTAATTGACCTTCTTGCAGTTCCTATTGCTTCCACTGGATGTCAACAGTCTCTAGACATTAGTTGAGTGTTTTTCCTTTGTGTAATGAAGAAGTACGGCCATTTTGAATCAGGGTCACTTGAAGTGTCCTGTTGGATAGAGGCGCGTGACCAGAAAGCATGCTACAGATTGTTTTAATCCTGTATTGAACACAGATCATCCCGTCTTCAATTGTATCGATTATTTACATTAAAAAATACCTAAAGTTGTATTACAAAAGTAGTTTGAAATGTTTTGGCAAAGTTTACAGCTGACTTTTGAGATATTTTGTAGTCATGTTTCACGAGTTGGAACCGGTGTTTTTCTGGATCAAACGCGACAAGTAAATGGACATTTTGGATATATATCGACGGAATTAATCAAACAAAAGGACCATTTGTGATGTTTATGGGACATATTGGAGTGCCAACAACAGAAGCTCGTCAAAGGTAAGGCATAAATTATATTTTTATTTCTGTGTTGTGTCGCGCCTGCAGGGTTGAAATATGCTTATCCAACTTTGTTTACAATGGTGCTAACTCAGATAATAGCATTGTTTGCTTTTGCTGAAAAGCCTATTTCAATTCTGACATGTTGGCTGGATTCACAACCAGTGTAGCTTTAATTTGGTATATTTCATGTGTGATTTAATGAAAGTTAGACTTTTATAGTATTTTATTTGAATTTGGCGCGCTGCATTTTCTCTGGCTTTTGACCAAGTGAGACAGTGACCTTAACTCAGATTTTTGGATATAAATATGAACTTTACCGAACAAAACATACATGTATTGTGTAACATGAAGTCCTATGAGTGTAATCTGATGAAGATCATCAAAGGTTAGTGATTAATTTTAACTCTATTTCTGCTTTTTGTTACTCCTCTCTTTGGCTGGAAAAATGGCTGTGTTTTTATGTACTGAGCTAACATAATCGCAAAGTGTGCTTTCGCCGTAAATCCTTTTTGAAATCAGACACTTTGGCTGGATTAACGAGAAGTTTATCTTTAAAATGGTGTATAATACTTGTATGTTTGAGGAATTTTAATTATGAGATTTCTTTTATTTCTTTTTTTGGCGCACTGCAATTTCACTGGCTGTTGGTTAGGTGGGATGCTACACTCCCACATATCCCAGAGAAGTTAAAAGGGTAAACATTCACAAGGCTGCAGGGTAAGATGGATTACCAGGACATGTACTGTGAGCATGCGCTGACCAACTGGCAAGTGTCTTCACTGACATTTTCAACCTCTCCCTGACCGAGTCTGTAATACCAACATGTTTTAAGCACACCACCATAGTGCCTGTGCCCAAGAACACTAAGGTAACCTGCTTAAATGACTACCGACCCGTAGCACTCACGTCTGTAGCCATGAAGTGCTTTGAAAGGCTGGTCATGGCTCACATCAACACCATTATCCCAGAAACCCTAGACCCACTACAATTTGCACACAGCCCCAACAAATCCACAAATGATGCAATCTCTATTGCACTCCACACTGCACTCCCTTGCCCTTTCCCACCTGGACAAAAGGAACACCTATGTGAGAATGCTATTCATTGACTACAGCTCAGCGTTCAACACCATAGTGCCCTCAAAGCTCATCAAAAAGCTAAGGACCCTGGGACTAAACACCTCCCTCTGCAAGTAGATCCTGGACTTACTGACGGGCCGCCCCCAGGTGGTAAGGGTAGGTAACAACACATATGCGACGTTGATCCTCAACACAGGGGCCCCTCAGGGGTGCGTTCTCAGTCCCCTCCTGTACTCCCTGTTCACTCATGACTGCACGGCCAGGCACGACTCCAACACCATCATTCAATTTGCCGATGACACAACAGCGGTAGGCCTGATCACCGACAATGACGAGACAGCCTATAGGGAGGAGGTCAGAAACCGGGCCGTGTGGTGCCAGGACAACAACCTCTCCCTCAACGTGATCAAGACAAAGGAGATGATTGTGGACTACAGGAAACAGAGGACCAAGCACGCCCCCATTCTCATCGACGGGGCTGTAGTGGAGCAGGTTGAGAGCTTCATGTTCCTCGGTGTCCACATCACCAACAAACTAACATGGTCCAAGCACACCAAGACAGTCGTAAAGAGGGCACGACAAAACCTTTTCCCCCTCAGGAGACTGAAAAGATTTGGCATAGGTCCTCAGATCCTCAAAAGGCTCTACAGCTGCACCATCGAGAGCATCCTGGTTGCATCACTGCCTGGTATGGCAACTGCTCGGCCTCCGGCCGCAAAGCACTACAGAGGGTAGTGCGTAAGGCCCAATACATCACTGGGGCCAAGCTTCTTGCCATCCAGGACCTCTATACCAGGCGGCGTCAGAGGAAGGCCCTAAAAATTGTTAAAGACTCCAGCCACCGTAGTCATAGACTGTTCCCTCTCCTACCGCATGGCAAGCGGTACCGGACCACCAAGTCTAGGTCCAAGAGGATTCTAAACAGCTTCTTCCCCCAAGCCATAAGACTCCTGAACATCTAATCAAATGGCTGCCCAGACTATTTGCATTGCCCCCCCCCCCCCCTCTTTACACCACGGCTACGCTCTGTTGTTGTCAACTATGCATAGTCACTTCAATAACTCTACCTACATGTACATACTACCTAAACTAACCGGTGCCCCCGCACATTGACTCTGTACCGGTACCAACCTGTATATAGTCTCGCTATTGTTGTTTTACTGCTGCTCTTTAATTACTTTTTACTTTTATCTCTTATTCTTGTCCATATGTTTTGATACTGCGTTGTTGGTTGGGGGCTCGTTAGTAAGCATTTCACTGTAAGGTTGTACCTGTTGTATTCAGCGCATGTGACTAGTAAAAGGTGATTTGATTTGATGCACCAGATACTCAACTAGTCTAAAGAAGGCCAGTTTAATTGCTTCTTTAATCAGAACAACAGTTTTCAGCTATTTTAACATAATTGCGAAAGGGTTTTCTAAGGATCAATTAGCCTTTTGAAATGATAAACTTGGATTAGCTAACACAACATGCCATTGGAACACAGGAGTGATGGTTGCTGATAATGGGCCTCTGTACGCCTATCTAGATAGACGTTTCCAGCTGCAATAGTCATTTACAACTTTAACAATGTCTACACTGTATTTCTGATCAATTTTATGTTATTTTAACAGACTTTTGAACGGTAGCGTATGTACATAATGTATTTCTGCAGATTTGTGTGAATTTTTGTGCGTTTTTGTGTGGCTTTGCCATGTTTACTATGTACTGTAGGCTATGTTTACTTGTCAGACTGCATAGTAGCCTAATAACATATGCATTTTGAAAAGAATTACTACGGTATATTCTATGTTTTTGGTTGTTGGCCAATATTAAAAACAGTCAAATGCATTTGTGAATTCAATCACTTTATTGTTGAATCATTTAAGGCTCCTTTCTCTTCTCTGTGCTGGAGTTCTTTTCGGAATGAAGTCGGCTAATGAAGGCAACAAATGGTTGCTTACTGGAACACCCAAAGTGTGGTCAACTATTTCAGCACCGCTTCGTGCTGTTAGGATTTGTTTTTATTATTTTGCTCTTCACTCGCAGTCACTTAGTAGCCTACGTCCGACCGGTCACATTGTTCAGTGCCAACTTTTGAAAGCCAGTCACTGCTTCCCCCCCACCCCCCCAAGTTAACAAAGCGTATTCTCCTATTTTCTTCTCGCTAAATAAAAGGTACTGTAGTTGCCCAGATTCTTCCCACCTTTTCCTCAGCTATACATCCATCGCTCTTCCTATAACATCTGCCTCCATCTAATCCTGGTTTAGTGTTACTGAATCAGGCACTGAGGTCAGGTCTGTCAGATGTATAATTTTAATTTTTTCTTGGAATAGAAACACCATTATATTAATCAAATTAATGAAGCTAAATTTCTTAAAATAAATCCTGTATGCTATGTTCTTACAGAAAAAAGGGTTTAAATTTTCTAGTACAACCAATATTAAAAACAGTCCACTGCTTCTCAAAGATGCCCTCTGGTGGTCAAACTAGCATTAATGACAACAATGGTATGACACTTACAGTAAATAACGTGCCATAGATTTCTGCGGCAGCGCGCAAGCTGTGCTGCAGTACGACTCAACTTTTAAAGGAAGAACCACTGTGTATAATGTTAGGTGAAACACTGGGTTATAAAACAATTACAGCAATTACACTTTTAACCCATTATTGAGTCTTTCTTTTTTCCATGACAGAGGCCTTCAGTTTTTCCCCACCAGAGAATTACTACTACCTAAAGCAATCTGGCTGTGTGGCAGACAAGACAATCAACGACAAAGGCACTTTTCAGGACGTACTGGTATGGCCCTCCCATCTAAATCAATGGTTTATTGTTGATGATACAGTTCAGGGCATTCAAAAGTTACTTTTCAAAATGCCTTGCTGCAGCAAGCAGTACATTTTTAACCGAACACTCGTGAGGTGATGCCAAGTTCATTAGCAATCATCTAACAATAACCCATACATTTAAATACATTTCTGAAATATGCCCATGGCGATGTTACATCCCCTTTGAAGCAAATGTCATTTTTTTGCTAATATACAGTACTTTTTTTGTTCACTTTTTATTACCCAGAACTGTTGTACAAATTGCCATTAGTGGAACTACAATTTGGAATTGTCAATGACAGGGTCTTGCTACAGGGTCTTACAGCTGCACCTCATACCATAGAGACACTAAAGCAGCAGATTCCACTTATAGTGGTCTGGATTCAACTTTACTCGGTTTGTACAGGGATATGGTAATGAATTGAATTAAATTGTGTCTGGACAGATTGAATACATGGGAAAACTCTGAGATATTGTGTTATTTCATTTCTTATTAGATATTTTTCTTGGGGGCACAACTGCCTTTTTTTTGGCAGCATCAACATTCTGTTCATTTGTGTTGTTTTCCATCCCAGAATGCAATGCGGACCATGCAGTTCACAGAGGAGAACATCTGGGAGATCCTTCGGCTCCTGGCGGGAATTCTTCATGCCGGGAATATTGAGTTTATGACGGCCGGAGGAGCTCAGGTCTCTTCCAAAACAGGTTAATGTCTCTCCTCTTTTCTTTCCTTCCTCTCCTCCTCATGTTCCCCCTTTCCCTTGAGGTACTACCTATAATATGGTACTTTCCTTGAGATTCTCCCTATCCCTGTCCTAGTTCTGGGTTGTCCAAGTTTAAGAGCTACTCTGAGATTAGCTCTCCCCTATGTCTTAGCGCTAGGGTGACCTTAACCTTTTGCCTCAGCTGAACAATAATATTCCGCCTAGTGCCCACAAAGCTTTGAAATGCGATATGTAATGAACACACTCGTATATCCACCTCAACTGTCAAAGCAAGATTGGTGTTTAAAAATAACCTTGATTTAATCACATTATGAGTAAATGCATCTGGAGCAGTGGTCACCGACCTTTTCTGAGTCAAGATACGTTCGCAGTCAAATAAGATCTACCACTTCGATTATTTTTTTTTAACATGATTTAAAAAATATAACATTAACCCAATAAAAACAGTTCTGTAGGAATGAGGTTGGTGCAGTAGGCCTAACATTATCACAGCATATTGGATATATGCCTGTCCTGCCAATATTGTTCTTCTCAGAACATTTTATATTTCAAAACTCGAGCTTTGATTAAAAAATAAAATCAGTTGGTGTAGCATTTGCGAGGCACAACTGAGTATAAGTGGAAATAATTCGTAAATAATTTGCTTTTTTATTTTACTGGACTGATGGTACTTGAATCTGATGGTCATGGTGCTTTCAAGACAACTGGGAACTCGGAAAAGACACAAGGTCAAATCATGATGTCAGTGATCTTCAGGTAGGAAAGTCAGAGCTCTAGAAAGATGCCTGAGTTTCCGACTTGGAATTCCGAGTTGGATGACCGTTCAAAACGATTTTTCCCAGTCAGATCTAGTTTTTTTCAGAGTACCCAGTTGTTTTGAACATGACGTTAGTCTCAGTGGAGGGAGTGAGGGAGAGAGCAGCAGAGGGACCGCCCTCTGGTTCAAGATGGGAACACTTTGATTACCCGGTGAGCACGGTTTCAGAATCAAGTGAACTTAACACCAACAGCGCAACACACACTCACACAAAAAAGGCGGGCAATCCTTGATCATTGGCTTTTCTACAGAAATGTTCGGGGATCGACTAGGAATGCCTTGAAGATCAACCAGGTTGATGACCACTGATCTAGAGGGGCATAGACTGACATCAAATCTAATTTTATTGGTCACACACACATGGTTAGCAGATGTTATCGCGAGTGTAGCAAAATGCTTGATGACAGCACAGCAAAGGATATCTATTGTACAGTACTTATTACACCCCCACATCCCTTTTCTAAAATACCAGTGTCTGTGTGTTTGTAGCACTGGGCAGGACAGCAGACCTCCTGGGCCTGAACTCAGAACATCTGGCCGAGGTACTGACCCACAAGTCCTTGATCCTACGGGGTGAGGAGATCTGCACGCCGCTCACCGTAGAACAGGTAACCTATAACCATGATGACAGAGGGCACCAGTTGACCCCATTGTTTAACATCAGGTAGTGGCTTCACTCCTTTGCGACGCTAATCCCTTCGACACACAAATATTTGACCCCATGGTCAACACCTGCCATTAGGGCAGATAGATAGGCCAGGGGCATGAGTTATGCCATAGGGAAACATTTAGGGCTGGGGTTTCATAGTCAATTGGCGCCTGCCCAACTGTGAGTCTAGCCACCAACTTTGTGAAAAAATACTTTGGTTTCAAAGTCAATGGTGGCTTATCTCTACCTCGTTTACATAGGTCCTGCTAGACAAAACAAAGCATTCATTGTCTCTTACAGTTATGTGTGACCGCCGTTGTTGTTGTCAGCTTTTGAAGGCTGGGGTGTGTATTGGCCACTGACCCTGAACCATTTCCCCTTGCACGACCTGGGTTGTGTTGACTAGGCACTAAACTTAAAACGTTTTTAAAACATTTGCAAAAGAAAAACATAAAATACAGTTTAGTCCCTCACTGTTTCACTTAGTTGTCTTGCAGTTGGTGCCTAATGAACCCCGCCCCCATCATGTGTCTGATATAATCTCTAAAGCTAGGAGTGTAGCTGACCAGGCTAATCACATTTGACGCTGATTCAGCAGATATGGTCAGCAGATGAACATGAGACACAACTAGTGCCAGACTGGATTATCACAAATGCCGTTGCCACAAGCAGCACTGCAGATATTGAGATGAGCGAGATGCAAGACTTCGCGCTCACACAGTCACACACACAGTATCTGTGCATTTGCACGGGTTCGCTGTTGGGTGCCATGGCCTGTGCACTGTGTATGAGGGCATGTGACTGTGTATGAGGCATGTGGGCATGTGACTGTGTATGAGCTGTGTATGTGACTGTGTGAGAGCGAAGTCTTGTATCTCTCTCATCTCAATGTTTGCAGTGCTGCTTGTGGCAGTGTCATTTCGCTGAGTTTACCTTTATGGTCAGGCGGGTGATGGTCTACTTGTGATAATCCAGTCTGGCTCAAGTTGTGTCTCCTGTTCATCTGCTGAATCAGCGTCAAAGCCTCACGCTTCAACGCTCTTAGCGGAAATGCTGTTTCTTTTCTGCATCTACGTCATATCGCTGAGTCTATCTTTAATAACTTGGCTTATGTAGGAGATCATATGTAGACTATTTAGGCTAGCTTTTATACATAATTTATGCCTCGAGGGGGTGCTCTGTCTAAATGGACAGAAAATGTTTCCAGAAATGACTACATTGGACAGAAAGGAGCACACCTCCCTATCCGAAGTGCAGGTTTTTTGCAATCAGAAAAAGCAGAAGCAGATTGTGGAAGTCACCTTTAAAAGCATATGGCAAAGCACATGTTGCGTATGTGCGTGTGTTTGAATCCCAGCCACGGTATGAATTAATTAATGGTTACACCAAGGGATAGTCAATTTAAAGGTCATCCAGAGTAATTTATACTCCTATTTTACTTGAACGAGAACAGGGCAGCTTCCTTTTTGTAAAACTGTGATGTCATTTCCTTTTTCCCAGGCGGTGGATTCCAGGGACTCCATGGCGATGGCACTTTATTCCCAGTGTTTCACCTGGATTATCCGGAAACTCAACAACCGTATCCGAGGGAAAGAGGACTTCAAATCTATTGGCATCCTAGACATATTTGGATTTGAGAATTTCGAGGTTGGTTGGACAAAAACAATTTTGGTGGTTCAAGATACATTTTCTAAATGATCATGTCTTATATTTATTTATTTTTATTTTTATTGTGAGCAACATATGTCTTAGTCAGGAAAGTCACTGATCACAAGCAATGATGTACGTTCATCTTAATGTTGATTTCTCATATTGGCTGTCACCATCAGTAATGAATAAAAATGGCCTCCAGCAAATCCAGCCAAACTAGTTCAAATCAACTATCAGTCATCCATGAGACAGTTCATGACCTAGATAACTCTCAAACTTAAGAAGTAGATTTGCACATTCATTATGTGATCTATGATCTTAGTGTTCCCTATAGGAGGCCCTGCATTTACAAAACATCCTAGAGGAGGAGGGCTGACAAATTCAGTTTTGCATTTTAAATCATAATGCATGATAGGGGGGACTGATCCTAGATCAGCACTCGTACTCTGAGTTGCTTTGTGAATACAGGCGCAGATTTACAAAAGTTCTGGCTGTTTTAACAGAGGGAATGAATTAGAGATGGTGGAAGAAAACTGCAGGTAGCCTAGCGGTTAAAGTGTTGGGCCAGTAACTGAAAGGTTGCTAGTCCAAATCCCTGAGCTGATCATGTGAAAATCTGTTGATTTGCCCTTGAGCAAACGACTTAACCCTAATTGCTCCAGGGTCGCCGTTGGTTAAGGCAAACCTGGCTGTGACGCCACTCTCAGGGAGAGTTGGGGTATGCAAAAAACACATTTTGTGACGTGTGAAATAGGACAAATATAAGCATCCACCAAGTTATTATAATAATACTTGTAAGTAAAGTGAAATTGTAGAGTTTCATGTTGTAAAGTAGAGTTACAACATGAAACCCTGTTGGAAAAATCATCAGGAGCAAACCATTACAAAAAAATCACTTGGGGGGGGGGGGGGGGGGGGGGATGTACCCCGTGATCCCCCCCCCCCACCAAATTTTTTTTAATATTTAGTATGTGAGTCTTACATGGGTCTATCTCTCTGACAGGTCAACCGCTTTGAGCAGTTCAATATTAACTATGCAAACGAGAAACTTCAGGAATACTTCAACAAGCACATCTTCTCGCTGGAGCAACTTGAATACAACAAGTGGGTAGACCTCAAACATGAACCTTCACAGTAAATTTAGATTGGCTTTTTTTTATGGTTAACTGTAACACTGTATCATTTTATATAAATGTGTATTCTATTTACAGTTCATCAGAATGTATAACACGTACGCTAATTTATAAAGCATTTATAAGCACGTGTAAAAAATAAGAGCTTATTCATGAAGGTTATTATAAAGTGTTACCAGTTGACTTCAATTTCAATTTGATTGGCTTACCTTTTAGTTTTTCTTCCATCAGGGAAGGGCTTGTATGGGAGGACATCAACTGGATGGACAACGGGGAATGTTTGGATCTGATTGAGAAGGTATGTCTTTGTCATTCCCACTTGAATGGGATTTTTCTCATGTTGACACTGCTAGAATTTACACTTGTGAAGCAGGTTTCATATTATGGTGACAAGGCGCAATGCCTGCCACAAGGTTGGGCACAGGAGCATTGTAAAATGTAAATCATTTGAAATTTGACTGTAGCAGCCTGATATACGCCACTTGTAAGCGCAATTACAACCCTTTGGAATTGTAGTCCCCTTCAATTGGGAACCAATGGATAGCTCAGTGCAATGCCATTCTTGCCGTTATAATGTGAAATCCCTTTGACCTGGCGACAAGGTTATCCAGACAAATGCTGTGTGGTCTTGATCTACCAGAAATAATAATTTATATATATAAAAATACGCTTATTTCTATACATAGAAATATGTTGTAAATCCATTGATTAAAGTTGTCAGGAAAAAAGTATACTATTTCGGACTGTCTATTTTCTTCACAGAAACTGGGTCTCCTTGCACTGATGAACGAGGAGAGTCATTTTCCCAAAGCCACCGATGGCACTCTACTGGAGAAACTCCACAGCCAGCACTCGGTGAGTCAAGTCCCATTGTTATGACATCACCAGTCGATAGCTTTAGTGGGCCTGTTGAAATACTTGAGAGAGGCATTCTTATACCCACACGTCGGTCTGTCCATCCAGCCATCCTTCTATCCTCTCTTCTTTCTTTCCATCCGTAAGGTGATCACTGATCTGATCAAGTTGGATTGGTGGAAACAATCCCTGATCTATGATTACTTGAAGGAAGGGAGGAAGGATTCATCTCTAAAGTATTCAAACAGCTTTGTATATATATTGAAGACCCCCATGTCGCTTTTCCTCACTGATTTGAAAGGATTGTAGGTGAAAGCAATGTGGCAGAAGCTACTGTAAACCTAGATGGAGTTTTCCAACACTGCAAAATCATACGACATACTTTAAGAGAGGGTGGCTACTTCTTCATCTTAGTCACAACAATAGACAAACACAGTGTGCTTAAAATAATAACACACAAATTATTGTATTTTTCTTGTCAATATTGAATACATCATTTAAACATTCACAGTGTAGGTTGGGAAAAGTATGTGAACCCCTAGGCTAATGACTTCTCCAAAAGGTAATTGGAGTCAGGATTCAGTTAACCTGGAGTCCAATCAATGAGACAAGATTGGAGATGTTGGTTAGAGCTGCCCTGAACTATAAAAATCACTCACAAAATTTGAGTTTGTTATTCAGAAGAAGCATTGCCTGATGTGAACCATGCCTCGACCAAAAGAGATCTCAGAAGACCTAAGATTAAGAATTGTTGACTTGCATAATGCTGGAAAGGGTTACAAAAGTATCTCTAAAAGCCTTGATGTTCATCAGTCCACAGTAAGACAAATTGTCTATAAATGGAGAAAGTTCAGCACTGTTGCTACTCTGGCCATCCTTCAAAGATGACTGCAAGAGCACAGCACAGAATGCTCAATGAGGTTAAGAAGAATCCTAGAGTGTTAGCTAAAGACTTACAGAAATCTCTGGAACATGCTATCATCTCTGTTGACGAGTCTAAGATACGTAAAACACTAAACAAGAATGGTGTTCATGGGAGGACACCATGGAAGAAGCCACTGCTGTCCAAAAAAACATTGCTGCATGTGTGAGCTTCGCAAAAGAGCACCTGGATGTTCCACAGCGCCACTGGCAAAATATTCTGTGGACAGATTAAACTAAAGTTGTGTTGTTTGGAAGGAACACACAACACTATGTGTGGAGAAAAAAAGGCACAGAACACCAACATCAAAACCTCATCCCAACTGTAAAGTTGGTTGGAAGGAGCATCATGGTTTGGGGCTGCTTTGCTGCCTCAGGGCCTGGACAGCCTGCTGTCAGTGACGGAGAAATGAATTCCCAAGTTTATCAATACATTTTGCAGGCAAATGTATGGCTATCTGTCCGCCAATTGAAGCTCGACAGAAGTTAGGTGATGCAACAGGACAACGACCCAAAACACAGAAGTAAACCAACAACAGAATGGCTTCAACAGAAGAAGTGGCCCAGTCAGAGTCCTGACCTCAACCCGATTTAAAATGCTCTGGCATGACCAAGAGTGGTTCACACCAGACATCCTAAGAATATTGATAAACTGAATCAGTTTTGTAAAGATGAATGGTCTAAAATTACTCCTGAACTTTGTGAAGGTCTGATCCGCAACCACAGAAAACATTTGGTTGAGTTTATTGCTGCCAAAGGAGGGTCAACCAGTTATTAAATCCAAGGGTTCACATACTTTGTCCACCCTGCAATGTGAATGTTTACACGGTGTGTTCAATAAAGACATGAAAAAGTATAATTATTTGTGTGTTATTAGTTATTTGTGTGTTTGTCTATTGTTGTGACTTAGATGAAGATCAGATCAAATTGTATGACCAATTTAATCCGAAATCCAGGTAGATCCAAAGGGTTCACATACTTTTTCTTGCCACTGTACCTTGGATGGTAGCCTACAAAAGCCTATTCCTGAGCTTTTCCCGCGATCAATCAAACACATTTGGTGTGTCATCATAGTGGTCTCTGACTTATGGTCAGACTCGCTCAGGTGGAACAAATTTAAACTTGCGCCTTTTTTAAATGCTGATTTGAATGTGATTGAGTACAGAGAAAAAAGTGAACGATTTTTTTTCGCAAACGTCCTTTATGAATTTAAAAGTAATCCCTGAAGTAATCATCTAGTTTTTCAAAAGTATCTGTAAACAAAATTTTTGCTTGTAACGTAACAGATTACAGTTACCGTTTTTTGTAATCCCTTACATGTAACACCGCTGGATATAATGAATGGGTTTTATGATATTTTGAGATATCCAGAATGCTTAAAGGAGTTTGAAAGGGCACATTTTTGGCTTAACAGTTCCAGTTTCTTTATCTGAAATTGAATAATTTTGCTTATTTAGATTTCATTGATTCAACTACTTTTTCCTCCCAGTTACTGTACGTAACAATAAAGCTAATGTAGTATATAGGCGTGCAGATCTCTTAGACTTTGTTTCTGAGTCTGAAATTATGATAAAGAAAAATATGTGAATTCATTCAATTCTTGTCTATTTCATTGATCCTTCTTTGTAGGAGATGTTATCCACACAATTGTCATATTCTAAATAATGTTGGCTCAGTTGCATTTTGTGGCTAGTAGCATGATGTGGTGAATAGCCGATAATGCTAACGCAAATCTTTTCTCATGTTACAGAAAAACCAATTTTATGTGAAACCACGCGTTGCTGTGCACAACTTTGGCGTGAGACACTATGCAGGCGAGGTAAGAGTTGTCCCTGTCTGTAACACTTTAGTTAAAACCGCAAGTATAATGCAATATGATGCCTGTACATTTTAAGACTTGTCAGGAGCTTATTATCATCTCATAAGGATCCTCGCTAAATACAGAGCATTTTGAGTTTAAATTCGGACACATAGAGAAACATAACATCTTATAAGCCCCAGGATAGGACATTATTTAGGCTCCTACAGGCTAATACCATGTTATATAGCATCATTCCTTTAGGTTTAAAGTGTTACCATGATGACACAGGAGCACGTAAGACACAACAAGACAGCTTTTGCAAAGCAGACAGCAGCTCTGACAAGCAACACGTACTGCACTTAGTAGACAAATGTGTGTGCTATTGAATGTTGCATTCATCTCACCACTATTTGCTACCCTCTGGTGGTGTATTTGTATTTATTAAGGATCCCCATTAGCTGCTGACAAGGCAGCAGGTACTCTTCCTGGGGTCCAGCTAGGGTTGCACATTTTAGGGAATATTCAGAGGTGGAAATTTCCGTGGGAATTAACGGGAATATATGGGAATTAACAGGAATATATGCAAATTAATTGTAATACCATTTAAATGTAGATGTTTTTTGCAATGGCTATATTTACCATATCATATGGAGACAGAAACATAAACCTTTTACCTTATCATAAGTAGACATAATTGCAATGATTAAATCCTTCCTATAGAAATTTTTAAAAACGATTTAGTTACGAATGTAACTTTAATTAAATTAGTTGACTCTTCACATGTGATGATTTCACTGAAAAACAAAAGAAAGGGAATATTGAATGATCCCCAATGATCCATCGCATCTCCCAAAAACGTTTTCAACATACTTTTGTAAAATGAGTCTCGAAACTACAGCTTTGTTTGTCTTCCTCTCAGGCTTCCATGTCTTCTCCCTGGGTCTCCTCAATGTCCACCTCTTGAACATCAGACTCTGAGGCCTCCTCTTCACTGTCACTTTCCAACCTTGTCGAGGGTGGCTCGTTGTCAGGCTCAAAAAGCCTCAAATTTGCCCAGATGGCCACCAATTTTTCAACCCTTGTATTGGTCAGCCTGTTGTGTGCTTTAGTGTGTGTGTTTCCAAACAAGGACTAGTTGCGCTCTGAGCCAGCTGATGTTGGTGGGATTTGGAGGATGATGGAGGCAACAGGGGAAAGAGCCTCAGATCCACAAAGTCCCTTCCACCAGGTGGCTGATGAGATATGTTGGCACGACTGCCATATTGCATCTCCATCCCTAAGCCCTTGCTTGGAAGTGTACTTTGCCAGACTGCCAAGAACCTTGCCCTCATCCAGGCCAAGGTGGCGGGACACGGTATTGATGACACCATAGGCCGTGTTGATCTCTGCACCAGACAGGATGCTCTAGCCAGCATACTGGGGGTCCAACATGTAATCTGCGGCGTGTACGGGCTTCAGGCAGAAGACTTCACGCTTTTTGATTTATTTCAGAACTGCAGTTTCCTCTGCTTGAAGCAACAGTGAAGTGGGCAGGGCAGTACGGATTTCTTCTCTTACATCTGCAAGTGGAGTCTGAACATCAGACAGGATGGCATTGTCTCCCTCAATCTGTGCAATGGCTACTGCTATAGGTTTCAGGAGTTTCAGGCTGCTTACCACTCTCTCCCAAAATACATCATCCAGGAGGATACTCTTGTTGGGGCTATCCATATTGGCAGACTGATGTGGCCATTTCTTGGAGAGACTCTTTCCCCTCCAGAAAACTGTCAAACATGATAACAACACCACTCCAAAGGGTGTTGCTGGGCAGCTTCAATGTGGTGCTCTTATTCTTCTCACTTTGCTTGGGCAGGTAGATTGCTGCTATATCTTGATGACCCTTCACATACCTAACCATTTCCTTGGTTCTCTTGTAGAGTGTATCTATTGTTTTCAGTGCCATGATGTCCTTGAGGAGCAGATTCAATGCATGAGCAGCACAGCCAATGGGTGTGATGTGAGGGTAGGACTCCTCCACCTTAGACCAAGCAGCCTTCATGTTCACAGCATTGTCTGTCACCAGTGCAAATACCTTCTGTGGTCCAAGGTCATTGATGACTGCCTTCAGCTCATCTGCAATGTAGAGACCGGTGTGTCTGTTGTCCCTTGTGTCTGTGCTCTTGTAGAATCCTGGCTGAGTGGTGGAGATGATGTAGTTAATTATTCCTTGCTCACAAACATTTGACATCCCATCAGAGATTATTGCAATACACTCTGCTTTCTCTATGATTTGCTTGACCTTGTCTGGTTGGAGGGGTGTATGCTGGGCGAAGAACATTCAGAAATCTCTTCCAATACACACTGCCTGTGAGCATCAGAGGTGAACTAGTTGCATACACAGCTCGAGCAAGACATTCATCAGCATCTCTGACTACGTTCCTCCATTCAGCCAAAACAACGTCTGATTCCAGGAGGACCATGAGCTGTTGCTATCGATAAGGTGTCTGATTCATCATTTCCACCTTGAATAGAAGTAGAGGGACTTTTGTCAGAGGTTGCTTGTTGTGAGCGCTGTGGGAACTTTATGCACTTGGCCAGATGATTCTGCATCTTTGTTGCATTATTCACATATGATTTGGCACAGTATTTGCAAATGTACACAGCTTTTCCTTCTACATTAGCTGCAGTGAAATGTCTCCACACATCAGATTGTGCCCATGGCATTTTACTGCCAAGATTAGATTTATTTTTAATTTTTTACCCCAAATACAATTCCATGTACAGATAAATAGTTACGCAGTTAGATTAAACAACTCCTTTGTAAGATAAATGTTTTAATATTAAACATGTATGGAAATAGGTGAATTAACACTCAGTTAGCAGGCTCAAGCAAGCTAAAACCCACATGGTAGCAAAAACTAACTAGCAGAAATTGTTAACAAGTTCGAAATGATTTAAACACACTTTGCTGAAGGCTTCCATTTACTAGTTAACAAAAAAATCATGTATGTCCTATAAAATATATTCACCCCACCCAGTATTGCAATCAAAACTTATCTGAAAGCATGTAGTCCTTGGCTCAGACAGTGTAGTAGTGTGGGCTCAATAGCATCTCATTAGTGTGCAAGATCTTGAGATTCAGCTGTACATGTGATGGAAGAATGCACTGTGCATGCAGAGGGTTGCAATTCCATTGAATTGGGGATAGTTTAACCAACATATGCCACAAGACCTAGAATTGCCTTATGTGAATCCCAGAAGAAAAGGTTCACTGTTTTAAGCTGACTTTTTAGATGAATTTAAGCAAAATTCCCGAGTTTAAACTTCCCATGGAAAGTTTCCGACCCTTTGCAACCCTAGGTCCAGCAACATTAAGTCAGTTATATACAATTTAAAATATGACATTACATATTTAATAACACTTATCACAACAACTAAGTGTGTGTAGAGTGCGTGTCTTATCATTTTCTTTGAGCAAGTAAAGGGGGCTTTTCTGTTCTTGGGTAGCGGACTGACTTTTGCTTCCCTCCACACACTTTCTTGTAGGTTTAGATTGAAGATATGGCAAAGTGGCAATATCGTCCTCTATTATCCTCAGTCATTTTCCATCCAAGTTGTCAGACCCAGGTGGCTTGTCGTTGTTGATAGTCAACAATCATTTTTTTCACCTCTTCCACACTCACTTTTCGGGAAATCAAAATTGGATTGCATTTCTTTCATAATTTGGTCATTTATACTTGGATGTGTAGTGTCGGCATTTGTTGCTTGCGTGTCATGGCTAAGTTTGCTAATCTTGCCGATGAACAAAATCATTAAAGTAGTTGGTGTGCTCTAGGTGGTGTATGACGTGAGGGGCATTCTGGAGAAGAACCGAGACACTTTCAGGGATGACATCCTCAACCTGCTTAGAGAGAGCAGGTAAGCGGCAATTCTATAATGTTCAATCTCGAATTGCACCATATTCCCTATGCAGTGCCGATATTTTGACCATAGCGTAAAAGTAGTACTCTATATATGAAATATGGGGCTATTTGAGATGTAAGTGAACAATTCATACATTCTGCACTACTGTTTTGAATTAATTGAATGGGGGTTTTATTTTTCATTGAGGGTCATGCAGAGCTGGGTAAAGTTGGATATTCAAACGTGCACTTTGTAACGCTTATTCTGTGTGTGTGTGTGTGTGTGTGTGTGTGTGTGTGTGTGTGTGTGTGTGTGTGTGCGTGTGCTTGTGCTTGTGTGTCAGGTTGGACTTTGTGTACGACCTCTTTGAGCACGTCTCGAGCCGTAACAAGCAGGACACCCTCAAATGCAGCTCGAAGCACAGGAGACCCACTGTCAGTTCCCAGTTTAAGGTCAGTGACGATAATTGTCTTACATAAGATAGTGCAACTTTTATCTGCACTAACCAGTCGAGGGACTGTATACAGTACCAGTCAAAAGTTTGGACACACCTACTCATTCAAGTGTTTTTCTTTATTTTTACTATTTTCTACATTGTAGAATAATAATAAAGACATCAAAACTATGAAATAACACATATGGAATCATGTAGTAACCAAAAAATATTTTATTTCAGCGCAATGAAAATGGGACCAACACTTTGCGTTTATATTTTTGTTCTGTACATAATGCAGTGACCATTTTATTGACCCTTGACCCTTGTTTGTATTTGCCTTTATATCATGAACATGGAAAGTGCATAATAATCAGCATCCCTAACAATACTGACTGTAACAGTGTCAGAGTTAGCTAACAATTTATATTTCTTTACCCAGAATTCTTTGCACTCACTGATGGCCAACCTCAGTACTTCGAACCCATTTTTTGTGCGATGCATCAAGCCAAACACTCACAAGGTAAGCTCCTACATATACAAACTTTACATTATACTATTCTTTCTTGAAGACAATCTTTTTAACATAAGGCAAGGCCATCAATGAATAAAGGAAAAATCCATATATTTAGTGTGGAAATCCTATCATTGAATGCATCTAAAAAGGCAACACTCCTCTTCCCTGACCACACACAAACTAACACAATATAGCATTAAATGGGAGTCCGGCTCTTTGCTGCCCTCTGACCTCTAGGGAATTTGCAAGGCTTGGTTAATGTACACACATGAAATACAGCCCAGAATGAGGAGTCAAACTGAGTCAGTGGCTCCTGTCAAAGATTAAAACATGTTCAGCATGATACGGAAGGAAAGGAGGAAAGGAAAGGAAGAGGCGGTGGAAACAAATGGTTCAGCTGGTGTACATTTTCTCCCTAACCCTTTATAGATCTATAAGGTTGAAGCAATATGGAAGTCCCACCAATACACTGCAAATACTTACCCAGACATTACATATCTGCAAACATCAAAGGGTTAGGGCCAAGGACAAGGGGTACATTTGGACCGATTAGGCGTCCATTAGTCAACTGATCAATGAAGTCCTAATTGGTTCTTCCATTAGTCCTGATACATTCATTGATACATCGTGTTGCTGCGGGGAACAATTGACTGTGGCCCATTGTTTCAATGACAAGTACATTGTCTATTTGTGACTGACTGTGAATTAACCAATGAACGAACAAACAAACGATGTAGTATATTGTATCGCTATAGTATACACTATTGTTATTATACCATATACAGTACCAGTCAAATGTTTGGATACACCTACTCATTCAAAGGTTTTTCTTAATTTGTACTGTTTTCTACATTGTAGAATGATAGTGAAGACATCATAAGTATGAAATAACACATATGCAATCATGTATTAGCCAAAAAAGTGATAAACAAATATTTCATATTTTAGATTCTTCAAAGTAGCCACCCTTTGCCTTGATGACAGCTTTGCACACTCTTGGCATTCTCTTAACCAGCTTCATGAGGAATGATAGTGAAGACATCATAAGTATGAAATAACACATATGCAATCATGTATTAGCCAAAAAAGTGTTAAACAAATATTTCATATTTTAGATTCTTCAAAGTAGCCACCCTTTGCCTTGATGACAGCTTTGCACACTCTTGGCATTCTCTTAACCAGCTTCATGAGGAATGATTTTCCAATAGCCTTGAAGGAGTTCCCACATATACTGAACACTTATTGGCTGCTTTTCCTTCACTCTGCGGTCCAACTCATCCCGATCCAACTCATCCCAAACCACCAATTGTTTTGAGGTCGGGGGATTTTGGAGGCGAGGTCATCTGATGCAGCACTCTATCACTCTCCTTGGTCAAATAGCCCTTACACAGCCTGGAGGTGTGTTTTTGGTCATTGTCCTGTTGAAAAACAAATGATAGTCCCACATAGCGCAAACCAGATGGGATGGCGTATCGCTGCAGAATGCTGTGATAGCCATGCTGCTTAAGTATGCCTTGAATTCTAAATATATTACCTACAGTGTCGCCAGCAAAGCACCCCCACACACTCACACCTCCTCCTCCATACTTCGCGGTGGGAACCACACATGTGGAGATCATCCGTTCACCTACTCTGCTTCTCACAAAGACACGGCAGTTGGAACCCAATCTCAAATTTGGACTCCAAGGGTCTCATGTCCATTGCTTGTGTTCCTTGGCCCAAACAAGTCAATTCTTCTTATTGGTGTCCTTTAGTAGTAGTTTCTTTGCAGCAACTCGACCATGAAGGCCTGATTCACGCAGTTTCCTCTGAATAGTTGATGTTGAGATGTGTCTGTTACTTGAACTCTGTGAAGCATTTATTTGGGCTGCAATCTGAGGTGCAGTTAACTCTAATGAACTTATCCTCTGCAG